>NC_046660.1:44415757-44457952 GCF_010883055.1 Belonocnema kinseyi
TTAGAATAATAAAATAAAATAAAATAAAAAAATAATAAATAAAATAAATATATAATATATATAATAATAAAATAAATAAAAATAAAAAACAATAATAACTTTGAATTTATTCAAAGTATTTTTTAAATTGTCAACAAACTTGTTCAATTTTCTCCAGATTCTTAGAAAAATATATGAATACATATAACCTTAAAAAAAATAAACCTAGAAAATAAATATTTATTTTAAATTATCATTTTGTATTTACAATTATTTTGCCCATCGAATCGAGAAACTAAACGCGCGCTTTTTGTGTGATTGATGATGCTAAATAAAAAAAAAATCCCCTTTTATCGAAGAAAAATTTCCCTGTTTTCCCTAACGGAATATCAATAATGGGGGCGGCGTAGTGATGCAAATATAGACATAAAGATACCCAAAAAATAAATTACGATACCTCAAACGCAAATGATACATCATTACCATATTTATAAAAAAAACTCATCAAAATATGATGATTAATCATTAAAATATAAACTATAATTTTATTATCTATGTTACCTAAATTACCTATTTTTAGCAATAATTTTTTATATTATACTCCGATCTGGCATTCAGTTCACTATATAAAAATCATTAAACATGTTATTTATTTAAATGTTCTAACAATTTTTGGTTTATATTTTTTAACTCCAACTGTTATTTATTTTAAATATGATGTATTCATGAACTTTTACACGAATTTAAAAAATAAAGATCTTAAAAAAAGTAACAGCGTATTCAAATACATTGCTAATTAATTAAAAAATATGTACACATACATTTGAAAATTGAATTCCTATACTAAATCATTGAAACATTATTAACTATAATTAAAAAAATTTATATTTTGATTTAGCACTCAGTTCACAATATAAAAATCTTTAAACACTTAATGCATTTAAATGTTTAAATTATTTTTACTTAATATTTTTTAACTGGAACTTTTATTTCTTATATATGATTTATCCATAAACTTTCAAGCTAATTAAAAAATACAGATTTTAATTGAAAAATAATAGCGTATCAAAATATTTGGCGAAATCATTCAAAATATATTTACATATGAATTATAAAATTAAATTAAAATACTCATTACGGGAATATGTTTGTGAATCAATGCATTAAAATACATCGCTCAATCATTCAAACATCACTAACTATAATTAAAAAATTAAATTTCGATCTAGCACTCAGTTCACAATATAAATATCATTTAACACGTAATTCATGGAAATGTTTAAATGATTTTCATTTTTTTTATTTGAACTTTTATTTTTTTAAATATGATGATGAACTTTTACATGAATAAAAAATATAGACTTTATTAGAAAAATAGCAGCGTATAAAAATACATTGCTAAGTCACTGAAACTTATGCACATACCATTTGGCGGTCATTTTTGTAAATTAGTGCATCAAACTACATCGCTTAATAATTAAAACATAACTGCCTATCATTTAAAAAATTATATTCTGACTTGTCACTCAGTTCAAAATAAAAAATGTAGTAATTTTGAATTCTTGCTTTGAAATGTTTAAATAATTTTTACTTGTTATTTTTAAATTTAAAGTTTCATTTCATGTAATATTATTTAATTATAAACTTTCGCACATATCAAAAAAAAATATTTTAATAGAAAAATAGAAGCGTGTCAAAATACATTGCTAAATGCATTAAATCATTATTACCTATAAATTTAAAAATTGCATTTTATTTAATACTTAGTTCACATTATAAAAACCATTAAACATGTATTGCATTGAAATTTTTAAATAACTTTTACTTTATATTTTTTAACTGGGACCTTTATTTCTTAAAATATGATTTATCAATAAACTTGCAAACTTTGAAACTTTCAAATATTATCTAAAAAATGTAACTCAGATACGCATTTCGCGGCCATTTTTTAAAGCAGAAAATCAAAATACATCGCTAAATGATTCAAAAATTATTACCTAACATTTTTAAAACAATTTCAGATCCGATACTCTTTTAACAAAATAAAAATCATTAAACAATTATTTACATTTATACGATAGTACATCGCTAAATAATCAAAACCCCGAAAAGTAAATGGATTAATGATATAATAATAATAATAATAATAATTATATAATTTTAAAAATTGAATTCTTGTGCCACCATCCTTGAAATGTATAGGTTGAACAAAAATGCTGAAAAAATCTTCCTAAATTATTTTCTTTCTAACAATTCACAGATTAAAAAAATGTTTAACTCGATATCCTAGCTGCTCGGTTTTAAAAATGTCACTAAAGAGTAACTTTTTTTTATTTTAACATTTTTTCCACATTTAGCTCATTTAGTAGCTTCATATTGAATTGGCTTTTGGTAAGTAAAATTATGAAAAATTGGCAATATTATAATGACTTCTTACGTAAAATTATCTGCTCCATCCAAATATGGAGTCGAAATTTCAGAATTTTGCACTTCTAAAATTATGTCACTTAAAAAACACTAAAAAAAGATACAAAAATTTCGTTAAGTGAAAACTCTTTTTTAGTTATATTTTTCTATGCAGGGAATTTTTCTGGTATTGCGAGTCTATTTGTTACTTTCAACAATATACTGTACTTTGAAAAAATATTAAAACATTATTAAGAAATTATTTTGTGCTCTTAATATCAAATTTTATTTGATACTGAGTCATTCAAAATAATGAACTATTGTTAAAAGTTAAAAATGATGTTAGAATCAGCATAAAAAATTATTTCATACTATTTGAATCTCAATTTGTCTGTAAAATAAAATTAAGAATTTCGTATGTTTTACCAAAATTTTACAAAATAATAATTTTTAAATAAAATTTGATACTAAGATGAGCTCTAAATAATTTCATAATGATGTTTTGGTATTTTTTTAAAGTCCAGTATATTGTTGAAAGTAACAAATATACTCGTAATTATTGTCGAGTACCATACATAATGATATACTAAAAAAATGACGTTTATAAAGACTACGCTTAATGTAGGGTATCGAAAAAACAATTTTGTAATCAGTTACAACCATCCAAGTACTAAATGTCTTCTGGGAAAACTACCACAAAAGTTCTCAGCAGACAAAAAATATAAATGAAACAGAGTTATCAATTAGCGAAATTTTAGTACCTTTTTGAGTGGTTTTTAAGTAATATAAATTTAATAGTGTAAAATTGGTAAATTCCGTCTTCAGATTCGGAAAGAACAGAGAAGTTTACGTAAGAAATCATTACAATATTGCCGATTTTTATTAATTTTACTTACCAAAAGCTAATCCAATATCAAACGGCTCAATAAGCAAAATGAGGAAAAAATGTTAAAATAATTGAAAAGTTACTCTTTAATGCCATTTTTAAAACCAAGCAGCTAGGATTTCGAGTTAAACAGCTTCTTAATCTGTGAATTGTAAAAAAAAAGTAATCCAGGCAGATTTTTTATGAATTTTTGTTAAACCTAAACATTTTTCAGCGGGACCGTGTGGAGGTGAGAGAAAAGAATATAAGAATGGAGTTTCGAAGGACTTGGAAAAAGAGAGCTAGCAGGAGGAAAACCCGAAGAGTAAGCGTACTACTATAGACTACCCCCTGCAACGAATTACCGCTGCTCTTAGTCTACACCGTGTCCCAGCATTTAATGTGGCTACGCGCAGCACCTCCTTGTCCCACAGACTTCCATCCAATTCCCTTTAACCTTCGGATCAGGAAATACAATAAAAACTGCGCCAATACTTCAGGCATTCAATCCAAGGTTGAAAAAGCCAACAAAAAGAAAAGGCGCGTCCACATTAGGTTTCGTACATAAATTACGTAACAGCTCAGGGGGGGAGGGGGGGAGTCGATAAATTTGTTAACGATTCTTTACGGTTAGAGGAGCGGGTACTTTATTCATGTAGGTAATTTTGGGATATGGGGTTGCATGAATTTTAGATAATATACTTATTAAATATTGCATAAAATTCGAAAAATTATAGCACATTGAAAAAAAAATTGATACTTCACTTATGAAAAAAAAGATTCTAAACCATATTCAAAGAACTCTGTGGCCTTGAAACGACACATCCTGTAAACCGCTGACCCAATCAGATTATGGTTCTGCAGTGACTCTATTGAGTAATGAAGTATCTAACAGACAGCTGGGGAAAAAATGTATTCACACTGCTAAACTTTCGAAATTCTGGTTTTTAGTAAAATTCTAAACGATTTGAAAACTTTTATGGAACCTTTCTCATATTTTTTAAACACGATATTTGTAATAAGAAACGTGAAAATAGGTTATGTTTTACTCCAATCACTAGCAGCCATATTAATTCCCACATCAACTGCGCTAATCAGACTGATGCTTATTTCCGTAGCTGAACCAATCAAAATAAAAATATTTTTTGCATGAAAATTTAAGTTTTTTTCCGTCTTTTTAACTAAAAAATTATTCATGTAATTTAGTAGAAAATGCATCTTTTGGGATAGAAATACAAGTGTTTCTTTGAAAATACAACAATCTTGGTCAAAGTCATTCTCTTTAGTTCAAACTTCAAATCTTTTATTGAAAATTGATCTTGTTTTGTGAAAATTTTGTTTTTCTTGGATATAAATGCAATTTTTTGGTTAAAAATACCTCTTTTTTGTGTTCATAATTCATGCATCTTAGTAGAAATGCATCTTTTTGGACAAAAATGCAACTATTTGATTAAAACTTTAAAAACTATATCAAAACGTCATCCTTTTTGGTAGGAAGTTCAACTGTTTTGTTGAAAATTCATCTTTTCGGGTTGAAAATTGAACTATTTTCGTTGAAAAATGACTTTTGCTCCAAAATTCCTATTTTGGTGTTGAAAATCCAACTAGAATCTTTTTTGGGAGAAAATTGAACTTTTTTGAAAATTCGTCTTTTTGGGTTAAAAATTTATCTAATTTAGTCGAAATTTCATCTTTGTTGAGTTCAAACGTAACTTTTTAGTTAAAAATTCAAAAATGTTGTTAACAATTCATTCTTTTTAATTGAAAATTCCACTATTTTGTTGAAAATTCGTCTTTTTGTGTTCAAAATGCATCTATGTTAGTAGTAATTGCATCTTTTTTTGATAAAAATTAACTATTTCGTTGAAAATTCATCTTTTTTTATTAAATATTCAAGTATTTTGGTAGAAAAATTATTTTTGGTTTAAAATTCACATTTTGGTTTTCAAGAGCTAACTGAAATATTTTTTGAATGAAAAGTCAAGTATATTTCCAAAATCTGTCTTTTTAATTCAAAAAAATTCATGTATTTTATTAGAAATTTCATCTTTCTCACACAAAAATGAAACTGTTTAGATGAAAATTAAAAAATGTTGTCAAAAAGTCAACATTTTGAGGTGAAAACTCAACTGCTTTGTAGAAAATTAATCTTTCTGGGTTGAAAATTTAAATATTTTCGTACCAAGTCTACTTTTAGTTTAGAAGTCACATTTTGCTTATGAAAAGCCCACTAAAAGCTTTTTTGTATTAAATTCGAGTACCTTCTTAGAAAATTCACATCCTGTTTGAAACTCATATTTTGATCTTGAAAAATCAAACTATTTTTTTAAAATGAAAATTCAAATATTTTTCATGAAAATTTGTGTTTTTTATTAGAAATCTCATCTTTCATGGATAAAAATGCAATTGTTTGGTTTAAAATTATACTTTAGTGCATGAGGATTCATCTATTTTGTTTAAAAACTTATTCTTTTAAACAAGTTTGTTAAAAAATCTTTTTTTTTTAAGATTCATATTTTTAGTTGAAAATTCATCTTTTTTTTTGATAGTCTAAATATTTTGTTGAAAACTGATCTTTTATAATTAGAAGTTCAACTGCGTAAATAAAAAATCAACTATTTCAACAACAAAAAGTGTGTTTAAAAAAATAAATAGATTTATAACCAAAAAATGAAATTTCTTCTAAAATGATGAATCATCAACAACAAAATAATTTTTATAAGAACTTCAAAATTTACCTAAATCGTTAAATTTTTAAGCAACAATTTTTGTTGATGAAAAAATTATTTTTCTACAAAAAATGGAATAATTCAATTTGCAGTTTGAAAATTAACAGAATTTTTGCAGAAAATACGTGAATTTTCTAGCAAAAAAATTCATTTAATTCGAATTTTTGAAAGTAGAACATTTTTCTTATAGTGCATTCACTTCTTCTCTTTTCTAAAGAATGGAATATTAATATAGAAATATTGGTATTAAACAACAATTACATTTTGTATAAGCATTAGTTATTAGCAAATTTACGCATATCGTATTTTTAACAAACGCATGTTTCTTTTTTGCCGGATCGTTTATATTGATCTCAAGAATTATATCGTGACACCAGAAATTAATATTTAACAAAAGTTGTTATTGTTATCAACAAGTTTACTTGTATAGAATTTTTCAATATAGAAACTATATTTTTCCATCCAGAAAATCCTTCTTTTTCTGTAGAGAAATGAACTATTTACGTAAAAAATTAACTTTTTTGTTGAAAATTCAACAATTTGGTTGATTTTTTTCCTTCCTTGATTGAAAAATCTTTCATGGTTGCAAAAGTCAACTCTTATGTTCAAAATTCGTCTTTTTCGTTCGCAAATTCATTTTCTTTGTGGGATCGGTTTTTTTTTAAGATTAATCATTTTAGTTGAAAATTCATCTTTTTGTTTAAAAATTAATTTTTTCAACTTAAGATTAAGCGATGTCCTTTTTGGTTCGAAAATGATTTTTTTTGTAAAAAATTAACCATTTGGTAAAAACGCATGTATTTTTTGTTTGAATATGAGTTTTTTAAGGGGAAATGTAACTATTCCATTTTGTGTTGAAAATATGTCGTTTTTAGATTTAAATTTTATTATCTGGTATAAAGTTCAACTAATTTGTTAAAAATGCGTAGTTTTAAGCTGGAAAATTAATATTTGTTATTGAAACTTAAATCTTTCTTGGCAAAAAATTTAACTTCTTGGTGAAAAGTTCAACCACTTTATAGTAATTCGCTTTTTTCTGGCTTATTAAAATTATTTTTATTAGAAACAAATTTTTAAAAAAATTAATTATTTATTGTAAATTGATCTCTTTAGGTTGAAAATTTAGCTATTTATTTAAAAATTCATGTGTTTTATTAAAAAATATACCATTATATTGAAATTTCATGTATTTTGTTAAAAGTTTCTGTTTTGTGGTGGAAAATAATTTTCGTTGCTTGAAAATTCGTCTTCTTAGTTGAAAGTTGCTTTATTTAATTTTTCTTTTAACTGAGATTCAAACTATTCCTTTTTTTTATTATAAATTTGTATTTTTAAGTTAAAAATTTAAATATTTGTTTGAGAATACAACTTTTTGTTGAAAATTCGTTATTTGGGGTAGAAAATTAATCTTTGTTATTAACAATTCATAATTCTTGGTTGAAAATTCAACCATTCGGTTGCAAATTCATTTTTTTAATTTAAAAATTAATTAATTAAATAAATTTCATGTATCTTGTTGAAAATTTTCTTTTGTGAGAGAAAATTATATTTCTTGCTTAAAAATTCATCGTTTTGTTTGAATTTTTTTTTAAATTGATGGTTTCACCTGAAACCTAAACAATTACATTTCTTAATATAAATTTGACTGTTTATGTTAAAAATTTAACTATTTATTTGAAAATTCAACTCTTTGGTTGAAAATTCATGTATCTTGTTAAAAATCATATTTTTAAATAGAAAACTATTTCTCTTGCTGAAAAACGCATTTTCCTGTGGAAAATTCAACTATTTCATTAAAAGTAGAAATGCTTTGTTAGATATTCAATGTTTGTTTAGAGATTCATTATTTATTTGAAAATTCATTTCCTTGATTAAAAATGTAACTACTTTCTTGAAAAAACTTTTTTTTAGTAAACCTAAGTTTTGAAATTGGAAATGTAACCGTTTCATTTAAATTTGTAAAGCTATCTTTTTGAGTTTGAAATTAAGCTATTTGGTTCAATATTTATCTTTTTATTTGAAGATCTGCCTATTCGTTTAAATGTTTATGTATTTTGTTTAAAATTTTTTGTTTTGTTTAAAATTTAACTAATTTATGTACACTTCAACTAAATGATAATCTTTTCTATTCTGTTATTTTGTTCAGAACAATTTATTATTGAAAAAAACAACATTTATATATATTATTATAGATATAGGTAAGTTTGTTTAAAACAGTTTTTTATAATAATAATGATTGTTTTCGTTTAGGTCACGGTCGTGAATAATTATTACCTTTGCGTAATCCAAAGGCAAAATCAGTATAAATAATGCAAGCAAACATCAAAAGTAGAGAAAATGTTAGTCTTATACATTAAATCGTTAATAATAATTTGAATAATTGAGAAATTTAATCTATAAGGAAAGTTCTCTTTCAAGGAGAGCGCATACTAATTTTAAATATTTATGGGAAAATATGAATAAAAAGAGCAAAATAAGTAGTGAAAATATAAAAATAGGTTTTTCTTTTCACTTTTCATCTTAAATAGCCTATCAATAATAATACAAAATTTAATCGGCCTCGACAGACCTCTTTGAAATTTAATCAGCAATTAATATTCAGAAGCGCTTTCTCAGCCGAGTTGATTTTTTTTTTAATAATCAACTAAAATTCCCATAAATCTTTCATGGCCCATTTATAAAAAAGCTTTTCTATTTATTTTTGTATTGCATAACAAAAATGAAAAAAAATCTTCGAGAAGAGTGCAGGTTTTAGAAAAATACCTGAATTCAATCCGAAGTATCCAGAATCAATTGAGTAGGAATCCAAAGAAGTTATGTAATAGATTAGCAATTGTTTAAAGAAGAATTGATTTTTTAAACAAATAAGTGGGTAAAAAGAGATTTATGGGGATTCTTAGTGGCTCGTTAATTAAAACGCACTAAATTTAACAAAACTAAAAGACAAGGCCACTTTTAAAATTGATTTCATAAAAAATAAAAATTGATTTTTTATTTTATAAACAAATTTTATGCAAAATTGTCGATAGCATGTATTGATAATAAGTAAATCAAGTTTTCTCTACTGAATTGGTCAAAAATTCTAAATTTCTAAAACTTTATGGAACTTACATAATATTAAACAATTATAGTTATTAGGAATAATTGTTCAAAAACATATTTATTATTGGCAACCTGTCATTTAATTATACCTCTGTGCTATGATAAGTGATAACAATTACTAATTTTGTAAAGAAACTTAATTAACAAATACTTGGTTTTCTCAACTGTTATTAACTAATTAATTTTTTTCAGAAACCTCAATATTCATGAACAATTGTTATTGTCATTCGTAATTGTGTCTTACAATTTTTCCAGGTGTCTAAAAAAAAGTTTAAAAATTAGTTATTAACCGTTAGTTGCGTTGAAGGACCCAAGTTTTTACCTTTAAAAATGACCGACTACTGCATTTGTTAATTAAGCATATATACAACATTATGAATTGTCATAGATGAATAGACGAAGGCATTACTGAATAAGAATCTTTTTTTTTAACAATGTGTTAAATGATAAAAATGTATTTTAACCATTCTTGTTCACAATGAAAATTGTTTATTTTTATGTAAATTCCTTGAAGGTCTAGAAATTAGTTAATTTCACTTTATTATATTAAAAAAAAAATTAGTTTATACCTTTTCAAAGAGACAAACAATTCATTTCTTAATTTAGTTTCTATAACAAACTATCAATTGTCATCGATCGATAACAAAGAGCTATTACTAAATAACAGGCTGATAATAGCTTAAAGAAATTAAATTTTTTCTTTAAAAATTCATGAGATGATAAAAAATGGTGTGAAAAATTGTGATTAACAATTAAAATTGTTGAATATAAAATAGGCCCCATTAAGGTCCAGAAATTAGTTACATAGACTTCATTAGGTGGAACACTCCAAAGTTTTACTTACAAAAATAGCGAGACAATGTAGCTTTGATTAAATTTTTTTAAACAATTATTAATTGTTGTTAGATGCATATGTCTGATAAGACATTTTCATAAAATTTTTTGCGGATTTAGTAGGAAAAATTTTAGTCTCTTCATTATAAATACCTGATGTGGATAATTGTTCATAAAATTACTTTTTAAAATAAAAAACAGTTTTTTTTAATCTTCTAGGAATTCCATTAAAATCCGGTTTTATCTATCAATTTTTTAAACTTAGTGCGAATGAATTGGCAAATCCCGCCCGATTCCCATTAATCCATTTTAACTCACTTATTTGCTTGCAACAAATTTAATACATTTTTTAATAATTGCTGAGTTATTGGACATCTTTTGTGAATAGTCTCTTCATCGATTTTAGGTATTTCGGATTGAATCCGAGCATTTCTCGGAAAAACAGTACTCTTATAAAAAATTATTATTTTTTAACATTTTTTATTTAATAGAAAAATAATAAACTTTTTTCAAAACGGCCTTGACAGAATTGGCCCATAAAAATTTCGTTGTCCCACTGTGGGTAAAAAAATGTACACTTTTTATCCTATATAGAGGGAGGGGTGAGTGAAAAGTCACTAAAAATTGCGTCACGTAACATGTGGATGCTACCAAAATATATTTATACAAATTGTTACTACTTCAATAGGTATGAGACCAGTTCTTGAGGTTAAATATTGCAGTTTGTCATTTTTCTGATCAAATGTGGGGGTGATAAAAAAAGTTGAAAATTTCAGACAAACACGTAAATTTGTAGCATTATTAAAAGTGAGTATTATTGAAAATAATAAGACATTGTTTAAATAATTATTTCTATTAATTTGAATTAATTACAAAAAAATTTAGGAGAAGCCTGCAACTTTTTAGCAATATTTTAATAAAATTTTAATGAAAATGAGGATAAATGATTAATTTTCTAAATTTTGTATTGACTATTATCTCACTCTAATCGCAAAGTGTACAAAAAGTTGAATATTTCAGAAAAGAAGCCGAATCCTTCTGATAGTATTTAAATATAATATTACATGAAATAATAAATTGTTTAAACAATTAAAATAATTATTACCTCACACTAATTGAAATTCTAACAAAAATAGAAAATTGTAGAAAAAACTGCAACTTTATAGTATAATTCTGAAAGGAAATTGCTAAAAATAGTGCTAAATTGTTGAAATAATTTATTTGAACATCTAATTATCAGTATAAAGTAAAATCTCATGTATTAGAAATAATTCATATGAAAGAAGTGCAAAAAATTTATAATGAGCGCAAAAACTCGAAAAATCTAATTTTTAACTTATGGGATTTTTCTGGGACCCTATAAAATATAATCACGGGTTTAATAATAAAAAAGTGATTATTTATTTGTTTTTTATAGCTGATTTAAAAAAAAATTGATTTTCAACTCGTTTCACCTAATAATGGCTGTTCTGAAATAAGTTTATAAAAATGTATTTTTTGTTGCTTATGGGAAATACGTGTTATGCTTCATGGGCCTTACCAAACTTTTAAATATAAGTTTGTTAATGCATTTATTTTTATATAGATTTAAACAAATTATAAGAATATGTGCACGAACATTGGAAGAAAAAAATTCTATCGCATTTTTGGATCACCCTAGTGCACATGCGCCAAGTGACCCCATTCTGCGGCGAATGTGACGCACTCCTATTTTAATTTATTATTGAAAATTAAGAAGAATTTACTAATGAAACAGAAATTTTGTTTGTGTAAAACTTGGTCTATTTAATTATCTGTAGCTATCAACGAAATTTTAATTTAAAAATATATTTCTAGTTTTATAATTGATATATTATAAAATTATAACTTTCTTTTTTCATTTTTCTAATTTTTAATTTTAAACATTTAGAACCTCCGTAAATAGGGCATAATAAAATTCATTTAGGTAGAAATTAATTAATTTTCCTTACACTAACAACATAAATTAGCTAGATTATTTCTATATGTCAAAATTTAGCAATAATACTTGAAAGTATATAATTACTTGAACAAGTCTCTCAATGCTGTCTGTATAACATGCCATGTTTCCATTGCTATTTCTCATTTTAAATAACTCTGTAACTTACTTTCAGAATAATCAACACAAATTTCAAGAACAGTTTCTTGCTTCCTTCAAAATCGATTTGCATTTTCTTCTCATCTTCAGCTTAGATTTTATCTTTACTTTCTTCGACTTGTTTTTTAATTTTCTATTTTTGTCTCTATAATCAATTTCAAGTCTATTTCCCTTCTTATCGATAAGGCCTGTCTGTAAAACTTTTTGAGATACGATTGCTTCTTTTCGTTAGTGGCTGCACGAATTTCAGCATTCCACCATACATCACCACACACTCTCTACAACCGCAGTACCACACACTTCAGGCGCACTCCTCACAATGATATCCCGGAGCATAGTCCATGCACCATGTATGTCTTTTGCGTATTGGCGCCTCCCAAGTCATCCTATCTATGCGTTCGTGTATACTATTCTGAAAATCTATTTTCGCTTCCGGTTTCTGTAAGCTCTCGATCTTGAGTAGTATCTGTTCCGTCTTTTTTATTACCAAATAAACTAGGACAAAAAAATGTCTTGAAATCAAACAAACATGTGCTTCACCCTCTAAAGAATTTGATTCAACCAAAAATTTTTCTTAGAGATCAGTATTATCACCAGAGAATAACAGAAATGTGTAACGTATTTTCAGACTATATGGAGCGATGAATTAACTTTCTTTTATATTAAATTTTTTTCTGAAGAAAGATCTTCGCTTCGCTGTAAATCGAACCACAGAACTTTTGTTTGCCGTTCGGCTGCTTTTCCCTTGAACTATTAGAGGGATCGAGAGAAAAATCCTTTTTCAGAAATGCACGCATTATTTTGCGAGGTGTGACGTAATTAAATTTTTTAGAGATCTGTATTATCATAAGAGAATAACAGAAACTCTTATGGTAACGTCTGTTTAGACTAGGTGGAGATATGAATCAAAAATGTTTTTAAATTAAATTTTTTCTGAAAAAAGATCTTCTTAAAAAAGATTTTTCTGGCAAAAGTGTAATTAAACATTTTTTTAATTCATAGCTCCATCTAGTCTGAAAAGATGTTTAGAAGTTGTATTATTTTCTGACGATAATACAGGTTTCTTGAAAAATTAAAATGCCTAACACCTGACGAAATAATGCGTGTATTTCTGAAAAGTTATTCTTTCTCTAGAAGCTTAACGGAAAATCACACGATCGGTATTCGGAAGTTTTGTGGTTCGATTCCCTGCGGAGCGAAAAAGACCATTTTTTCAAGAGAAATGTAATTTAAACATTTTTTTTTCTTATTGTGTTTTTCAACCAATCATAGATTTTTCTTTAAAATTTTATAGTTTTTGACTAAATTCATATATTTCAACATTCTTTTCGGATTTGTTCAGTTTTACCCTCATCTCTTGAAATCCATTAAACGAAGTAAAGGTAACGTGTCACTTTTAAATGGTAATGTGTCAGAAATTATTAACAAGCTAGTAAAGTTAATGTGTTAGAATGCGAAATGCTCACGTTTCCGAAGTTCTTCTTGCCTTCAGGTCACAAGGACCTCTGGGTCTGTTCCCGTAAATCAGTTCCTCCCATCTCTTTTTGATAGCTACAGGGACACTTCTCTTTCGTCCGGATTCACAACAATGGCAGTAAATACAAAAGGCCATTATGGAATGTATTTATGACTGCTTGCATGCATAGGAATTCTCACAACGCAAAACCTGCAATAGTATTTCATACCAACTGAAAAGGGAACAAGCGCCGCCAAAAAAAGATACGTATTTCAGCTGGAATGCGCTCAATTATTTTCCAATCTGTCCATATGCGGAAGATTTCTGACAGATTTAAAAGATTTGACAAAGATTTTCACGATTTTACGAATATTTAAATTATTTCCCAATGATTCGAAAAATTTTGCAAATATTACCAAATATTCAACAAAATATTTCAAATATTTCGCAAAGATGTACAAGGATTTCAATTATTTCCTAAAGATTTTCAATATTTCTCAAGGAATTCAAATACCCGTGCAGAAATTTCGAAAGGACTCTAGTGGGGCCCTGACTAGTTTCCGTTATCTCTATTCGGGTTCTAGCGTGGAAAACTAGCCGAGCCCCATCTGGAACGTAACGAGAAGGGCCCCTGGGGGACTCCTACAGGGTACTGTCACGTTACTGGCAGCCAGTACTTTTATTCGTTCATCATCATACGACTGTATAAGATCCGAATATCATTTATATTTTCAAAAATTGAAATTTCATCAAAAAAAGTTTGGGTGATTTTAACACCCACTACTGCTATACTATAACGATATGACAAAAAAGGTATTTAATAAATAAATATTAATTAATTGCGAGTATTTTTACTTTAAATATTAATGGTCCTGTTTAGAGTGAATACATATATTTCATTCTTAAACATTATATTACAAATAAAATTTCTAACGCTACGGGGTATCGAACCTACATATCTATACCTAAATCTGTTGACTAACAGTCGGGACTCCTAATCACTGCGCTTAACCGAAAAGTTGAAACTCGATGAAAAAGCAATCCTCATAACCTACAGCTTAAAAAAGCTAAAACACCAAATCTTAAAATCTATTTTTCTAATTAAATATTTATTATCATACGACATTATTTAAATGTAAAATATACAAACTGTTAACATGAATAACAATAAAATCATTTTTAATTTAATAAATTTAATTGATTGTAACTTTTCTTTGTATAATATTCATTTTTTTCCCATTGTATATTACTTTACAACTTTTGACAGTGACAGAACATTTACTTCTTATGAGCATTGAAATCTAAGCTTAAAATGTAATTTTTTCTAAACATTTACAATTTTTCATAAAGATGGGACTTAGATTTTTTCCTTTAAAAAAATCACTGTCCAGCTGTACTTGACATACATCCTTTAAATCTAACTAAAAAATATTGACCTAGCTCCGAAGAAAATATTCATTAGTGTCCTCAATCAATTTTCCGAGAATAACGAGTTTATATACTCATAAAAACATTATTTTTGCATACTGAAACATTCAAAAGCCTCAAAATTATATTTTAGGCAACATAAGATTTTAGGAGTTCTCTGGTAGGGGCCCCATTATACACATATAGATTTGCCATACCTATACGAAGCATGGAATTCTGCACTAGAACCTGACCGGGCACCCATCAGTTTTTTCTAGACTAGATATACTGATAAGGGCCTCATCAGACCCCATTTTCAAATAGGGCAACATGGGTAAATTTCTGCACAGGTATGTCGCAAAGGTTTCCTCAAGATTTTACAAAGATTTGAATAATTTTACATATATTTAGAATTTTTTTAAATATTTTTAATTTTTTGCAAATTAATTTTAAAGATGTATAAATCAAAATCCTTAAGTTTTGGTGATTTTGAAAATAAAAATTCAAGTTTTAAATTCCAAATGGAAGAAATATCGATTATAAAGCATCAAACTTTTCGGATTTTTATTTCTACATCTCTAAAATAGCATCTTTCTAATTTTAAATTTTCAAAATTAAAACACTTCTGCTCTAAGGAGGTATAAATATCAGTTCTTAAATTTGGGTGATTTGAGAGATCCAAAGTCAAGTTTTCTACTCTCAATTTTGCGAATTGAAAGCATTAAAATTACAGAATTTATCCTTGGAAATCTTAAAACTGTCGTTAAGTTTAATTGTGAGTTTTCAACAACAAAAAATCTTCAATTTTAGAGGTATATGAACGATAATGCTTAAATTTAAATAATTTTGAAAATCAATAGTCAAGTTTGTTAATTGTAAATCTTGTAAATCAAAGAAATTTCGAACATGAAGCATCAAAATTACTTAATTTTTAATTGTATAATTTGCAACAAAAATAGTTAATTTACAAAAGAGTTGAATTTTCATCCAAGAAAAAATGTTTTTAATTTAAAAAAAAATGTCAAGCAAACCTGTGAATTTTCTACAAAAAAGTTGATTTTTGTACCAAACAGTTGAATTTGCAACCAGTAGGGGAATTTTCGATCAAAACAGTTGAATTTTCAATTTAAAAGATAAATTTTCAACAAAATAGTTGAATTTGCAACCAAAAAGGATACATATCTAATGAAGTTGTCAAATTTTGATTAAAATAATTAAAATTTCAAACAAATGATTGAATTTGCAATAATAAGGTTGATTTCAATTTTCAACTAAAAAAATGACTTTTTAACCAATTTGTTGCATTTTAATCAAAATAATGAAATATTAAACCAAATAATAAAATTTTTAACCAAAAAAGATTAATTTTCAGCTAAGAATATATTAGTAGACTATTCAACCAAAAATAATTAGCCCAATAAAAATTTTTTACATTTTCTTCTTTGTTTATAATTCGCAAACTAAAGAATAATAGTTAAAATTAACATCACACTTAATTTTTAATACTTTGAAAATATAAGATTAAAAAATTGGAAACTTTTTTTCGAAAATGAATCTAATTTGTCACTATACTTTCTGATTTCTGCCTAAAAACTTGAAGTCACTTTAAATACAAAAAAGACGTAGAGAAAGATGGAAAGTTTGATCAAATAAACTTTTCTCTGAGTTAAATATGTAAACGCTTAAACTTTGAAATTATTCAATTTTCTTTAACTTTTAACCTCTCAAGCGTGGTGCACTAATTATTATTGGTACAGTGCAGTTTTAAAAAAGGTGGAATGAATTTTGAAGGGTTTTGTTTTGAAGAGTATTCTTTAATTATTTCTGATTAACAATGGGACTAGTTAATCTGTAGACGTGCGTATAGACCGGAGTTAGACTATTAATTTGAATCCTCGGCGACAGATCCAATCGGATAAAACCATTTGCATAAGGCTATCGAGAGACTTTATGGGAAAAACACCTTACGTACTTCCATTACAATTTTTCTGTAAATATTTTAAAAAATCAAAATATTTTTCTGTTAACCTTTGTACAAATGTGTGTAAGGCCTTTTTTCACTCAAAATTTCTGAATGAGGTGCGCTGAATGGGAATCCGTGTTATCGCATTGAAGGAGACCGTCATCCTGAAATGCGAAGCGTACGTGATTAGAAGTTTAAGCAACTGCGTAAACTATTTGATAAGTGAATAGCGCCAGCCCATTTAACGCAGCTTATTCAGCAATTTCTGGTGGAAGCCCTTATAAGTTTTAATTAACGGGTTCCTGTAATTCACCTATAGATGCGGAAAACAAAGAATCCAACGAATAAATTTCGACAACCACTACAAAATGTTCCTATTTTAATTTGAAAAAGATTAACATTTTCCTGAAAAAGAAATTTAAAAAATCCTTCTTTTGGACGAAACATAAAAACGAGAAAAGAAAAATTAAAAAGCAACAAACCAAATCCCCTTCCTCTTCTTTTTTATTTTTACTATTATTAAATTACAACGAAAAATATTTGTAAAAAATAATCACCACATTTCGGCACTCATACAACACCCTTATCAAAGCAATACAAATTTGAGCAGGTCGGAACAGCAACGAAACCACGTTGCTTTGTCCCTAATACCTGCGAATCAATTATGTCTTTATTCTCAGGTATCAGGAAGAGGAACGTGGTTTCGTTGATGTTAAAAAAATTTGTTTTTTGGGAAAATCTGTATCTTTTTTAAAATTAAAATAGGAACATTTTCAGGCGGTTGTCCAAATTCGGTCCTTGGATTCTTGGTTTTGTTTTCAGGAGTTCTGCACATTACCTTGATTATTTGGAAGTGAAATAGGATTTTTAATTTGATTTTAATCTAATTTAAATTTCCTAAATTTCAAGCAAAGTGGCTCAAATATGGAAGTGAAAGCTTTGATCAGAAACGCTTGTATGTGAAAAATCAAACGCCACGGCAATCTATTGGCTCAATATATGGTAAAGATGCATGAAAATGATACTATTGAGAGACTTCGAATCTGACTTCCTGTGAAAGAAAAGAGAAAAGAAAATTGGAAATAATAATTTTACACACCACACTCTTATTTATTACCCACTTCTCCCCCTTTTTAATAAATTTCTCTTTTTCCCCTGTTTTCAATACATTTCCCTTTTCTTCCCTTTCTCATTTTTTTGCAGTATTACGAACTGAATTATTAGTACCCATTAAGAAAATCCAAACCTCTTTTATTGGAAGAATCCTATTATATTTTTGCAACTATTTCGTTGAAAATTCAAATATTTTGTTAAAACGTCATATTTTGTGGTTGAAAATTGTACTGTTTTGTTAAAACTTCGTCCTTTTGGACTAAATTTTTTTCTTTTTTGGTTAAAATTTTTTGAATTCAACTGTCGTTTAGAAAATGCAGCTATTATTGGTTGAAGTTTAATTTACTGTTTAAAAATTCGACCATTTATGTAGTTACAAATTCCTTTTGTAGATGGAAAAGCAAACAATTTAGTTAAAAACTTTACTGTTTTTTTCACAATTTTTAACTTTTGCTGAAAGGTTTAACTATTTGGTTGTTAATACAACTCTTTGGATGAAAATTAATTTCTGCTTTTTTAATTGGAAAATCCAACTATTAAAAAATTAATTCTCTTTAATTAAAAAAGTTAAATTATTTTTTGGAAAATTCAATTATTTTGTTAAAACGTCATATTTGTGGTTAAAAATTCAACAGTTTTGTTGAAAATTCGTCCTTCTGGATTATAAATGTGATTATTTTTGGTTAAAAGTTAGTTTTTTTTTTTAATTCGACTGTCATCTAAAAAAGTCGTCCTTATAGTTTGAAAATTGAATTCATTTGTTTAAAACAAACCTGTTTTTTTTCAAGTTTAATTTAGTGTTTAAAAATTCTATTATTTATGCAGTTGCAAATTCATTTGTGTAGATGGAAAATTCAGCTATTTAAAAACTTCAGTGTTTTTCTTTAAAATTCTTAATTTTTGCTTAAAGGTCCAACTGTTTGGTTGTTAATACAACTCTTTGGATGCAAATTAATTTCTACTTTTTTAATTGGAAAATCGAGGTATTAAAAAATTAATTTTCTTTACTCAAAAAAACTAAATTATTTCTTTGAAAATGCAACAACTTGGTTAAAACGTTATACTTTTGTTCTCAAATTCAACTGTTTTGTTGCAAGTTCGTCCTTTCGGATTGAAAATTTATCATTTTTGGTTAAAATTGACTTTTTTCTTGAAAATTCCAGTCATTCAAAATCTAAAATCGTTCAAAATGCAATTGTTTTTGGTTGAGGTTTAATTTTTTTATTTCGACCATTTAGTTGAAAATTCATCTCTGCCGATTGAAAATTTAACGATTTGATTAAAAGTGTCACTATTTTTCTTTAAATTGCTTATTTTTTCTTGAAAGTTCAACTATTTGCTTGTAAATGCAACTCTTTGGTTAAAAATTAATCCCAATTTACTTTTTTTTTTTAAATTCAACTATTTGCTCGTAAATTTATATGTTTTTTTTTAAATTTCACTATTTTGTTAGAAAGTAATATTTTTTGGGTAAAAATGAATTCTTGTTAATTAAAAAAAATCCCATTATTTCTTTCAAAATTTAACTGTTTATGGTTGAAGTTTCATTTTCTTTTCTTTAAAAATTCGATCATTTGGTTGCAAATTCATCTTTGTATATTGAAAATTCTGCGATTGGGTTAACAATTTAACTATTTTTCTTTCAAAATCTTCATTTTTGATGAAAGGTTCAACTATTAAATTCTAAATACAAAACTTTCGTTGAAAATTAATTTATATTTCTTTATTTGAAAATGTAACTATTTGCTGGAAAATTTAATTATTTTCTTCAAAATTTCACTATTTCGTTAAAAACTGAAAAACATTTTTTGTAGAAATTAATTCTCGTTAATTGAAAAAATTGAATTATTTCGTTGAAAATGCAACTGTTTTTTATCTAAGTTTAATTTTTTTCAAAAATACGAACATTTGTTTGCAAGTTCATCTTTGTAGATCCAAAAGACAACTATTTGTTTAAAAATTTAACTTTCTTTAAAACTGCGTGACTTTTTGATGGAATGTCCAACTATTTGTTTGTAAATTCACCTGTTTTGTCGAACATTAATTAACCAAGTTAATTCTCTAATTTAAAAATCATCTATTGTATTTTTGGTTTAGAATTCATCTCTTTTGATTAAAAATTTAACTGTTTTGTTTGCAATTTTATCTTTGCAGATTTATTTGAACTATAGTGTTAAAAGTTTAATTATTTTTGTTTTGAATTCTTTATTTTCACTTGAAACTATTTAGTTTAAATGCAATTGTTTTATCAGAAATTCTTGTCTTTAGTTGACAGCTAAGTTTGTTTATTAAAAAGGTTCTTTTAACTGATAGTATCCCTAATTACGTATTTTTCGATTTACAGTTGCAACCAGAAGATTTAGATTCTCTCATATAAAAGTTCCCTGTGGCATTTTAGTCATATCGTATTATAGAAGGGGAATAAGAATTTTTATTGTAACAAAATTATCGTGTAACAAAAATTTTTATTACTTTTGCAGGAAATGCTATAAAGCATCTCATCAATAGAAAGTGCTCTCAAAACTCAAAATAAATTCTATTTATAGGGGTTTAAGAGTTGAAGATTAATAAAGAAGAATCCTTTGTTGTTAAGAATCTTTCGTTTAAAATTTCTATTATTTATAAATAATCAGAATACTTTGAAGAATATTTACCATATTTTAACAAAAATAACGCATTTTAACTTTTTAAACTGAAAATCAATCATTTTAAAATTAAATAATTTGACTTCAATAGTTAAACATAAAATTCTTATCATCTTTAGGTTAAACAAGTATCGTTAGTCAGAAAAAATAATAAATAATCGAGCAGTAGCTCGATTTTTTATGCATCATACAAAATATCATATATTAATACTAAAGTTAAGATAAAAACTATAATCAATTATCAAAAATATTGTTCTTGCCTTTTTTTTCTATTATTTTAGATACGTATATATTATGGAAGAACATTTTGTTATTATATTAACTTTATTTTTTAACTTAAAAATAACGTAAAGTAAAAAAATGGTTTATTTTGCAGTTAATTACATTTTTTAGTTTCTTATCAAACTGTTGAATTTACTCTTTTTTTTATCACGCAGATATTTTTTTGTGAAAAACCACTTTGATCTCTGTTATTAAAAATCAATTGCCGATATAAAATTGATTAAAGTTGCTAAATGGTTATTTTTCTCTCTGTTTTAGGCAAAGCTGTACCATTTGTGGAATTAACAGTAGCCCACGCCTCAGTCTTGACGATATTGGCCATCAGTTTCGAACGTTACTATGCCATTTGTGAACCTCTAAGAGCAGGGTAAGCTTTCCTTTTCAGATCTAAATTTCTTGCGTGGTCCATACTATTCCCAGTTACGTTTCTATATTCTAGAAAGAGAGTCGCTTTTTTATTTCTTAGTAAATGTTAATACGGTTTCTCCCATTTTTCCGGTTAAAATTCGTAATTTCATTCTGGTTAGAAAAAATAAACTCGCTTTGCGGGAACAGCATTTTTTAGCGTTTCGTAGGCCTAAGCAGAAACCCTTGTACTTTTAATCGCGTATCCGTCTGTCCACCGTACTTTTCTTACAAGGAGGGGAAGTAAGCTGAAATTATGAGAAAGAAAGTAGGCGAACTTGGAGGAAAATAGGGAAGGAGAATTATGAATAGTGGCGAATGATAAGGGAAAGCGGAGGAAGGGAAGGAGAGAGAGTGAGCTACGAGAAGTGACAGGAAATGAGAGGAGAAGAATTAGGGGAATTAAGAAAAGCAGAAGTAGGCGAAGTATGGTGAATGAGAAGTAACGAAATTGAGAGAAAATTAGGAAACAAGAAATAAGGGAACTGAGGGGAGGAGAAGCAGGTGTAGTAGAGGAAATGAAGGTTAGTGGAATTGAGAGGAAATAGGGCAACAAGAAGCAGGGGAAGTAATATGGGAATAAGAAGGTGAAGGGAAGGAAATGAAGAGTATCGGAATTGAGAGAAAGTGAGGAAACGAGAAGTAGGGGGGGGGGAGAAGAAGTGAGGTATAGCGGTCGAGGAAGTGAAGGGAACTAAGAAAAGAAGAAGTAAGTGAAAATAAAGGTAACAAGGTTAAGCAAAATTAAGAAGGAATGAGGGAACGATGAGTAGGGGGACTAAAGAGAATTAGGTGAAAAAGAGAATATAAGTAGTAGCGAAATTGAGAGGGAATAAGGGAACGAGAAGTAGGGGAAATGAGGAAAGAAGAAGTAGTTGTAGTAGAAAAAATGAGAAGTAGCCAAATTGAGAGGAAATGAGAGAACCGGAAGCAGGGGAAGTAAGAGAAGGAGATGTAGGTGAATTAGGTGAAGTGTATTAAACAAGTAGTAGCGGAATTCAAAGAAAATAAGGGAAGAAGAAGTAGAGAAAGAGAAAAAAATGAAGAAACGGGGTCGAGAAAGTGAAAGGAAATAAGGAGAGGAGAAGTAAGATAATTGAAGGGAGGAAAATTAGGAAATGTAGAAGAAATGAACAGTAGTGGAATTGGAGGAAATAAGGGAACGAGAAGTAGGGAAACTTAAGGGAGGAGAAGTACGTCTAGTAGACGAAATAAGGAGAAGCAAAATTGAGAGGAAATGAGGAAACGAGAAGTAGGGGAAGTTAAAATAAGTGAGGGAAAGGGATTGATGAAGTGAAAGAAAATAAGGCGAGAAGAAGTAATGTAAGTAGAAGGAAGAGAAATAGCTACAGCAGGAGAAATGATCAGCAGAATTGTGAGGAAATAAGGAAATGAAAATTAGTGGAAAATTACAGGAACTGCGGGGAGGAGAAGTATTTGAAGTATAAGAAATGAGAAGTAGCGGAATTGAGAGGGAAAGAGAAAAGGAGGAGTAGGGGAAGTCTGATGACGATATGAAGGTGATGTAGGAGACACGAGAAGTTGCTCCATTGGAAGAAATAAGGGAACAAGGAGTAAGAAAAGTGAGAAGAATTGAGGGAACAGGGTTGACGAAGTAAAGTAAAAAGCGAAAAGGATAATTAAGGAAAGTGAGGGGAGAAGTAGGGACATAGGGGAAATGAGAATTAGCTTAATTAAGGAAAAGTAAAGGATCGAAAAGTAGGAAAAGTGGGGGGAGGAGAAACAGATAAAGTAGAAGAAATGAGCAATAGCTCAATTGAGAGGAGATGAGGGAACGAGAAGTGAGGGAAGTGAGAACAAGTGACGAAACGTGGTAGAGGAAGTGAAGAAAATTGAGGAGAGAAGAATTAGCTAAAGTGAGAGAAGTATGTGAAGTAGGGGAAATGAGCAGTATTGCAGTTGTGAGTAAATAAGGAAACGAGAAGTAGGGAAATTTAGAAGAAGTGAAGGAACGGTGTAGATTAACTAAAGAAAAATGAGAAGAGGAGTAGTAGTGTAAGTGAGGCGAGAAGAAGTAGTTGAAGTAGAGGATATGAAAAACAGCGATATTGAGAAGAAATGAGGGAACGAGAAGTAGGGGAAGTGAGAAGCAGTGAGGGGAGGAAAATAAGGTAAAGTAGGAAAAATAAAAAATAACGGAATTAAGAGGAATAAAGAAAACGATAGCAGGAAAAGTGAGAAGAAGTGAGGAATTGGGATAGGGTAAGTGAAACGATATGCGTGGAGGGAAAGTATTACAAGTGAGGGGAAGTGAGTGGTGGGTAGTAGGGAAAGCGAACCGAAATAACGGAGGGGAATTAGGGAAACCAGGGGAAGTTATGAAAATGAAGGGAGAAAAATCAGGGCAAATAATAGGAAAAAACCTTGTTTTAAACAAAGAGGTGAATTTTCAACCAGAAAGATCAATTTTCCATCAAGATGAATTTTCGAACCAAATAGATGAATATTTATAAAAATACATGAATTTACAATTAAATACTATAAATATCAATGAAAAATTAAAAGGTTATATTTCAAGTTAAAAAATGTAATTAAAAAGAACAATTTATTTTCCATTTACGGGATGTATCTTTAAAAAAATACTATTAACGAAAGAGTTGAATCTTCAATTTAACTGATGAATGTTCAAAACACAAAAAAAAATTTCGAAAGTAGATGAATTCTCCAAAAAATAGATTAATTTTGTTCTGAAAAGATTAACTTTTTACAAAAAATTCGAAATTTTGAACAAAATACATGAATTTTCAATCAAGCCAAAAAGAGAAATTTTCAACAATGATACATTTTTTCAACAAATAATTTAATTTTCTACCAAGATGATCAATTTTCTACAAAAAGTCAAATTAAAAAAATACTAAAATTTTCAATCAAAAAACGATTCAACCATAAATGAAATAGAAATTTAATTTTTGAGAAATAAATGACGAATTTTAACAGAATGGCTCGAAATTAAATCAAAGAGGTTAATTTTTTAACACAAAGAGGAATTTTAAAACAAGAAGAATAACTATTTACAAAAAAGTGGAGTTTCTAACAAAATACATGAATTTTAAATTAAAATCGATAAATGTTTGACAAAAAATAGAACAGTTTAAAAAAAACTTTAGGTTAAACAAAAAAATAGTTAAACAGTTAAAAAATTTAATTTTTAACAAAAAAAATGGATTTTCAATAAAATGGCTCAATTTTCAAACAAATAGATTAATTTTCTACAAAAAAAATCATTTTTAACAAAAGACATGAATTTTCAACACAATGATTAAACTTCTACACAAAGACATTAACATTCAACTTCAATTATAAATCTTTACCTAAAAAAATTAATTTTTCAACAAATAGTAGAATTTTCTTTCCAGAACATTCATTTTCTACAAAAAGTTAAATAAATTAAATTTTTAACAAAAAAACAACTAATTTTCAGTCAAATAGTTCAATTTTAAACCGAAGAGATTATTTTTACTCCAAAAAGATCATTCTTTACAAAATATTTATGAATTTTTAACTGAATGTATGAATTTTCAACATAATAGTTATTCTTTTAATCAAGGAGATAAATTTTCAACTTAAAAAATAAATTTGTATCCAAAAATATGAATTTTTAACAAATACATGAATTTTCTACAGAAAAGTGGAATTATTAACAAAATACAGAAATTTTCAATAAAATAGGAATCAACTATGAATAGAATATTTTTATTCACTGTTAGAAATTTTAATTTTTAAAACAAAAAACGAATTTTGAATGAAATGGCTCATATTCAACCAAAGAGATTAATTTTAAACAAAAAAGATCAATTTTAAACCAGGATACATTTTTTAGCAATAAAACATAAATTTTTAACAAAATACATAAATTTTCCAAACAAGAAAAAAACAACAAAAAATTGAACAAAATATTTTCATTTCTGACCAAGGAAATAAATTTTCATTCAAAAAGATGAATTATGAAAGGCGCAAAATGTACAGGTATAATATTTCAGTCGCGGCTTTCTCGCGGATTGGTAGCCACTCTGAGTTATTAATAAAAGAAAATCCAAATTTAAAAAAAAATAAAAAGTATTTTTATAAAAATAAAAATTAAATATGCTTTCTAGGTACGTTTGTACAAAAGCAAGAGCCACCTGCTTATGTCTTCTGGCTTGGATAACTGCAGCCGTTTGCACAAGGTAAGAGCATACATCTTCCAGACTAGAAACTCTCTATTATAGATGCTTCAAAGTTGACAGAGACGAATGTCAATTTGCCAGCTCATGAATTTATTTGCCAGCACCTGCAATTCGCTTGTTTGCACACAAAGCTTCATTTGCTTTTCGCCTATTGTGGTATAATGCTTTTCTCTAATAGAAGACTCATTCTAGAATGGATCGTCTGAAAGCCTTTTTGACCTATTTAAAAAATATATGGCCCCTGCAAAATATCACCAAATGCTCTTTATTTCAGTGAATATCAAAAATTAATAATAATCTTACAATTTTAAGCTTCTCATGTATGTACAATTGAGGAGTTCTGGACAAGAAGGCGACAGGCGCTCGAGAACGAGTTAAAGTATTGTTCAGGATGTGACGTCAGGTATCAAAAGTGAAATTCGAAATTTGAAAAAACCAAAAATATAGTTAGATAGCTCTTGAAAAATGAACCTGAGTCTCCATTTGCAGTCTTTCTCTCGGGCTGCAAATTTTCCAATGAATAAATAAAAACTGACATTTTTTAAATTCATGTTTTTTTTTAATCCGAATGAAAAATCACGTTTTTAGACTTTCAAATTGAAAAAGTGAGCGAGGAAGTTTGAGCTACGACAAACTTCAAGCGAACGAATTTTCCGCCAATGTATTGGGCAACTTTTTGGAAAATCGCAATTCGATTTGACTTTTAGTGCCCTAATTACAGCGAGTTTATTACGAACTCGCGACGCGAAACCACAGGATTTTTCAGGGGACGCCGCCTGAAGCCTGAAACATCGTCCTTGCCCATCCTTTGTTTTGTCCACTCGCTCGCACTAGTCAGCGTTCCGGCGGCGTCCCCTGAAAAATCATGTGGTGTCGCGTCGCGAGGTCGTAATAAACTCGCTCTAATTATGGAACTAAAAATCATATCGAATTGAGATTTTCAAAAAAATTGGCTAATACATTGGCGGAAAATTCGTTCGCTTGAAGTTTGTCGTAGTTCAAACTTCCTCGCTCAATTTTCTAATGTGAAAGTCTAAAAACGTGGTTTTTCATTCTGATTAAAAAAAAACCTTAGTAATTAACTTTTGACCCTTTTTGGACACTGTCGCCTCCGACAGAATGTTACGAATAAAATTAAAAAAGAAATTTGTTAATTAGTTGATAAACGAATTACTTACAGCGATTTGAATGTGTAGAAACATGGTTTTTTCATTTTAAAAAAATGTCAGTTTTTATTTATTTACTGGAAAATTTGTAGCCCGAGAGAAAAACTGCAAATGGAGACTCAGGTTCATTTTTCAAGAGCTATCTAACTATACGAGTATTTTTGGTTTTTTGAAATTTCGAATTTCACTTTTGATACCTGACGTCACAGCCTGGACAATACTTTTACTCGTTCTCGAGCGCCTGTCGCCTTCTTGTCCAGAACTCCTCAATTTAGGGTTATGCAAAAAAAGATGATTTTTAAAACTGAATAATAATTATAATAATAATCGTGTGCTGTTTCTATGTGCTATTAGGATTATGTTTTCCACTTGGGTAAACTAATGTCTTGTTCTTTTAATAAAAATCGTTTTTAAATGTTGAATAATTTGATGAAAATGGCGCATGTAATACATTACTAAACTCTCCTTCTTTCAGTTAATATACATAGTTAATAATAATTTTACAATTTTAAACTTCTTATGCATGTACAATTTATGGTGAATCAAAAAAAATTATTTTCGGAACATAATAGGATAAAATGGCCCATGAAACACATAAAAAATGTTCTTTATCTTAGTGAACAAAAAAAATTAATAATGATCTTAAAATTTTTAACTTCTTGTGCATGCATAATTTAGGGTGATGCAAAAAAAATAATTTTCGAAACTGAATAATAATAATAATTTTGTGCTGTTTCTATGTCTTGTTAGGATTACGTTTTTCAATTTAGGTAAACTGATATATTGTTCTTTTTAACTAAAATTGTTTTTAAGTGTCGATTAATTGAATAAAAAAGGCGCATATAACACATAAATAACATGATTTATTTCAGTTAATTTAGGCAAATTTTTATTGGCTCAACCATAGAATGTGGTTATCACATGAACAAAAAAATATTTAGATGACCCAGTTACATTTTTTCGTATTTTGAACCAAAAATTTTGGTATATATATTTGGTTGACCCAACGAGAAAATTTTGTTGAGTCAATCAAATATTTTTTTATATCAACAGAAAATTGTTTAATTTAACAAAATTTTCATGTGTATCCTAAAAAAAAGTTCTGTTGGTTCAAGAAAATTTGGGTTTGACAGTATGGTGACAGCATATCTTACAAATGTAAAAAATTATGAAAATTCCAACCAAAAAAAAAATTAACGCTGTTATTTTTACTGTTTACAATTGAAGATTATGCATCATTTTATGTTAAAAGTATCAAGTACTAAAGAGTCTTGAATAGAAAATATTCAAAAATTTTAAACTGCAATTCTTTAAAATTGATATTCAAACTCATCAAAATCGTTACAGTTTAAGAATTTTAATTCATACATTCCTAAAAATAAAGAATTTTCAATTATTAATCTCGAAAATTGACGAGTTTAAAATAATGTGTATATTATTTTAAAAATTCTCGACGGTTAATAATATTACTGAATTTGAATATTTCTAAATAGCAGAATTCTCGACTGAAAATTGCCGAATAAAAAAATAGTCGACCCTGTATACAAGTTTTTTTTAATGTACATATTTTTTAAATAGATTGTTCGTCTATTGAAAACCTTGTGCTTGTATTGTTTCGGCAATTTTGTAACTGCGGAAAATTTCTCTTTCGAATATTTTATTTTTCGGTAATTTTACAGCAGAGAGTTAATTATTTTGCAGGCTTTTTTAGTTTTCCTAGTCTAAATCAAATTATGGTTTGATTTTAAAATATATTTTTAATTGCATACTCTTATTTATTTATTAGTTCCTGGATTAGTTCTTTTTTTAAGCTCTCACATTATGTCTCTTTTTAATCAGTACTTTATTTTATCAATGAAGTCAATTTGATCAATGATCGTTAGTAGCGTTATTCACAGAAAAAATAATAACTTTTTACGATTTTAAGTGAAAAAGTTGTTTGAACAAATGAAAATTGTTCAAACACGTACCAAATATGTTAATAAATCATAAATAATATTCTTGAAGTCTTTCAACTTTATTTTTGTTTAAAATTCGTTTTTGTGATTGAAAATTTACTTTCTTGTTGGAAGTTCATATGTTCAGATGGAAAATTCATCTCTTTTGGTTGAAAATTAAAATTAAATAAATTAAGTCGTTTCAAGCAAAATTTTTTGGAATTATAATCTCCTGAAATTAAAATTTCAATGTATAAACATTGCACTTTTATTAACTTTTAATTTAAATAATAACGTCACAATTTATTCCTAATTGGAAAATTTCTAATTTTAATCAGTTTTATTTTAAGGTCATCAAATTTAAACACTGTTTGAAAATAAAACATTCAGAATTGTAACAATTTTAATTCATAAATTGTAATATGACATCTGAAAGATTAAACATTCTCCAAACGTCAATCAGATAAAATTTAAATTGAAGAATTTTGATTTAAAACTTTCGATTAAAAAAAAATTAGGAAACACATGTTTTTCTTAGCTCATAAGGCTTACTTAGATACATTTAAAATCAACTTAAAGAACAACCTGATAATACAAACAAGACCAATAATTTCTTTATAGCATCATTTTATTCTTATAATAAAATTTGATAAACAAAGTAACAATTATCTTGCTTTTTTTATAAAAAAATTCCTTGCCTGTATGAAAGTAGCCTTCCATACTTATTGAACTCCACGAAATTGTTAAAACCTATTATTTAGCTTTGAAATAAATAACTTAAACTATAAAAATAGGCAATTTTTATTTTTTATCACTGAAAAAATTATTTTCTGCATTATATGTATCGAAATAAACTAGAAAAAATTGGTTAAAACTCAACATGCAGCTTTTATCAAAATAATTTAAGCTTAAGAATAGAAAATTCATGTAAAGGAATGTAATAAGTCTCGTGAACTGGTTCAATACAAATAAGAAAAAAATCTTCTCAAGGAAAATTTAAAATGATTTCGATTTTATTTTAAAAGATTAATTTTATGTTTTAAAAATAAATAAATATATCAAAAAATATACTTGAATATTTAAAAAAATTATAAGGTTTAAAGGTTTAAACAATTTTGAAAGTATCGAGAATCTAAAAAAATTTTCTTAAGCTTCCTGGGAAAATTTCAAATAACTTTTTATTTTGAAAAATTAATATTAAGTGAATATTTAAAAATATTTTTATTTATATCAAAGGATTTTTAAAATCATAAAAAATAATGTTGAAGATTTGAACATTCTTTTTTTAGTTGGCCGAATTTTAACACCATGTTAGAAAAGGTTAAAAAAAATTGTAGCCAAGTGTAGATTTTTAAAGATTTCGAAAAAAATTCCAAAGCTCTTTAAGAATTTAGAAAGGTGTCGTGAAAAGAAAAAACTTTTCTTAAGATTCCGATAAAAATTCTAAGTAATGTTTTCTTTCTAAAAAAAAAAACTTTTTTTAAAGATTGCAAAAAACTTCGAAAGATTTCTAAGAATATCAAAAAAATCTGCAAGATTTTCAAGCTGACGATTCAACTATTTGTTAAAAATTCGTATTTTTATTGAATAATTTTACTATTTTTTTCTTCAAAATTTAAATATTTTTTAGTTAAATATAAAATTTTATATTTTTCATACAGAATTAATCTTTTCGGTTAGAAAGTCAACTTTGTTAGTAAAATATTCCAGATTTTTTTTTAAATATTAAAAAAACTTTCGATCTTTGCGTTCTTAATAATTTCATACATAAAAACGTATTTTTTAAATGTTCTTTTACTTTAAATAGAAAAAAGAAGTTAAGGAAAGTATTTTTTTAATTTAAACATTTGTTCTGGGTGTTGACTTAGACAGCACTGCGCATTAGACGATAAATTAAAGATATATAGATAAATAAGATAAAGTTATCTTTACAAATAGGTTTAGAAAAAATCGCAAAGATAATTATATCTAATAAATATTCATGAACATGTTTCAGTTCATATATACTAGTTGCTATTTTATCCGGCATCCTAAATTATTGATAACTCTTTCTAGCACACAAAGTCATGACAAAAATAATTTCGTTAATGCAATGGTTTTTAATTTCAAGCTCAAGACTGTAAAATATATTCAATTATCGTAAAAAAATATGGGGAAAATATTGTGAAAAGTGTTTAAAAGTCATTGCTCAAAAGTTAAAAACAAATACAAAATTTGTCACAATTCGCCTATTTTAGTCGGTGTTACATACGATGCTCTATAAAATTTTGAATTTTTTTATACAAGAAATCAGAACCAATAATATGGAGCCTCGGAGGTAGCAACCATAATTGTAAGCGATAAGCTAAACTACATTTCACAACGGTTTCCGAAATTGAGAAAGATAGAATGCAGACTGAGTTAAATGATGCTTAATGATATCAAAAAATCTATGCCAAATCAAACAAATACGGCAACCTAAGAAATCGATCTTTCATCATATCAGGTGAATGTTGTAACCAGTAAGCAACATTTTAAAACCTGTTGCACATTCCACAAACGAAGCTGAAAGCACTTTCACCAAAATATGGAATGCTGTCAACAGGGTATTTATATTTGACAAAGTTAAAACATGACAACCTGTGAGAACAGAGTAAGACACTAGGTCACTTTCCTCAACTGCAACGCAGCTTCCTAACGACCTGCACTGTCAGAACAAAAGTCAAATAGACCCCTGGATGCAATAACGTAGTCTGGACAAAAAAAACTGGATTCGAATTTTTCTGACACGCAGAAGGTTCGATGAACCTTCCTCAATGTCTCAATCTGAATAAATATTTCAGAAATTTAAAAAATTACAGACCAGGTTAATCTAGTAGTAATAAAATGAAGATCTCTGAAGTAATCAATGCTTTGTGAAAAATCATATTATAAAAACAGTCAATTAACCATTTGTGATTTCAGTATCTTCTTTTCAGAAGATTAGGAAACTGCTGTTGCTCACGACTTTTTTACGATATATTGGTTAAATTTTTTCAGTCTCGATGATGAAAATGTTACCAAGATGTAGATCATTTTGCTGAATAAATATGGGAACTCAAACCTCAATCCCCATTGTCCCCTTTGTTGGTTCACGACTTGTTGTGATATGTGTTAAGAGACAAGTCAAGCATAGAAAGGGGGCTGTCAGAGTGAGTATTGTTGAGTTCTTTTCGTCATCCCTGATAGTAGCACTTTGAGCTAATTTTAGCGAATTTAGGATAATGAAGGGTGTCTTGGCAAACTACCCCTTTGGGGTCGTGCACATAATACCACAAGTTTTTCCATTGTTTAAATAAAGATCTGAGTACTACCTTGAATCCAGAAAGGGATACAACGATATGAGCAAAATAAAGAAGTGTGATATATTATGTGCACGACCTTTGACAAATTTGAATTCTAGAATTGTTGGTAAGCATATAATCCAGCTAAACAAATACGTAGTCCAGAGATTCGTTTTCGTTTTAAGATCCAGGGGGAAGATAGAATAATCTGTCCAGTACAGATTGCTCTAATCGCTGCTCCATCTGGTACCGATGTTTATGAAATAAGAAACAAATATATAACAAATACCATGGTTTATGAAATGCTAGCCCGGAATTTTCTGCAAAACTTTCTCATTCTCAAACTCAGGAAAACGGCACTCAAGCCACATCTACATCTACATCTGCAATTCAAAAATTTGGGTGGAAAATTATATTATTCGCTAGAAAATAACTAGCCAACAAAAATAAATTTTCCAACATGTTTTGTAAATCATAAACCGAACACTACTTGCAAAAAACTTTGAACTAATTTTAACAATTACTTTTCTTGTATTTAAATATTTAGAAATAAAATAACTCACGTTAATTATTGCAGATGGCACCATAGTAAACAATGCTAACTTTAGGATGTGTGTATTCAATGCCGCACCGTGACTCTCGTCACGATTTTTTAAATGTAGTTTTATTGTATAATAAGTTTTATCAGAAAAATGAACAGAACACCCTACCAGCTCTTTTGAAAATTATTATCAAATATACAACTTCGATAGAGATTAGGAATATTGTAAAAATGTTCAATTTTTTATGTTTATTTTCAAAAGATCACATATGCGGAAAATTTTTTAAAAGGCCACACGAGGTTAAAAAGCATTATACCGCATTATATATTTGATGCATATGTAAAGTTTTATTGTATATTTAAAATTATTATCAAATTCAAGACTTTGCTAGAGATTAAGAATATTGTAAAAATAAGATCATTTTTGACTATTTTAAAAATCTTGTTTATGTCACAAAATTTTAATAATGCCATAAAAGATTAAGGAAAACCAATAAGTTTGTATACATTTTTTGAAAAAACATGTATCGTTTCATCATATACTAGAAATTATTATTAAACGCACGACTTCGGTAAAGGCCAAGAAATGTTTTATAGCAATTTGATAAACTTTTTATCTATTGGAAAACCTCTTATGTAGAAACCGTATATATGTATCTATGATATGAAAAAGAATAAAAATATCACTTAAACTTTTCAATAAAGCCAGAGAAGATTCAGAAATACTTTTTCGCTCACATAGATTTTTTTACCGTTTTTTTGTATAGCTTTAGTGCATGCTAAATTTAAAAAAATCATAGAACTTCAACGCAACAATTTAAAAAAATGAATAAATTCAGTTTTAAAAGAATTTGATCAATTCAAAATACAAAATAAAAATGCTGAATAATGATTTATTATTTAAGTTTAAATACAAATTTTATCAACTAACCATTTTATTTTCACCAATATAGTGAAATGAAGTATCTTTGAGTCAAAAAAATAATTTTTAACAAATAAATTGATTTCTTACACAAATAGTTATATTTTTACAATAAAGAAATGAATTTCCAACACGAAATGTAACAGTGGATACTTCATCGAGAAAAACATAATTTTCAATTAAAAAGCGTTCTATTTATCCGCGAAAGACAAGTTTTCAACAAAATAGTTAACAACAAAATTATAATTTAAGGGGGAAAATATGTATACGAAATAAAAATTTTGAGTAACTTTTCAATGGGAATTCATTTTTCTAAAAAATGTAGGCTTTACGTGGATGCAATCGGTATTTAAAAAAAAGAATTCGTAATCATTTGGTATCATTCGAAAGGAATTTTGCAGCAAAATTCGGAATAATATTGTTTTTTTTTTCGTTGAAAATTCATTTTTGTGGTTAAGTATTCGACATCTTAGTTCAAAATTCGTCTCTTTGGTTAAAAATGTAACTATTTGGTTGAAAATTCGACTTTTAGACAGAAAATTTATTTTCTTGGTTGAAAATTCGTCTATTCAAATGAATTCAGCTGTTTTTTATTTATTTAGAATTAGAATTTTTTTGATAAAAATATCAATCATTACATTTTTTATTAAAAATTTCTTTTGGTTGAAAATTCAACTATTTTATTTAAATTTTATATTAAGAGAGAAAAGGAGACTGATATACCCTCTTCCGGAAGAGGTAGGAACTTTATTTTTCATTGTATGGATATGGCCCTCCAAGGCTCCACGCATTTGTTTTTGGAAAAGTAACGGCATGCGCCGTTTTCTGAACTAAAACTCCAAGGCGCTAAGACCTTTTTACTGAATACTATCCGAACTAGTAAATTCTCTTGCGGAAAGATTCAAATAGCTTGAAAGAAAGTTAAAACACAGAAGAAATGAGCAAATGTTTAAATTACCTAATATCAATTATGAATATTAATTCAAGTATAGAATAAATGCGAAAAGAATGCCAGATGCTACTAAAGGCGAACTTTGGACTTTCGGACAGGAAACTGTCACTTAAACTTAATATGCGTATATTCGGCTGGATGCGGACTTTGGGCCCTTGTCCTTGACCTGTCACTCAAACTAATTGCTTACTTCAGGTGGGAGGAACAAAGCAACCTCGCTCACGATAGGCTTTTCAACAATAAAATCGTGTGACATTACAAATTCGATTGGTTCAACGCTGAAAGTAGGGATAGGTCCCTCCCAAAATAATGATTTTCGTGCACAACGTTACCGGCTGATGCCGATGGAATTGATAGTTGAAAATTTTTTTTTACGTATTTTGTTATTAAGCTTTGTACTTAAACGTAGTTTTCTTTTGGCTCTTGCATTTTCCAAAGTTTGAGACCGATATTTTATGTATAGCAAATTTCGAACGTTCAAAAAATGTCGAGGTTCAGAAAAATGATGAAATAATTTTCAGTGAAGTTCCTACCAAAATGCAGTACCTAATCGTACTTTATTGTACTCTAATACATTTTCCAAAGTTTCAGCTCGATATTTTATTTACAAAAAAAAGGTCTTAGGTTCAAAAACACATTCAGTGAACTGAAAAAGTGAGGTCGGTAATATAGGTATTTAGCTGTGTCATATGCCCTTAAAGCATTTCTGAGACAACCTAACCTCAATTTGCGACTACGAAGTGTGCGCATGCGATCGGCTCTGCCGATAATACAGAGTGATAAGAATACATGTGCGCGATTAATACGAATAATTAATATTTAATAATTTATACAATTTTACTGAAGAATTCAACGGACTAAATATTCTGAAAAATATCTATCTAACCTGAACTATTCTCGCGGCTGGTGGTTCCAACTATTCAACGACAGGTTACGAATCCTCAAATTCAACGTATCACTGCGCAGCTCCATAAAACAATTAACGATTGCAGCGCCTGGGCGTAACAGTAACAAGGAAATGCATGGAGGCTGCGAGGGCCTGGCAGGGACCAGCGAAACTCGAACGCGCGCATCCCCTTCCATTCGTCTCTTCCCACTCCTGGCAGCTTTCTCTGAGGATCCTAGGGTTTAAAAATGCGCGCTTCATCATAAAACGGCCAGAAATATCAGGGCTGGACATCCGCTCTGATATGAACTGAATAGTCTTCCGCTGTTAGTTCTTTAGGATGTAGTCCCATGTAGGTGGATTAGTAGATTAGTTTTGACCAATAAGGTGATTGCACAAACTCTATCAACTACCTCATTGGTGAAAAACATTCCACGAATCTACATCAATGTGACGCCATCAATAACCACTTAACATCAAGGGCTGGTAATTAGTGATGGATAGTGATCGGAGAGATTTGAATATCGTACTCGAGTGTTTCTCGACTGAATATTCGAAGCTTCGAGTCGCTGTCTGATGCGCATATGCCGAAAATTCCGCGCTCGTTTATATTATTTATAAATAAAAATTATAAATAATGAAATAAGAATGCATGTAAGCTTTCATATAAATGAATAAAGAACAGTATACTGTTCAATTATTTATTACACCATGACGCTTTCGATACTGAGGAAAGAGATAATAACTGATTCAGACGTTAAACGAAAAGCCTGTGTTCTTTTTGTGGGTTGGTAATTTCATAGGGAACTAGATGTAATTGGGTGTTTTGTAAAAAAACTGTTACAAAAACAAAATACAACTTATGCTATTTTTATTAATAGTACAAAATACTGTATATGGAATGGAGGATTTATATTAGAATTATTTGCTACTGGAAAACAATTTGTTAGGCTGCCTATGCAACGAACTGCATAGGTCAGATGCTCATTAGAGATTAGTTGACGGTTTCGGTTTTGGAGATGACACGATCTCGATCTCTTAGAGTGACCGGTTCACTTCCGATCCTTGACGGAAATCGACGAAGTGGAAAACCCTAAGGGAAAAACCCCCGAAGTTGAAACCCAAGGGTCTAGAGGCCCTTGGTCACATGGTTAACAGATGCGTAAGTAAAGACAGGCAGGCTAACGATTTAAGAACCTTGAAAATAACGTCTAATGACAGGAAAGTTTTTACAACGATCGGCGATCGTGCCTTCTGACGGTTTAGGCAGCTTATTGCAATAAAGACATAAAATAGAAACTTTAGGAAGTTTCGCTTCTAGTGAACACTTACATACACAATTTAGAAGTTAGGATGTTAAAGACAGCTGTTCCTAAATATTGTTCCCAAAGTATCGTAAAATAAATTTTTGCCTTTCGACTTTTAAGTATATTTTTTCGGAAGAAACCAAAGTTTGTTAGAATTTAAAGATATTCCATGGGCACTTCGTATAGGTGCGGACAATGAGGCTGCATATCCTTCCATTTATTGAAGAGGTTGACAGCTTGTGACGAAATATGCCTGGTTAGGTATTGGCTGATCTCAAATGGGATTCTCCCTGTTTTATCTGGTTGGCATCAGGCTGTTTTTCGAGGGTCTAATTGACGAAGAGCACACAGATGTCATTTAATCCAGTAGCAGCTACAGATGATGTTGGTACCTCTGTATTCAAACCATTCAATTCCGTCCTTGTTTTTGCTTCCACTCCATTTCCTGAAATGAAAAAAATATATATAAAAACAAAATTTTCTGTTAACATATCCATATCTAAGCAGGACGAATTAATTAGAAGAATCTAATCTTAATGTCTTACCGATAGCTTGAACAGCGTTTGACAGCAATCTTTCTTCTAATTTGAAAGCGGCAACATGCCATGGCTGATATTCTTCTATAACCTGGAAAAATAAATAAATTAGAATACTCAGTATAAGTATAGAATGAATCATTTTAATAGTAAATCATTAACGAGTATTATTTACTTGTATGTAAGGATCACTAGAGGAGTACATTTACTTAAAGTTACGTACTTTTCTGCTCACACTTCTTTTGTTACCGGGTCCAATCGCCTGAGCAAATTCCGTACTTCCGAAACAACTCTTTCCTCATAGGTCGTTATAATTCCCAATGGCTTTATTTGCCGGTCTTCTCCCTCGTAATTTTCGCCAAAAATCGACAAATAAAACTTGTAAATTTCAGAAATCAGTCCAGCATTTGGTAGTCGGAGCTCCGCCTTTTCCTTACTTCCTGAATCAGCTTCGGGCACTCAGACTCTGCCTTATCGTACTTTTTCATTTGAAAAGCCTTTAACTCTTCAGTATTCCTTTTGCTTCTTCGAAAGAAACTTGGAGTCTTCCTCATTTGTTTTAATGTAGACTTTAATGGCTTTATTTTAGGTAGTCTTATCCTTACTCTTCAGATTTACTTAAGGGTATTCACTGCCGCAATGTTAATGTTATGTGCGAAGCGGGCGATGTACTTAATTGCAGCAAAAGCCCTTATACAAGAACCGACAATCATTAAAAAATTAATGTTTCAATATTAAGCTAGACGACTTTTGTTCAATTAGAACAATAGTTTATACAGGGCCGACAATCGCACGTAAGTTGGGAAAGCATGAGCCTTGGCCAACCTTGCCATCTGGGGACAGGAAGGTAAAATAATTATAAGAGAGAAACAAATAGACATCTGCAGGCGAGGAAATCGAAGAATCGCTTGGACTCCGATCTGTCAAAACTCGCAGGAATCGGACTCGAGTCGAGTGATCCGTTCTCGCTCTCAATTCTGACGGCTGGACATCCGCTGTTACTGCTTGTTCCTTCCAGGACTGGGCATCAGCTCTCGTCTCCACGTTTAAAGAGTCATCCTTGTATGTATATCAAATAAACTCAATGCATTTTATTCGAAACCTCTCTTAATTCATTTGAAGATTTATTTTGCCCCCATCCTTTACTCCTCCATTTAACGAGACAACTGGCATACCAATTGTTCGTTCTGCTAATACGGTTGGCAAAGTAGCTTTACTCGGCCGTATCCACACCTTTTTCACCCATCATTCCCCCCCTCCCTCCCATCACGATCGAGATTTGGGACCGACCGCGCCGTATCAGCGTACCATATTAAGACGCATTACGTCACGAGTACGCTCTCTCGCATCATGAAAGGTCTGCAGGTTTGGAAATATTTCGCTAACCACCTATCAATGAAAGCTACAGATAAATTTATCCGACAGATAGGATACTTTCATGTTGATCCACCGTTGAATAGCACTATCTAGCAGATAAAATGCGAATTACCAGGAAGTTTACTTTCGGCCGGTAAATATGACAAATAACGGATTTATCCTGCAGTTAAGCGCGATTTATGGAAAAGTCAGGTTAGAATAAATTCAACAACTTTCACGACGTAGGTTTTGGTGATTTGGGTAATAATTTCGACGACGATATATAATAACTGTAACTGAAGTGTATAGTAGGTTTGATTGGTAGGTTACGTTTTTATTCGTCTCCAGTTAAGTAAAAATTCATATTTTAATTCAATTGCGTTATTGCTTCTTTCTGAGGGAATTTTTCATAACTTCATCAATTTTACACAATAAAGAAAATTTATAGTGACTTTAAATATTAATTGTTGTTTCTGGGGCCTTGCGCTCGGCACTATATTTACCTCGCGCTTCACGCTCGATAATGTATTCACCTCGCGCTAGGCGCTCGGTATTTTTATATTCCCTACACTTGTGCTCCCACTTTTTAAAACTAAAGGACGAAGCATCGACAACGTTAATTTGGTGATTGTGAATTCTCTTTTGTTAAATCTCATTCGGCTCTAACAAACACATTTTTATTACTTATCTTGTGCTTCGCACTCGAGTATGTCCCTCAAATTGTATATCATTTCCACAAATGTATATTATTACAATTCATAGCATGCATTGGTATTAAAACACACGTACTTTCATAGTCTCGTTTTAAAAAAAACTCATTCTTACAAAAAACTTTTGTTAATAAATTTGTATTGCAACTTCTGCCGTTTTTTCAAACAGTGCCTTTGCTCATTTCCATTTTAATTTTTACGATTTTAACCTCACACATACGGTCTACAAAGCAGCCTCACTGTTTTCAACTTCTAAATTATATCCCTAACCTCAGTCACACAGACTTTATCAATTGAATTCTTCTATCGCATCGTGTTCTACATCGCATCCGTGGTGCCCTACTGCTTCATTTCATAACAATTTACTAAAAGAGTCTCTCAAAGCGTCTAGGTTGGAGAGTCTAATTACAACAACAGTCTCACGAAACTTCGATTGAAGAGGGGAAGGGCGATTATTTTTAACCGAGAGTCATAGCTGGTTGTTGTTTTATTCTAAGAAGGTCAACAACCTTGAGCAGCGTTGTGTTATATGGGAGTTCCTATGGTCAATAAATTCAAAAACCAATTCTGTTCACTATAAGGGGATGAAACAAATTATTATAATTTTAAAATCATTTTTTTAAAAGGAAGTACTTTTGGAACACCAACCTTTTTTTCCTGTATCATTCTCACATTCAAGTACTTAATATATATTTTTGCGGAAATGATCAAAGGGGTACTTCATAGTTTAAAAAAATTAAAACTACTCGGTTGGTCCATCATATGTATGCAATTACATGAGAATGAGGGAAAAAACTTAACGTTTAGTTCATGACGCAATAAGTTATCCGCAATAGTGTAATATAAACCAGATGCAACATCATCATTCGATTAAAAAGACCTTTTATCGTGAATTTCCCTGTCACAGTGTTAATTCATTATAAGTAGATAGAAAAATACGCCTCTTCGTTTACTGATGATATTCGTCAAACTAATTTCATGTTTGTCCAGGATGCACAACGTGGTGGTCGTCAGTCAATTTGCATTCCTTACTTTATTTACACTATATACAACTTTATACATTCTGTATTAATAACTTAATAACATATATATATATATAGTATATACGAGAATTCACACGATATCCAACAAATTGAAAATATAAACACTTCATATGCACAAAACATATGTATATTATTTTAAAGCTGCGGATTAGTCGTCACTATTTTCTTCGATGACAGAATGAATTTTCTGTTTTGTGAATAAATCACTGAGGATCTCAGTTTTAAAATAATACACATATGTTTTGTGCATATGAAGTGTATATATTTTCAATTTGTTGGGTATCGTGTGTATTCTCGTATATAGTCTACATATGTGTTGTTAAGTTATTACTACAGAATGTATATAGTTGTATATATTATAAATAAAGTAAGGTATGTTAATCTGACTGACGAGCTCAGCGTGATGCATCCTGGGCAAACATGAAATTAGTTTGACGAATGTCAGCAGTAAACAAAGAGAAGACGGCATTTATATAATTACGGCAATTTAATAATTTTGGAAATTTTCTAATTTTAAAGTGTCGCGACATTTACTTATCGAATTTTTTAGGTTGTCTCATTTTTTTAATTATTTGATATTGCACAAGCTTTCAATTTTAAATGCTCTTAAGTTGAAAAGGGTCCATTTTTAACATATAAAATTGATTAAGTTTCAGTTTCAAGTGCTCAGTTGTGAAATTATATAAATTAACGAGCTTAAGATATATAATTCTCCATTTGTATAGCTTCCAAGTTTTTTTTAAATGTATCCTTTCAAGTACTTCTTATTTCCAGGTTGTTTAATAGCAAAGGCTTTGAATTGGGATTTATTTAATTAAGTAATATTTTTAATTCAGAATTTTCCAATTTCAAACGTTTATTTAAGAAAACGTTCAATATTTTAGATTCAAATTAATCATTTAAGTAAGCATTGCTCTAAATTCTTTGTTTAATTATAAAATATAGTTATTTTCAAATGATAAATTTCTGAACACAGTAAAAATAAAACTAACCAATTCATCCCAAAAATATGAATTTTCAACAAAATAGGCGAATCTTCATTCAAAGAGATTTCTCTTTAACCAGTTGTATTTTTAACTTAAAAAGATGTAATATTTTACAAAAGAAACGAATTTTCTACAAAACTGTGGAATGTAACTCAAAAATATGAAAGTTCATCAAAGCAGTTAGTTCTCAACCAAACAGCATATTTTTTAACCAGACTCAAATTTTTAACAAATAAATTAAATTTTGACTTAAATAATTGAATTTGTAACCAGAAATTAATTTTAAAGGAGATATGTAATAGTTAATATTTTAATCCAAGAAGATTGCAATCTTAAATAAAAAATAAAAAAATTCTTCAAAAAAAGACGAATTCATTTTCCATTCACTTATTGTTTCATTATATCACATTACATATTGTTCATTACATTACATATTTTATTATATTACATATTACATATTGTTCCTCTGTTCTTCAGTTATTAATTTTAGAGACTAAAAATTCAAATTCAAGAAGATCAAAAGTATACATGTTTTTCCAATAAATATTTTTTGTGCTTTAAGCAACATCAAAGTATTTATTTGTACTGCCAAATTTCTAATCTTTTTTTTTTTTAGTTTTTAATTGGTATTCATATAAGTATTTATTTTAATAATTTTTCTAATATTTTTATTAAACGCATGTAAAGTGAAAGATTTCCCAAATAATTTTTGTAAATTTTTTTACACTTTTGGTATGTTTCGTATTGAATGATCATTAATTTAAAGAGCAAATATTTCATATTAAAAACTGTTTTCACAAGTTTAGGAAAAATAACAAAGTGAAAAAAATATTAAATAAAGTAGGAGAACTATGCCAAAATTGGGTGTTTTTTATTCTTTTTTATGCTCAATTTTAAAAGTATTTTTAGGTAAACTAATTATTGTTTGCATTCACACAAATAAAGAGCGTTTTGTAATGTGATACACGTGCCACTTTCATCCCTCTTATCGAATTCAAAAACGATTTGTCTGAAGAGTGCATCATATCAGTTTACATGAGAAAGAAAATGTAATCCTAATAA
>NC_046660.1:44458052-44497365 GCF_010883055.1 Belonocnema kinseyi
GTCGCAATGGCTTTTAGACGATTTTTTAATATTATTATTAAATATTAAATACACACATTAATATGTGAATCAGTTATATTTTTTCGTGATAAAATGACGGTTTTTTATCTAATATTCTGAAACCAAAATGGTTTTTATTCTTAAGTGTAAGAAAATGTCATTCAAGCTTCGCTGGGATTCGAACCCTTTTCAAAGTAAATACAAAAACAATATGCCTACCCCAGTGTTTGACTCGTAACCAATCGAAATTAGCGCTTGAACGTTTTCATTACTGAAAAAAAGTAACGTGTCACCTTGGCGTTACTTTTTTTTGCAAAATTTTGAATATGTCATTTTAAATTCCCGAAAACTTTGATGGTTTTTTATTTAAAAGATTTTTAAAACTTAAAAATTTTATTTGAATTTCTGTAATTTAATGTTTGATAAAGAATTTTACAACTATTATCAATTTTAAATCACAAAGTTAACATGGAATTTCTTTTTCTTGTATTAAAACTAGTTTTTTTAAAATGTTCAATTCTCAGCGAAAACATTTGAAGAATAATAATAGACGCAATATGTTGCTTTTTAGAGAAAATTTGGGCAAAACTTCTATTTTTTATTTTAAAACAACAAATTTTCCCAAAATTTACAGATATTTGACTCTTGGCATCCATTTTTCATAAATCACAATTTTTTTCTTTGAAATTCTATATTTTTAACTAATTGAGAATTGTTTTAATTGATGATTTTCTGAAAAATCCACTTTTTTGGTTTAATATTTTGAAGTCTCTACTAAACTATTGCTTACGTGTACGTTTTTTGTGAAAATATTTTTTTATATTTCCAAATTAGTAGTCGCCATTTTAAAAATAAATTCAAACGTTTTTTAAATTTTCCAATAGATTACAAAATAGGTTGGAAAACTCACAAGAATCTAAAAAGAAAACTCAAATATCTAAATTAATTTTAAAAACTATAGAATTTGAAACACAAAATTTGTGATTTTTGAAAAACAGTCGTTAAAATTCAAATAATATTTAAAATAATAATAATAATCATAATAATCATAATAATAATAACAATGAGCCTCGGTGGCTCAGTTGGTTAGACACTCGGACTTCACCACAGAGGTCCGGGGTTCGATCCCTGAGCCGGTACCTCTAGAAAATTTTCAATGTACCTTTACCGAGGTTCTGGTTGTTCGGAACCCACCTTAAGCTGTAGGTCCCCCCATCGTGTACTTGACTGCAACCCAGTCCGTCAATGATGGGGTAAAAACCAGGTTTTGTCCAATATGTCTGGGCAGACTGCTCTCATCAGATCACTTGATTGCATTATAAAAATGCGTCCGTGACTGATGATATATACCGGGACAGCCCCGTGCAAAAATGATCAAATAAAAAAAAATAAAAAATCCAACTCTAATCAAAAATGCCTTCGACATGTTGGACAGTATAAGCCTGCGACCACATTTCGATAATAATATCAAGATCAAGTATTTTGAAAACGTGGAATCTGTGAAAGTCCCTCAAAATTGCTTGAAATCCCTTAAACCTCATCGTAAATTTGGAAATCTTTAACATGTTGTACATTTTTTATGAAATCTAAAAAAATCGCTTGAAATCTTCGGAAATTCTCTACAATTAATTTAAACTCTTTAAAATTTGTGGAAAGCCTACTTAAAATAAAGAAATAAATTATTCATCAGTATTTTCTCATTTTTTTGCATTTAAATCTTTTCATATTTTAACATTTTTTATTTCTATATTAATTTTCTTTTTATGATTCTGTATAGTATTTTTTCTAGAATCGGGAAAGAATTATAAGAAATTCAGTAGTAAGCCTACTATTGAGCCGCGTTATAAATATCTTTGAGAAAAATGCATTTGTTTTTTTACAATGTGTGATTGCACATTTCTGCATCGTTTGACTAACAAATTATTCTTTCGTAAACTATTAATGGAGTAGTGCTATTTTTTATTGTTGCTAATTTATATCATTTTTAAATAAACAAATGCATTTTCCTCAAAAAAATTTATAACGTGACTTAGTACTAATGAATAGATTCTTTCCCATTACTTAATTCTAATTTTCGTTTCAACGTCAAAAATCGTAGGCTCACTTGGAAAATTTCCATATATTTTACAAAGATTTCCTGAAATTGACATTTCGTAAAACAACGTAATTTTTGAAATAGCTAACGCTTTATTGTTACTAAACAAATTTAAGCCTTCCGGATAACGTGTTACAGTCAAACACGGCACTATCCTTGTTTTAAAAAAAATTAACCAAAACTCAATATAATATTATTTCGAACCCAAAACTAAAAATAATGGTAATTTTATTATAATACAGTCAATCCCATGGATATTTTTTATCTTAAGTTGGATAAAGACGTTGCAAACAATTGACAACTACAATAAACCGAGTTCGGATAATTTTGTCCGACATCGGATAAAAATTATCCTTCTCCAGACAAAAATTATCGGCCTCCAGAATAAAATTATCCTCCTTCAGAAAAAATATCCCTCTCGAGATAAAAATTATGCGACATCGGATAAAAAATAGCCTCCTTCAGATAAAAATAATATTTCTATAGAATAAACTTGTTGTTCTCCAGAAAAATATTATCCTTTTCCAGATAAAAATTATCTTCTTCTAGATAAAAATTATCCGACGTCGGATAAAAGTTATTCGCCTCCAGATAGAAATTGTCCGCTTCCAGAATACAATTATGCTGCTATAAAAAAAAATATTATCCTTATCCAGGAAAAAAATATCCTTTTCCAAAAAAAAATCATCTTTTTCCAGATGAAAATTACGCTCATCTAGATACAAATTATTCGAAGTCAAATAAATAATACTTGACTTCGGATAATTGTATTTTTTAATTGTCTGCAACGTTTTTGTCCAACTTCAGATGAAAAAACATCCTTGGATTTACTATATATTGAAGCGTAAGTTTAATGAGAAATTTAATTTCCAAGTTCATAAATTTGGTCTGATTGCAAAATTTGAATACTTTTTTCGATGCAGACTTGGATTAAGTCTGGTTTATTAAACTTCATTAGTTTCGCTATCTTGTATGCATTACACTTGTAATCTGGTGGAAAATGTGCCATTAGCAAGTGCATGCGTTGCATCAGTGTGCTGTTTTTCTCGAGTGGATTTCATCCTGTAGTATAATAAACTTATTTGTCTACCTATCTGCTCGTCTATCTCCTGCTTTTTCTCCTCAAAGCCACTTTTTTTGTTCCTGCCACTTGTCTTTGTCGCCCGCTACTTTAACCCATTTCCCGGCTGAATATACCTATACGTTCTCCATTCGTCATCCTCCTGAAGTCTAGACTGGAGTCACGGACTTGACAATATTGCCCGTAATTTTCAAGTCAGTCTCGAAATTTCCGACAGAAAATTCGAGCCATTACTCCATCAAGACTTTGTTTAATTAAATTTAACTTGAGTTCAAATTAAATTTAAATTAAGTTTAAATTTAATTTAAGTTTAACGAAATTCTGATTCAATAAATTGTCTTTTTTGTTTCTAACATAGAAAATCTGAAGAAAATAAAGTATTCTTTTAGGGCTAGATGTCGCAGGGTGTTTACCTCACCCGAAAATCAGGAAAATCGGGAAATGACTGAAAATTTGATTTAGTGACCGGGATTTTTCTCTGGGACGTAGGGGAAACCAGTACGAGGTCGATGAAATCACTTTTTAAGTCATAAAATTGATAAATTATGAGAAAGTTGGAAAAATATTACATACTAAATTAAAGCTGGAACATTCATTTAAAAAAAAAAACATTAATTGAACTCCTATGATGACATCACAAATACGAGCACCCTCAAGCCTTCCTTCAAGTCAATTTCTTTTCGATTTCGTTTGATAAATACCTCAAATAAAATAAAATAAATCAAATATACAAACGTCATATTTTAACAGATTTTAAAGCCTAAATTTTTTTTTGCAAACCGGGAAAAAGGGTGGTTTTTCACAAAAATAGGTGAATAATAGGGAAATAAATTGTTTTATCGAAAATTAATTCATTTGTTGAATTCAATAAGAAACGCTCAAGATTGAATATCGATACAGGTTAATTTTTTTAACAAAAAAACTAATTTTTAATCAAAACATATTATTCATGGTTAAAAAAAAGTTGCTTTTTTTAATATCAGCCAAAAACTTGTCTGCCAAAAGAAGATGAATTTTTAATCAATTTAAATGCATTTTCAACAAACCAGTTGGATTTAAAAAAAGATAGCTTTTTAAACAAAATAGTTTAATTTTAAACACAATAATTAAATTGTCATAAAATTATTTGAACTTTTAATAATACACTTCAATGCTTAACCTACAAAAATGAATTTTGAAACAAATAGTTGAATTTAAAACAAAATATAGGTTTTTGATTTGTTGATTGAACTTTCAAGAGAAAGGGGCAACTTTTTTAATACAAAAAAGTGAAATATTGACGAGATATTCGAATTAGCAAACCATTTAAACTTATTTTTCTAAAGCCAGTTCAATTTTCAATCAAAACAGATTATTTCTCAAATACCAATTTATTATTCAATTTTAAACTAAAAAAATTGTAAGTTTAAATTAAAAATAGTTGAATTGAACCAAAAAGGACTAATTAAAAATATATTAATTCTCAATCCAAATACATTTATTAAAAAAAGCATGTGCACTTTTAACAAGAAAACATCAAGTTTCTCATTAAAGACATGAATTATCAACCAAAAAATATTTCTTTACAAAACAGTTAAATTCGCTACCCAAAAATATTAATTATCAACCAAAAAGTACACTTTCAAATTGATAGTTGAATTATTTATAAAAATTATAGAAGTGTTAAGTGAAAAATATGCATTTTTAAGAGTAAAGTAAATTTTCAACCAAATAGTTTAATTTTAAACGAAAAAATATCGATTTTCAACCAGAAATAGAAGAGTTAAATTTGCAGTTAAAAAAAAAAATTTCAACATAAATAAAATTTCAATGAAAACATTAAATTTTTAACCAAACTTCTGGAGATTCTATTTATTAAATGGATTTTTAACAACGAATTTTCACTTTCAACCAATTGCATGAACTCTTATTAAAAAATATTAATTGTCTACCAAAAAAGACAATTATTTACAACAAAATACATACTTTTTTAACCAAATAGTTAAATTTTTTGACTAAAAGCGATCCGTTTCAAACTGAAAATAGAATATTTAAAAGTTCAGTTGAAATATAATATAAAAAAAAGAAACAAGTTTTCAACAATATTGTTATATCTTCAACAATTTAAACAATAGAAGCTAATTTTTAAGGAAATAGTAAAATCATTTACCAATAAAATGATTTTTATATTTTCAGTTGATTAAACACAAAAATCGACTTTTTTCAAAAAAGAGATCGATTTAATTTATATCTCTAAGATTTGCAAAATGTCAAAGGACCATAATAAATAAAATAAGTGCATTACAAAAATTTTAGGTAACATTTACTATATCTTTTTGTGCAAATCTTTTCATTTTATGTTAATTAAATACTAAAATCCACTTTTTTATCTGGAAGGAGTAAATATCGCATTCAAAATCAAGGATGTATTTTCGGAATGCATTCAATCAAGCAATTAAATTTTCAATCCAGAAGATTAATTTTCTAGCAAAAAAGATGAATTTATAACAAAATGCATACATTTATAATATTAAAATTTTCTGTTTTAAAAACATTAATTATTAAACACAACATTTCAACAAAATAGTTAGGTCTTAAGCCAATATAATAAATATTTAATAAATTTGTTCAACTTTTAACCAAGTAGTGGAATTTTCAATCGAAGTGATCAATTTGATTTATCAATTACCATAATTTTTCAACAAAAAATGATATAATTAAGTTTCCACTTTAAGAAATTGATTTTGAACGAGAAAATGGATATTTTAACCAAATATTTCAATTTTCAATCAAAGAGATAGATCTTAAATTTATCAAATGAATTTAAACAACGTAGTTTCACTTTAAACCAACTACTTTAATTTTAAATGAAGAAGAATAATTTTCGACTAAAAAAGACGGATTTTCGACAAAACCAATACATTTTCAGCATTTCAATTTTCAATTTGAGAAATTAAATCCTAAACCAAAAAAAGCAATAGTTTTTAATCAAATAGTTAAGTCTTCATGAAATGAAATAAATATTTAAAACAGTAGTACAAGCCTCACTACAAAAATGAAGTTTAAATAAAAAATTTAATAATAGAATTTTTAACTGAAAACGATTATTTTTCAACCAAAAATCAAACAGTTAAATTTTCAGTTTAAAAAATTGATTTTTATTCCGAGAAAAATCGAATTTCAACAAAATATTTCAATATTAGACCAGCAAAATGAATGATTCAGAAAGGAGTTAAGCTTTAAAAGAATTAATTGAATTTTTGAAGAAAAAATATGAATTTTCAATGAAAAATTGATCAGTTGAATTCTCAAATAAAAAGATCCTTTTTCAAATAAAAAATAAAAGGTTAAATTTTTAGTTTTAAACATTAATTTTTCGCTAGAAAGAAACGAATTTTCAACAAATTTCGTTTCAAAAATATGTATAATAGTAAGTTTTTCAACTACAAAATAAAATTTTATTATTCTAAATTTTAATATTTATTTCCAATATTCCTGAAGGAAAAAAAACAGAAGCACAGAGTTATATTAAAGGAATTCTGAGCAAGTGATATAAACGTCAACACAGTGAGTAAACTCTGCCATTCTTGAACTGTTGATCTTTACGCGAATAGATCTAATTCTTGATCTTGATCTTGTTTCCGTTGAAGGAAACTTGGAATCAGCACAAATCTGTTTAGTGTTTTCTTTGGACTAAAAGTTGCCAATAATTACACAACTTTCCCAAACTCCGACGATCAACTAGGGTAAAGCTGTCCCTCTCGTATAGTGTTTAGGGAGCGATAATGACTAGATTGAAAAGTTTTGTGATTTGTCTTCCTGAAAGTGGGAAAAATAATTTCCCATGTTGGCGTATTTTTTCAAGACATTATCCCAATAGAAAAAGCACTATCATCAACTGAAACTTTTTATTGAATCTAAAAATAAGTAAAATGCTTATTTTCATAGTTATCATATTTTTTCCTTATACGTCGTACTGTTTCTAACAAGAAAAGTACGGGGAATTCATAATTCCTAACTCCTAACGCACAACAAAAAACTCCTAAATAGCATCTGCTAATGCACAACTTCTAGCTCCTAACTATTAACTACTAACGCAAAACGCATAACTCCTAACCCCTAACTCTTAACTCCTAGCGCACAACTCCTAAATCCTAACGCAAAACTTCTAACTCCTAACGCAAAACTCCTTACCTCTAACTTCTACCTCTTAGAGAAAAACTCCTTGCGTATAACTTCTTACTCCTAACGCAACACACATAACTCCTAACCCCTAACTCTAAACTCCTAGCGCACAAAACCTAACTACTAACGCTATTAACTTCTAACGCACAACTCCTAATTCCTACCTCTTAAATCACAAGGGGAGGGGAAGTACGGAAATGCGGGAAGGGAAAATAGGGAAAATTAGTTGACGGAAAATAAAGGAAATTAAATAAGGGAAACTGGAAGAAGTGAGGGAACATGAAGAAAGGTAAGTAGAGGAAATGAGGAATGGGAAAGTACTGGGATATGAAAGCAGGGTAAATTTGGGAAGTGAGGGAAAATTATGGCAGGTGAAATGGAGAAATGGTGAGATACGAGAAGTTCGTAAGCAGAGGAAGTGAGGGGAGTGAAACTGGGGGAATTGAGGCGAAATGAGTGGGCAAAAAGAGGAGAGGAAGAAGAAGTTGGAAAAGGATGAGGAAGCAGAAGGTTTGACTGCGGGGAGGGGAAATAGGACGGAGAGAAGAAGTAGGGGAATTTATGTGCAGTAAGGAAAGAAATATGGGAAGAGGACGTTTGAACGACTCATTTACGTAACTATCCAAATTTTTAACAAAAAAAATTACAGACAGAATTTCTTTTGGTGTTTCAGACTGTTCTATTAACAAAAATATATTTGAATAAATCTAATAAGTCTGGGTAATCATAAATAGAAAAATACGAAGAAAAAAAAATGAAAATAATTCTCGAGATCTGCTACAGGTCAGGCAATCGTAGAAAGTCAGGGAGAATCTGAAACAGGAATTTTCGATGAACTTAAGTTAAAGATCAAGGGTCCTTCGCAATTTATGAAAGGAGCTTTTCTGAAATTTTGGAGTTTAGTTTTATAAACGTGTATTATTATATTTTTTATTTTTTGGACGACAGTTCAACACAATTAATGGAATTCCAAGTTTCTTTTTCTGCCAAAATAGTTAAATTTTTTTACTTTTGCGAATTTACTAAAAAAACATATAAATTTCAGAAGGACGAATTATCAAAAACATATATATGAATTTCCAACGAGGAAACATCAATTTTCAATTTTAAAAAAGTAATTTCGCCCGAAAATAAAACAATTCAAAACAAATTGAAATTTTCAAGGAATTAGATGCATTTCACAATAAACTTTTTTTAATCAATAAATTTTCAACCAAGTGGTTAAATTTTTTATGTGCTAAAAATGCAACTGTTTGGGTGAAAATTTCGGCCTAAAATAAAACTTTCTTGTTTGAAATATTAAATTTGTTGTTGAGAATTCATCTTTCTTGGTGGAAAATTCGACTAATGGTTACAAATTAAACATATTTGTTAAAAATTTACTTTGGTAGTTGCATTTGTCGCAAATTAACTTTTTTATTACAGAATTATATTTTCAGTTTAAAAAATCGACTATTCTGTAAAATATTCATACGTTCGGCTTGATAATTCATCAATTGAGTAGAAAGTTGGACTATTCGTTTTTTTAAATTTATGTAAACTCAATATTTTTGGTTAAAAAATTATCATTTTGAATGAAAATTCAACTATTTGGGTGAATTTCGAACTCTATTTCTGAAAATTTTTGTTCTATTTAAGATTCTTCGTTTTGGATGATAATTTATCTCTTTATTTGAAAATGTAACTATTTTGTTGAAAATTTTGTTCTCGAAGATTTCAATTTTCAAATTCAAATATTTCGTAGTAAATGCAACATTTTGGTCGAAAATTAAACTATTTAATTGAAAATGAACTATTTGATTGAAGATTAAACTATTTTGTTAAAAATTCGTCATATGTTATTGGATTAAAAGTCGTTAGTTTTTAAAGTAAGTTTTAAATTGACAATTTTACTATTGATTTTTGGCTGAACACTAATCTTTTTTAGTTGAAAAATACAACTATTTAGTTGAAAATTAATGTTTTTAGATAAAACTTAAACTATTTAGTTGGAAAATGAACTATTTTGTTGGAAATTTGTTTTTTCTTTGTCAGAAAATAATTTTTATCTAAGAAATGAACGGTTCCATTTTTGTTTGAAAATTTATCCCTTATAAGTTGAACATTCAACTATTTGGAAGAAAATCGATGTTTCTCTTTTTGAAATTCATCTATTTGGAGAAAAAGTTAATCTTTTTTGCTGAAAATTCGTAATTATTTGAGTTGAGGATTCTACAATTTTGTTAAAAATTCTTATTTTTCAGTTAAATTTACCTCGTGAAAATTTAGTATAAGGTTTATCGTTTATGTTGAAAATTTAACTATCTCGTCAGAAATTAACTTTTTTCTTGAAGAGTTATATTTTTGGTTTAATGATTCATCTGTTTTGTAGCAAATGCATCTGTTCGGCTTTAAAATTCACCAATTTAGTTGAAATCGGACTATTAAGTTGGAAATTAAATTTTCTGTTGAGAATTCTTTTTTTTTTTAATTAAACTATTAATTATTTAAAATGTCAACTAGTTTGTTGAAAATTCGTTTTTTTTCCTAAAAAAAAAAATATTTTTTATCTGAAAACTTTACAAAAATTCAATTCTTTGTTGATAATTTACGATTTAAACTTAATGTTTTGGGTTAAAAAATGAAATTTTAATTGAAAATTTAAATATTTGGTTTAGTTTTGAAAGCTTTTTCTGCAATTTTTTTTATTGAAGATTCCTTATTTGGATGTTTTATCTATTTAGTATAAAATTTAACTATTTTGTTTAAAATTCGTAATTTTTCATTTGATTAAACTTTTGGCTAAAAACTTTTTTTTAGTTGCAAAGTCTAACTATTTGGTTAAAAATCCATGTTTTTTGTTGAAAATTCATTCTTTTGGATTTAAAATTCATCTTGTATGATTGAAAAGTTATCTTTCATTGTTGAAAATCCATCTTTCTTGATTAAGAATTTATTTCTCCTGGCTGAAAATGCATTTTTTGTCAAAGATATAACTTTTCGGGTGAAAAACTTTTTTTAAATGGTCTATTTTTAGTTGAGTTGCACGGGTTCAAAATTCGTATTCTTCTGTTCTTGAAAATTCATTTTTCAAGCTGAAAATTCAACAGTTCTATTTCGAGTTGAAAGTTTAACTTTTTTAATTGAACATTCAATTATTTTGTTAAAAATTCATCATTTGTAATTTAATTTAACTGACAGAATAGTTGTTTTTTCAAAGTAACTTCTCAACTGACATTTTTACTATTCATTTTTTGGTTAAATGCTTATCATTTTTATTTGATAATCCAAATAGTCTGTCCAGAATTTAACTTTTTTTTTAATTCGTTTTTTATGAAAAATTATTTTTTATCTAAAAAGTTAACTATTCCATTTTCTGTTAAAATGTATCATTTATAAGTCAATGATTTAAATATTCAGTAGAAATTTGTTCTTTTTCGTTTTGAAATTCATCTATTCGGGTAGAAAATTTATCTTGCTTGTTGAAAATTCATCATTTTTGTTGAGGGTTAAAAACTTTCTTTAAATGTTCTATTTTTAGTTGAATTGTACGGGTTCAAAATTCGTTTTCTTCTGTTCTTGGAAATGAATTTTTCAAACTGAAAATTCAACAATTCTATTTCTAGTTAAAATTTAACTTTCATTATTGAAAATTCAATTATTTTGTTAAAAATTTATCATTTTCCATTGAATTAAACTGAAAGAATAGTCTTTTTTATTTTAAAGTCATTTTTAAAGTAATATTTTTAAAATTCCATTTTTGATTAAATGCTTATCATTTTTAGTTGAAAATTTATCTGTTCGGTTGAAAATATAACTATTTTTCTTAACATTCCTTTTTTATAGAGAATTATTTTTCATATAAAAAATTAACTATTCTATTTTTTGTCAAAAATGTATCCTTTATAAGTTAAAGATTCAACTATTTAGTAGAAATTTGATGTTTTTCATTTTGAAATTCGTCTATTTGGGTAGAAAATTTATCTTGCTTGTTGAAAATTCACCACTTTGGTCGAGGGTCAAAAAAAATTGTTTATGTTCTATTTTTAGTTGATTTACACGGGTTAAAAATTCGTTGTCTGCTGTTCCTGAAAATTTAATTTTCAAGCTGAAAATTCAAAAATCCTATTTCTGGTTTAAAATTTAACTTGATTAATTGAAAATCCAATTATTTTGTTAACAATTAATCCTTTCTCACTTAAATAAACTGAAAGAATAGTCGTCTTTATGTCAAAGTCATTTTTAAACTGATATTTTTACTATTCCATTTTTGGTTCAATGCTTGTCCTTTTGATTTGAAAATCCAACTATTATGTCAAAAATTTAACTATTTTTTTTATTAAATTCCTTTTTTATGGAAAATTATTTTTTATCTAAAATGTTAACTATTCCATTTTTTCTTAAAAATGTATCCTGTATAACTTAAAGATTCAATTATTTAGTAGAAATTTATTTTTTTCGTTTTGATATTCACCTATTTAGGTAGAAAATTCATCTTGCTTGTTGAAAATTTATTATTTTGGTTAAGGGTTAAAAAATGTTATTCAAATGTTCTATTTTTAGATGAATTACACGGGTTAAAAATTCGTTTTCTTCTGTTCTTGAAAATTAATCTTTCAAGCTGAAAATTCAACAATTCTATTTTTAATTAAAAATTTAACTTTTATGATTGAAAATTTAATTATTCTGTTAAAAATTCATCATTTTGGTTAAGGGTAAAATTTTGTTGTTAAATGTTCTATTTTTAGTTAACTACACGGGTCAAAAATTAGTTTTCTTCTGTTCTTGAAAATTTTTCTTTCAAGCTGAAAATTCAACAATTCTATTTCTGATTCAAAATTTAACTTTTATAATTGAAAATTCAATTATTCTGTTGAAAATTTACCATTTTGGTTAAGGATTAAATTTTGTTGTTAAATGTTCTATTTTTAGTTGAACTACACGGGTTAAAAATTGTTTTCTTCTGTTCATGAAAATTAATCTTTTAAGCTGAAAATCCAACAATTCTATTTCTAGTTTAAAATTTAGCTTTCATCATTGAAAATTCAATTATTTTGTTAAAAAAGCATTATTTTTTATTTAATTATACTGAAAGAATAGTTGTTTTTTAAAAGTAATTTTTAAACTGACATTTTTACTATTCCAATTTTAGTTAAATGTTTATCTTTTTCAATTAAAAATCCAACTTTTTGGTTGAAAATTTAACTATTTTAACTAGTTAAAGATTCAATTATTTTAGAAATTTAATTTTTTCTGTTTTAAAATTCATCTTTTTGGATAGCAAATTCATGTTGCTCATTGAAAATTCATCATTTTGGTTGAGCGTTCAACTTGTTCTTTAATAATGTTCTATTTTTAATTGAATTACACGGGTTAAAAATTCTTTTTCTTTTGTTCTTGAAAATAAATTTTTCAAGCGGGAAATTCTATTTTTGGTCGAAAATTTAACTTTTATATTTGAAAATTCAACGATTTTGCGAAAAACTCGTCATTTTCGTTAGATTCAACTGCTTTATAATTCGTTTTTATTGATTAACATAATTTGTTAAACCGGTAATTTAATTATTCCATTCTTTCCTGAACACTTATCATTTTTAGTTAAAAATTCATCTATATTGTTAGAAATTCGCCTTTTGTAGTAAAATATTCATCTTCTTGGTGACAAATGTATCTTTTTGGTTGAAAAATAATTTGTTTGGCTGAAAATTCAGCTATCTTGTTGAATAGCGCCACGTAATCTGCGTACGCTTTTTATTGTATATAATTTAATAATTAAAAATAAATAAAAATTCAGTAATTTAAATTAATCTATATAAGCATATTAATATACGTATCTGAAAAAATGTAAAATTTAAGTTTCCCAGAATTTAATAATGTATGTGAGCGTAAAAATAATTTAAGTGGGCAATCTTAGGTATTAAAATGCGTGGCTTGTAGTTAGATAAGGATAGAGCGCCTAACTGTACAGGAGAGGTTTGGAAGAACGGTTCAGGGACATTAAGCCAAAATGGAGAAAGGCGAGGCGAGACTAAGGAAAATGCAGAAAATGTTGGTCGCCCAAGCGAAAGCCACGTAACGTCTGCATTTCATAGAATTTTAAACGACACACCCTATTCGCTTGATAGAAGGGGGGGGGGGCTTCATTTAAGTACGTAATTTTTGGAAATTCGCAAATGAAACAAATAACTCGCAGTGATTGTACATAAATTTAATACTAATTTAACTTTAAGAGCAGAAAAAACGTGGTAAGTGAAAAACGAACCCAGTCAACCACAATTCTAAAAAAAATTGTGGAATTTTATTGGACAGCGAAAACTCCGGGATTTATTTTTTTTAAATCTTGCAGAAATTAGGGTATTTCTATAACTTTAAATAACTCTTAAGAATAAATTTGAAAATTTTTAATTTTTATTTGAAATTGTTTTATTCCATCTATAAATGGTTCTAGGTTTTAAATGTTACAAGCTTAAGATTCTAGTCGCTAAATATTAATGGGCAATAAAAATGAAAAATTTACAGAGCAGATTTAGTAACTCTGATGCACTATTCTTGTGAGTAATTTATTTAATTTTTAATAATATTCTTTTTGTAGTTTCTTCCTTCTGAAAATTATCTTTTTAGTTATAAATTTTATTATTTATTTGAAAATTTAACAATACCTGTCAGAAGTAATCCGTTTTAGTTGAAAATTCGTCTTTTTAGCTTGAAGAATTAAGTATCAACATAACAAATTTACTTATTATTTAAAACTCATTAATTTATGTCGATAAGTCAAACTAAAATCTTTTTTGGATACAAATTCAACTATTTTGTTTTTAAGATTGTCTTTTTACTCTAGAAATTCATCTATTTTAGTAGAAATTTTTCATTCTTCACGACTATTTGACTGAAAATGGAAAATTTCTGTTAAAATGTCATCCTTACTGTGGTTGAATATTAAACAGTATTCTTGAAAATTTTTACTATTTCATAGAAAACTTACTTGTTGTTTTGAATTCATATTTTGATACTGAAAGGCAACTGAAATATTTTTTTGATAAAAATTTAATAGTTTTTTTGAGAATTTGTCTTTTTGATTTAAAAATTCATCTTCTTTGGTAATAAATGCAACTGTTTGGTTAAAAAACTAACATTTTTGTCACAAATTCATCCTTTTTGGTCAAAAATTAAACTATTCTATTAACCATTGCACTAATTTGTAGAAAATTTACTTCTTGTCCAAAATTTATATTTTGGTGAGAATTCAAGTTTTTTTCAAAAATTTTCTCTTTTTGATTCAAAAGTTCATCTTGTTTAGTAGAAAATTAACTAAAGTCTTTTTTTGATGATAATTCAATTATTTTAATTTGATATTTCAATTTGAAAACTGACATATTTTAGTAGAAATGTTATCTTTTTTGAATAAAAATGCATGTTTTTGGTTGAAAATGCAAAAATTTGGTTAAAAAGTTATCCTTTTCAGTTAAAACAGTTTTTTTGAAAATTTGTCTTTATGGGTCGAAAATATATCGTTTTTTTTTCATTTAAGAAATCAAACCCAAATCTTTTTTTTGGAGAAAATCTATTTTTTTTAATTTCTCCTTTTGATTTGAAAATTCATCTATATATTAGTAGAAAATGCAACTGAATGTTTAAAAATTGAACAATTTTGTACAAAATCATCCTCTTTAGTTAAATATTCAACTATTTTGTAAAGAATTTACTTCTTGTTTAAAATTCATATTTCAGTGTTGAAAAATTAAATGAAATCTTTTTTGGATCAAAATTTTAAAATGTTCTTTTATCTGTCTCTTTGATTTAAAAACTTATCTGTTTTAGTAGAAATTTTATTTTTCTTGGATAAAAATTTAAGACTTTGTTTGAAAATACAACAATTTTATTAAAAAGTACCTATTTTTGGTTGAAAATGTTTTTTTTGAAAATTCGTCTTTATGGGTTGAAAATTTAAGTATCCACGTAGAAATTTTTGCTTGAAACTCATATTTTGATGTCGAAAACCCAAAATTAGATCTCTTTTTAATAAAAATTCAACTGATTTTTTAGAGGTATTTCTTTTTGATTCAAAAATTCTTATTTTTTAGTAGAAATTGCATTTTTTGCTATAAAAATGCAAATGGCTGGTTAAAAATTAGTCATCTTTTCTTGAGGATTCAATTATTTCGTTTGAAAATTCTGGTTGAACTACTTTGTTGAGATATATATTATTATTTTTTGTTTTTGAAGATTCATATTTTTAGTTGAAAATTTATCTATTTGCTTGAAATTTTTAATATTTTGATTAAAACTGATCTTGTGGTTGAAATGTGAATTATATTGTTCAAAATTAATTTTTGGCTGCAAATACATATTTTCTGGTTGAAAAATCAATTTTTGTACAGAAAATTCGTTTTTCGGGTTAAAGGTTCAACAATTTTAATGGCCATTTTATTCTTTCATGACTGAAGAATCTTTATTAATTGAAATTCATATTTTCTTTAAATTATCAACTATTACACCTTTTTCATTAAAAATTCATTTTTGACGTTGAAAACTAAATTATTTAATTAAAAATTTAATTATTGTATTGCAAATTAAAGTATTTTGTTGAAAATTTATATTTTATAGTAGATTTAAAATTTTTTTATTTGTATCTGAAATATTGTTTCATTCCGTTTATGAAAGATTCCAAAAGAAACCAAAAAAATTTGTACAGCAAAAGGTGAATTTCTAGAAGCAAACAAGTTGAGTTTTTACCTAAAAGAGATGTCTAATAAAATAATTAAATTTTCAACAAAATAATTAAACAATCAAAGAAATTTCTGAGTTTTTGACCATACAGCTGACTTTTTAATTAAGTAGATTAATTTGTCGATAAGCGATGAGTTTTCAATAAATTACAGGATTTTTCTAGAACAAAATTAAATTTCAACTAAAGAAGGTTTTTTTAACCAGTTTAATTCAATGAAAAAAGGCCAATTTTTGACAAAATAGTTACATCATTAAAGTAAGATGAATCTTCAATAAAGAAGAATATTTTTTTTTCACAAAAAGACTAATTTTTAAAAACATGAAAAAAATCAAGACACAAAAGCAAAAGTTTCTTACGAAACAGTGGAGTTACAAGCCAGAATATATAAACAAAATTAACTGTTTCAATTTCAACCAAATAGTCCGATTTTCAACCCAAAAAGTTGAATTTTTGAAAAAAAAATCATTTTCTACCATAAAAGATGAATTTTCAATCCAAAAGTTGAATAACTAAAAAGATACATTTTCAAATATAAATGTAAATGATTAAAAAATAAACACCTAAATTGTCGGTTTAAAAAATTATAAAAAAAAAGAATTATAAACCAGTCACACCTAACTAAAAAGGACGAATTTTCAACAAAAGAGTTAAGTTTTTAAGCTAAAAACTTGAATATTTCAAAAAATAGTAGAGAAATTTTCAAACAGTTAATTTTAAATTAAAAAAGTATTTAGGAAAATAGTTAAATCCTCGACCAAAATGTAAATTTTAAACAAAGAAGATTTATTTTCTACTTAAATAGACGAATTTTCAAAAAAAAACATCAAATTTCTACCAAGTAGTTAAATTTTATATTAAAAATGATGAGTTTTAAAACAGTTGAATTCAACGAGGAAACACAATTTTAAGGAAAATAGTTGCATGAAGATGATGAATTTTTAATGAACAAGATTAATTTTTTAATAAAATAGATGAATTTTTAACCAAATTTCATCCAATTCAAGCTGACAAGTTGAAGTGTTTTGTAAAAAAGTTGCCTTTTAAACCGGATTAGAAGATTTTTCAATTAAAAAAAAATCTGAATTAAAAAAAAATTGAACCAAAAATAGAATCGTTAAATTTTCAATATAAAAAACTAATTTTCAGCAGCAAAGAAAACGAATGATTAGCTAATGTAATTCAGCTTAAAATGGAGAATTTTCAAAAAATCAATTTAATTCTCAACCTAACAGACCAATTTTCAATTTGTAGAGAATAAAATTTGAACCAAAAATATAATAGTTAAATTTTCAGATAAAAAAAATTAAACAAAAAAAGAATTTGTAACAAAATCTTCCAAGTTTCATATAAACATTTTAATTTTCTACCGAAAGAGCTACATTTGCAACAAAAAATATGAAGTTTTTATGAAAAGTTGATTTTTTCCATATATTTGAATGTTCGAACTCAAAAGACAAATTTTCCAGAACACCGTTGAATTTTGAACAAAAACGTTTATTTGCCATGCCCATAATTTCCTTTTTCCCATCTCTTTAAAAGTTTGAAAAAGTTTACAAATTATATACTATGGTAACAAATTATTAAGAACAGAATCATTTTTCAATATTAAAAAATATTTACAATCACAATTTTCACTTTTATGAACAATGTTTGTAAATATCTATTAATAAATGTGATCAAGTTGTTATTAAAGAATCTTTTTGTCTTCTCTTAAAGATTTGTACAAAAATTTATGAATTGAATTTTTGCCTTTATTATTAAAGAATCATTCACCATTTACAATTGATAACTCACAAAAAATAATTTTAAAAACATGTACAAACTTTCTCTTTTATAAATAAATGTTTAGACTAAAAATTCTTCGTTTGGTTCTTTTAGAGTAAAAAGTTTTTCAAATGTAATGTGAACATTATTTTATTATTTTCGGGTATAAATATAATTTTATAATAAGAATATAAATCATTTTATCAACATTGTACATAAGCGTTTCATTTTTTTTTGTAAAGTGAAAAATAGAACCTTGATAGGTACTCATTGTGTGGGTTTAATTCAAATTCAATTATTTGTAAAATAATCCAGTGAAGTTCATTCACGTAAGCGAAAGTTCATTTGAAGTAGACCCTTCAATTTAGAAAATTATTGTACAATCGATCAGAAAAAAATTGCATTTCGAGAATTCCCCCTCCCCGGTTCAAATTTGATAAGGGTCAATGCCACAGAATCAGGTCAAGCGAAGGAGCAATTTATTTCTATATGGATTAGGAACGATTCCGCAAAAGTTTAATCTTTGCCCTCTATCTCGAGTGTCAAACATTTATTTCACATATGATATAATCGCTTCTGTCATAACACATTATATTTTTTCATGAGACTGAAATTTGGGGGAAAATTTGTAATTTCGTATTAGTAGACAGTTCGCATTCCTTAATGCATTTTTGTGAACAAAATTTTATTTTTTGCATTTTTTCGTTGATGTCTTAAGAGAATTTCGAAAGGAATGTAATTGTTCTTTGAAAAGTTCTTTAATAAATGAATGGATAAAATATTCATACAATTATTTTTAAAAACAATCCACCAAAGTTTTCTTTGATCAAAATACTCCATTATTGAGTATTTAATAAGTAATATTTCAAAAGACCAAAAAATGTCGAAAATTAAAATTCCGCACATTGTCAAATTCTTGAAAAGGGAAATATTAGAAATAGAAAAATGCAAAAGTTGCAAAAATTGCCGAAGTATAAAAATTTATTGAGCAAATTAATTAATGATCAGAAAATGTAATAAAAGTACATAAATGAAATATTGTGATGAATGAAATATTTCTTCAATGTTCAATTTTGTTTTACTGTTATTTGAATATTTAATTGTTGTATTTTTAATACATGAGTCATATTTATTTTAAAAAATTTCGAACTGTTTCGATTCAGGAATTTTCTAATTTTTTAGAGTTTTACAGTTTTTTATAAATATTCCGAATTTTTTAAATTAGATAATAATATACAATGTTCGGAAATTTTCCTATTCGGGATTTCTATTTGTTGTCAACTTTATCATTTTTGAAATTTTCGTTCTAAGCACTTTAACAGTTTTTTAGATTTTATTTTTTCGAGATTTTTATACTTTGTCAATTTCATCATTTTGCGAATTTTCTTTTTCGAGCATTTTCTTTTTCGAGAATTTTATTTTTTGTGATTCTTAATTTATCTCAAAATATTGACTTGTTGTTTTTAAATATAAAAAAACATTAAATTCCATTTATTATGATGATGTATAAAATATTTATTTCTAAGGACGAATAATATATTTACTTGTATTTTTTTAATGAATAATAATCTTAGCTTATAGTTATTCAACAAAGAATTTTTTTTATGTAACTAAATTTAATATTGTTCAATACTTGTAAGAATTACGAGTAAATATTTTTATATTTAAAAACTACAATTCAGTGTTTCATACTCAAAAAATACAAGTCAATATTTTACCAATTTTACATATAATAAAACATATTAATGAAAAAATGAAATAACGCTGAAAATAAGCATCATTATAGCGACATTATTTATTTTAAATAGAGAAAAAGGACCACGAGGCATTTATTTTCAAAATTTACTTATAAAATTAATGAAATGTATCCGATTACAAATTTTTATCAAAACATCACTGGCAATATAATTTAAACAAATCTTAGAGAAAATTATATTTTTTCCTGCCTTTAAGTGTCCACGCTGACCATTTGTTTATATAATTCTTTTGTTCATAAAATGATAAAAAATGTCGAATGACAAATATTCATCACTCAACATTAAGAAAAATTAAGATTTTTATTTATTTCTGACTTCAAAAGTCCAGACTGAGCATTTGTTTATATAATTTAATAAAAAATACCCGATTACAAATTTTCATCATTAAATGTCACTGAAAACATAATTTTAACAAAATTAAAATACAATAAGATTTCTCTCTGCCTTTAAGTGTACACACTGGTAATTTCTTTACCTAATTTGTTTTTATAATTATAAAAAATATCGGATAACAAAGTTTCATCACTAAACATCACTGAAAACATTATTTTAACAAAATTAAAAGAAATTATTATTTCGCTATGCCTTTAAAAGTCCACACTGGTAATTTTTTATGTCATTTCATTTAAAAATTAATAAATAATATCGGATGAAAAAATGTTATCATTAAATATCATTAATGACGTCATTTAAGCAAAATTAATAGAAAAACGATTTCTGTCTTCCTTCAAAAGTCCACAGGGAGCATTAATTTATATTATTTGTTGTAAAAATCAATAAATAATATCGGATAACAAGTTTTTATAATTAAATATCACTGAAAACACAATTTAAACATAATCAAAAATTCAGTTTTGAATCAGAAACAGATTAATTTAAAAAACAAACGAATTTCAACCATATTTTTGACCAAATCGTACAATTTTATAAGAAAAGAATAAAATGTTCATCCGAAAGAGACCATTATCTTACAAAAAAAGTTCAAGTTTTTTAGCCCTAAAGACGAATTTTCTACAATAGAGTTGAACTTTCAACCCAAGAATAAGAATTTTCAATAAAAGGCTTAATTTTTAACCAAGTAGTTGAATTTTGGATGAAAAATATAAATTCTCGACAAAAAAGTTAATTTTCAACCAATAAAACAAATTGTTAACAAAGCAATAGAACCTTCAGACAAGTAGTTGAATTTTTAACGAAAACAGAAGAATTTTCAACGAAAAATGTCAAAAACGAATTTTTATTTAAAATCATTGATTTTCTGTACAAAAACGAGTAGGTAAATTTTTTAGTTAAAAAAAGTACTAATAGTTCAACAAAATAATTTAGTTTTGAAATAATTAGTGGAATTTTTAGACTTTACAGATGCATTTACAACCAAGTTATTACATTTTTTAACTAAGAGTTGAATTTTAAGGGAAATTGCTAAAATTTTAAGAACAAAAAAAATTTTAACAAAGAAGCTCAACTTTCAATCAAATATTTGAATTTTTAACAAAATTGATGAATTCTTAGCGAATAAAGTTATAGTTGGTATCTCAAATAAAAAAGCATTTAATTTTGGATAAAAAATAGTTGAAGTAATTCATAAAAGATGACTTATCAATAAAAAATGTGAAAGTTCATATTCCAATTTAAAGAATTTCATTTTAAATTAAGAACAGCTTATTTAAAGAAAATCTGACAAATTTCAACAAAAAAATTCATTTCAACCAAATAGTTAAATTTTATACCAAAATAATATAATTTTCAATAAAAAAATAACAAAATTTCAACGAAAAAGTTCATTTCAACCAGTTGTTTGTGTAACTAAAAAATATGAATTTGTAACGACAAATTTAAGAGTTGAATTTTTTTAAATGATTGTGTTTCTGTAAAAAATGGAATAGTTAAATTTTTAGTTAAAAAGTTTATTGTTCAAATAAAAAAGTAGAATTTTCGACAGAATATTTAAGCCCCCAAATAATAAAATTAGATTTTATGGAAGTAGTTCATATTTCAACCAATAGTTGAAATTTTGACGAAAAAGTGGAATTTTTAACAGAATAGTTTAGTTTTAAAAAAAGTTTTTTTTCAAGTAATTAAATTTTTAACGAAATAGTAGAATTTTTAACTAAAAGAAATTGATTCTGAATGAACAATACAGTAGTCGACTTTACAATTAAAAATTCTATGTTGAATAAGTTCACCCAGAATTTTTTACATAGAATGGGAATAATATTAGAAAAATATATTTTATTTCATGCATTGTAGTTAGATTTTCTCCAAGGCATTGATAATTTAGTAAGTTTTTACAAAATGTTGAGAAATGAAAACGTTTTATCATTCGTATTTATGATTTTTAAAATAAAATGAAGATAATCATTTTAAAATGATGTTATTGGAAGAATATTTTTTTAACGAAGTGTCTAGGTTCACCGACAATATTTGGCCTGCGCTTACCAAATTTCGGTTAAAATAACCGCCCTTTCCAGCTTTTCTGCGTTCATCGAAAATACTGTGTCAATGCTCAACGAATTTCGGCGAAAATAGACACGGCCTACTTTTAATGCATGTCAAATATCCTTAAAAATTCTTTTCAAAATTGAAAAATTCCCCCCATCTTATTTTTAAACTTGCAGCTTATAATCCTAAATATTTTATTTATTTCTGCCAATAAATTTATAAATTTTATAAATTTCTAATAATTTTCATTCAACTGAGCAAACCGTGAAATAAGCGGAATTTTATTTTAATGTAATAGTATGCGAATTAAAAGTGGTTTTATCTATATTACCTGATTTCGTTACTCAAATTCTAAGTTGGAACAGAAAATTTATGAAAAAAATCGTAATATACATATTTTGAAATTCACTTTAAGACAAGTAATTTCTGCAAGAAATTATAATAATAACTTTGGGAAAGGGAACTTAAAAAATATATACTATTATCACCCTGAATTGGAGCACGGAATTTCAATAACAAATTATTACTTTGACTTTGAGATAGATAATTTTCTAAAAGATTTATAATTTTATGTTTAGGACAGGGAATTACCATAAGGAACTATAATTTTTACTTTGAGACAGAAAATTTTACTAAATAATTAGAATGTTCAATTTAAGACAGGGAATTTCAGCAAATAAATATAATTCTTACAATGGCAACAAGAAATTTCCATAAAAGATAATAATTTCAATTTTTATACAGGAAATTTTGTGAAGAAATATAATTTTTACCTTGGGACAGGCGATTCCCACGAATAATTAAGACTGTGACTTTGGCGAAGGGAGTTTCTAAAAAAATGCTTTAATTCTGAATGGGGCCACGGAATTTCAGTTAGAAATTACAATTTCAATTTTGTGACAGAGAATTTTCTGAAAGATTTATAATTCTAAGTTGAGACAAGGAGCAAATAAAATAAATAAATAAAAATTCGCGAAAAGAATTTAAATGATCCTGACTGTGAACAGGGAATTTACGGAGAAAATTATTATTCAAAGTAGCCACATGGTATTTCAGTAAATGTGGAATAAAATTATGAGTTCATAACATAAAAATGGTTGAATTTTAAACGAGGATTTTAGTAAATAAATATAATTTTGAACATTGAGGCAAAAAGACTTCTGCTTTTGGGAAAGGGAATTAAAAAAAAATTAAAATTCTGAATTTTTGATTTAGATCAAGGAATTTTAGAAAAAGAGTTCTCATTCCAAATTGAAACAAGAAATTCCCATGAGGAAATAAAGTTTTACGTGAAATTTTTATACAGGGAATTTCGTAAAGAAATATAATTTTGACTTTGGAACAGGCAATTTCCGCAAAGAATTAGAACAATGAATTTGTGAAAGGGAATTTTCTAACAAAAAATTATAATTCTGAATTTGGGCACGGAATTTCAGTAACGAATTATAATTTCGATTTTGAAACAGAGACTTTTCAAAAGATTTATAATTTTGCGTAGGGACAGGGAATACAAAAAAATGAAAATAAAAAAAATCACGCAAATAATTTAAGGGACAAGAAATTTTAGTAAAGAATTATAATTTTGAATTTGAGATAGGGAATTTTTGTAAATAAATATAATTTTGATAATTAGGACAAGAAGTTTCAGTTAATAATTATAATTATAATTTTTGAACAGGGAAATATTGTTAAAAAATATAATTTCGACTTTGGACAGGGAACTTTCTTAACAAAATATTATTATTTTGAATTGGGGTGCGAAATTTCTGCAACAAATTAAAAGTGCGACTTCGAGCTAGAGAATTTTTTAAAAGATTTTTAATTCTGAGTTGTGCATGGAGTAAATAAAAGTAATATTTTTAAAAAGCACCCAAAGAATTTAAATTATAATAATTTAAAACAACGAAAATAAAATATTTTTTGTTTGAAATATTAACTATTACAATTTTTGTTGAGAATTTATCTTTTTTTGATCAAAAAGTTGACTATTCTAGTAAAAATTTGTTCTTCCTAAATGAAAAGGAAAAATGTTTTATCTTAAAATTGAACCATTCTATTTTCGGTTCAAAATTTTTTTAGTTGAACACGCAACTGCTTAACAGAAAGTTATTCTCTTGATTAAAAATTAATTGTTGCTGTTGTTCTTGTTGTTGAAGATTCAACTATACTTAGTTCAAAGTGGAACTGATTTGTTAACAAATTATTTGTGTTTGATTAAAGATGCATCATTTCACTTGAAAATTCGTCTCTTTGATTAAAAAAAAAATTATTTTTTAGAAATTCATCTTTTTTAGTTTAAAATTAATTTTTTGAGCAGAAAATTTTACTATTATTTTTTTGATTAAAAATTTATCATCTTTAGTGGAAATATCTTCTTTTATGTTAAACTACTTTACTACATATTTATTTTTTGGTTGAAGATTCACCATTTCAGTTAAAACTTTATCTCTTTCATTTAAAAATGAAGTATTTTGTTAAAAATTCATCTTTTTAAAAGAAAATCTGTCTTTCTCTTGAAAATTCTTGTATATATTTTCTTAAAAATTGGTATTTCTAAATAGAAAATTCATCTTCTTAGATGGAAATGTATCTTTTTCACGTTTCAACTACTTTGTTAATAATATCTGATTTTTTATTCATCAGTTCAGTTACTAGTTCATCTCTTTGGTTGAAAAATTAACTACTTTTTTTTTTAATTTTCTATTTCTTGGTTTGTTGAAGAATTGATCTTTTTTAGTTGAAAATTGATCTATCAGGTTAATGTTTCATGTATTTTTTGAAAAATCGTTTTTTTTTAATAGAAACCTTATCTTCTCGGTTGAAAATTCATCTCTTTGATTGAAAAAGTAACTAGTTTGTTAAAAATTTATGTTTTCTGATTTAAAATTAATCTTTTCAACTAAAAATGTTACTATTTTAATTATGGTTGCAATTTTTTGCAAATAAAAAGTCGTCTTTTATGTAAAACTACTTTATTAAAAATTTATTTCTTGGTTAATGATTCATCATTTCAGTTAAAAATTCATATCTTTCGTTAAAAAATTCGATATTTTGTTTAAAATTCGTATTTCGTTAAAAATTCGTATTTTTTATGTAAAATTATTATTTTTACCTGATAATTTAAATATTATAATTTAAAATAAAGTTGTTCTTTTAGTTTTAAAGTGCATGGATTTCGTAAAAAAGTCGTCTTTTTGTATTTTGTTTTAATTCAACTATACTTGGTTTAAAATTAAAATACATGATTAATAATTCATTTTAGTTCATCATTTCGGTTGAAAATTCATTACATTGATTGAAAAATTAACTATTTTTTGTAATATTTTTTTTTTTTTTGAAAATTGATCCTTTTCAGTTAAAAATTTAACTATCAGGTTGAAAATTTTCATTTTTTTTTAATTGGTCTCTTTTAGTAGAAAATTAATATTCTTGTTTTAAAATGTACCACCTTCTGGGTTGAAAGTTCATATCTGTGGTTGAAAAATGGACTATTTTGTAGAAAATTCATCTCTCCTGCAATTAGTCTATTAAAATTTATTTTGTTGTCAAAGGTTCATCATTTTCTTCAAAAATTCACCTCTTTCGTTAGCAAAATAAGTATTTTGTTTAAAAATCATATTTTTGGCATAAAATTAATCTTTTTTACTCATAATTTAACCATTCATTTTTGTCTGAAGTTTTTTTTCTTCGATTCAGGGTCGCATTCATATAGTCTAACCATTCGTTCCTCACCTTTCATTCTCTTTATTAATAATTCATATTGCCTTAAAGATAATCATTCCGCTTATCATTTTAGTTATCACATTATCATCAGAGAAGATATTAGAATTGTGTAAAATTTGACCCCTCCCCCAGTTTTCGTCAAATGTCCACGTTTTGAGACCCCTGAATCCAAAAAACAGGTTTTCATGAATGTGTCTGTCAGTCGGTTTGTCTGTTTTTTTGTATGTAGATCTGTATATTTTTAGTTCTTTAGCACGATAACTAATGAATTTTTTCGATAAAAAAATATTACCGAAGTTATAGCACTTCCAAAACTCAAAAAAAGAAAAAAACGAAAATAAACGAAAAACGTTTCATTTTGAACTCCCTACAAGATTATACTAATAACACTTTTTTTTGGAAAATCGAAAATTAGAATTATGACTGCACGAAAAATAATCAAAAATGCTATTTGGCAGTCAAACTATGCAAAATACAACAAAAGATGAAAACACACAAACAGTGCGCCCAAAACAGGTTTACAGATTTTATATGATTAACTTTTTGATAGGGCGCGTAGTTGTTATATTTCGTAAAAAACAGAATTGAAAAGAGAAAAATTAAATTTTTATATAAACGTTACGAGTAACGAAAAAACTCAGGAGGCAAAATTTGTTGATTTAAAAAGGAGCTACAAAGTTTTTATTAATCATTTTTCAATAAAACGCGTAGTTTTCGTTTTAATCGTAAAAAATTGTTTTTAACGTTTCAACACGCAAAAAAATGAAAAATAAACAATTCCATTTTGCGGTCAAACTGTACAAGATAAGAAAAAAGATTATTAAAAAAATTGTGCTTTTAAAAAGGATCTACAAATTTGTTTACATTCACTTTTTCATAAGGCGCGTAGTTTTTATTTTATTCCTGAAAAACAGTATAAAAAATAATAACACTCAGTTTTCGGACAAACAAATATCATACGAAAATCTATTTCTGAAAAAAGGGTCTTGGTTAAATGCTTCTATCTCTCTTTAAAAGAATGGATGGATATAAATACAAAATTAATTAATTAATTTAATAATATTCACTGCAATTTTTATTTAATTTTCTCGTCATATTGTGAAATTTGTGTGAAAGATTATCTTTTTATTATGTTAACATTTAATTTTTTATTTTTAAATTCTCATCAGAGAAGATATTAGATTTGTGTCAAATCTTACCCCCCCCCCCTCCCCATCGAAAGAATTGACAAATTGGATTGAACTTTGGTATACTCTTTTAGTGTCCTAAACTGAAGCATAAGTTCTTTAGCTAGTCATTTTGAATCAAAATTCAAAAAGTGAGCACATTTTGAATTTTTTTGAGGCCACTTTTTTTAAAAATGCATAAATTCTCTTTACAGCTGTTTATAGTATTCAGAAAGACTAACAATTGCTCTTAATGACTTTCTCATAAAAAATACCAGAGTTTTAGTTTTTACATAATTCCTAAAAACGCACAAAAATGAACATTTTAACCCAAATCATGCATGATATGAAAAAAAAGTCATGAGAAGAAAAATAATGATTTTTGACTGCTTCAGAAGATTATCATAACAAGTTTTGGAATTTTCTTGAAAAATCGAAAATTCAATGAAAAAAAATGAAGACAAAAGTTTCTCTTCTAAAAAAGATTGGCAAATTTGACATCAATAATTTTTTGATAGACTTGCGTAGTTTTCGTTTTAATTGTGACATTCAAATGAGAGATTTTTTGTTATAGCTAAGAATAAAAATTAGTGCAACATAAGGAGATACGTGATGAGAATGTGTTTTCTAAAACCGAGGGAGCTTTAACTAAGGAGAATTCCCAATCGCCAAATTGTAATTGTTGATAATTTGAACATCAAGTAATAAATCAAAATTATACTTCTGTACTGAAAAAATGCTTAGTTGGACCAACTATTCAGTTTGTAAGATATGGCACTGCTATTATTTTTAGTTGGGACAGCCATTGACTTAGTTGCCGGTACTTTCTGAATAGTCAATGAAACTAATGGTCTTGTTGTACGAACTAATAAAATAGCAGTACCATAATTTACAAACTAAATAGTTGGCTTAACTATTTTTTTCAGTGTGATATTAAGAATGATGATCTTTAATACATTTTATCGTAAAAGAAACTATTCCCTTTAATTTCATACACTCAGCAGAGCCTGTTTTCCGTTTATCGTTATTTACATAACAGGATCGTTCAGGCCGATATTAAAAAAACAGCAATCATATTTCTTCCTTGAAAAGCTGGTAACTTTTCCCCGTCCCGTCCGTTTTTATCATTCACTTACCCTGAAATTTGGGTCACAGTTTCCCCCTTTGACGATGCGGTGCATAGTAAGCGTTTTTCGGAGACAGATCGGAGTCAAAGAGATGTATATCTTTATGATGTATTGCCGACAATAAAGCATAGACATTTTCAAGTTACTGATGAGAAGCTCACAAAAATGTCTTTTTAGGAATTTCATCTGGGTTTGACTTGACAGTTTTGATAAATCTGTGGGCCGTACATAAATTAGGAAAAGTTTTTTTTATTAAATTTCAAACCATGCAGCCCTAACAAGGTGGCGGCTGGACCGGGAAACCTAGAAAACCGGGAATTTTACGAGACCGGGAAAAACCGGGAAATGATAGTGAATTCATTTTTTGACCGGGAATTTTACAAAATTTTAGAAGAAGAAAAAGGTCCAACTTAGATTTCTACCATTTTTTAAATATTCAATTAAATATTTTCGATGTTAGATTTCTAGTTTTTAAGCAAATATTTTAATTTAAAGAATTTTAACATCCAGTTTTAAAGGCTTAAAAAATTAAAAATTACAAGAGCTTTAAATCGAAGATTTTTGATTCAAAAAAAAATTTTAGTTGATCAACTGTAAATATAGATTAATTAATGATTTTTAAAATTGAATTGAACTTCAAAATTTCTTAAGTCACAAAGGTTAGAAATTAAACTGTTTTAATTGGAAAGTGTTATTAATTCAACAAATTTAAACGCACAATTGAAACTTTATAAAATATTTTAAAATAATTGCAAAATAATTTATTCATAATCCAAGGCTTTTATTAAATTAGAAAAAAATTATTTTAGTCTCAAAGACTTTCTTTTTAAACTATTTAATTCAGTGAAATTAAATTAAGAAAAAGGACAATTATTTAATATTTAGAAATATCTCACTGTTCACTCAAAGTCAGTAATTATAAATTAAATATTCAAAACTTAACTTTAAACGTTACAATTTTAATTGTTTTATTTTTAAAAAAATTAATAATTCAAACGAAGTGTGCCTACATGTACCGACAAAATCGTGATTTTCGTACCGAAACTGTGAAACAAATATTACATGGCCCAATTTAAAACCAAATATAGATTTTAGCAGTTTTTTTATTTAGAAGAATAAAAAAAACATAGGAAAATTGAAAATAATTTTTTATTTTAAAACATTTATTTTAAGAAAACATTAAAAAAAGATTTAGAAATATTTACAAAATTATCAAAAATTAATGCAAAAGATTCTATGGAAATTTGTTTAATTTAGCAGGATATTAAAAAATATATATTAGAGAAATTGTTATGGAGAATTCAAATCATTTTTAAAGATTTTTTGAAGTTCTAAAAAAATAAAGAATAAAATGATTTAAAGTTTGACAAAATGTAAAACGACATGTAATGTTTCAATATTTTGAAATCAAATTTTGAAGCATTTTAAGAGGTTTTAAACGGTATAAAATAAAAATAATGTATTAAAAGTGCATAGTTTCTCTAAAAATGTGATCGTTCAATTTTTAATGTTTCTGGCTTAAAATCGCTTAAAATGATCAAATTTAGAATTTTTCTTAACGCATTGATTGATACTTCAATTTATAGCATTGAGAATGACCTGGATTTATATTTTTGGAAATGAATCGAAATTCACAAAAGTTTACAATTTTTAATTTGACAATTTACCTGCATAAGAAATGTACGTAATATTGCGATTTATTATCGTTAGATTTTTTTTATAAATAATCATTATTGGGACATTTACGAATACTGAGCCATATATTAACTAGTTTTTAATTGTTTAAAAAATTTTTTCATGTAATTCGCGAAACGAACATATTTTCTAGGCGTTATGAAATTTTTAATCAATGATAATTATTTCATTTTAGGGATTTTATGCCGAATTTAAACATGAAAGTTGTAAAATAAAGTACATTTTTCAAACAAATTTCAACGAAATTGTTTAAATAATTTAAATCTGTTAAAACATTTACGAGTATTATTAAATAAAAAAATTGTACTTTAAAATATAGAAATCTGTCGAAAATTTGGTAATTTGAAAATAATTGCAAAATTATTTAAACAAATTGTTGTATTGTTATGATTGATTGAAGAACTTATAACGTCTAGGAAATACGCTCATTTCGCGACTTACCTGAAAAAATAAATGGTTTAAGCAAATTAAAATTGTTTAAACAATTAAAAATTAGTTAGCACATGACTTAGTATTTTCAAATGACTGATTGAGGATTAATTATAAAAAAAATTCAAAAAGGGTTAACAGATAGCAATATTACTTGAAGCCATATACCATCGAAATTTATGATTGATTCTATTTCTCTGACGAATTCTGAACAACATACCAGAATACGGATTTTTGTAATGAAAATCCATAGTTATTGAACATTCTTCTTTTTGGCTGTGGATTCAACTATTTCGTTACGAATTTATATTTTTTGTATATTTAAACTAGTAGACATTTTTTCTTTGTTATTGTAATTCAACTATTTGATTAAAAACTATACTATTTAGGAATAAATTCAACTGTTTGGTAACAAACTAATCTTTTGATTTAAACATTTAATTTAATTTAGCTCTTTCTTTAAAATCATCATTTTTGTTGAGTTTCAACTATTTTCTTGAAAATTCATGTTTTTTAATCGAATTCGACTAGTTGAAAATTCCTTTTTTTTTTTTTTTTTGAAAATGTATATTTTTAACTGAAAATATAACGACTTCATTTTTGGTTTACACATTACTTTTCTTGTAATTCAACCACTTGCTTGAAAATCTAACTATTTCGATAGAAAATTCAATAATTTGATTGCAAATTAAACTATTAATTCAAAAAGTTAACTACTTGGCAGAAAGTTAATATTTTTATTGAAAATACATAGTGTCAGGTAGAATTATTTGTCTTTTTTTTAAAGGAAAATCCATGTATTTTTGTTAAAAATTGGTCTTTGTGAGCAGAAAATGAATCTTCTTTTTTGAAAAGTCATCATTTTGATTGGAAATTTAACTATTTTGTTCAAAATTCGTATTTTTTAATTGGATTAGACTAGTTTAAAATTCGTTTTTTTTGTTGAAAATTAATTTTTTAAACTGAAAATATAACTAGTTCATTTTTGTTTAAAACATTACTTTTTTGGTAATTCAACTATTTGGTTAAAAACCTAACTATTTTGTTAGAAAAATCAACTGTTGGCTTAAAAATTAAACTATTGATTTGGAAAATCAACAAATTGGAAGAAAATTAAAATTTTTGTTGAGGATCCAACTATTTGCTTAAAAACTCGTGTTTTTTTATTAAATTCGACGAGTTGAAATTTTGTTTTTTGTTCTTTGACAATTAATTTTTTCAACTAAAAGTGTAACTATTCCATTTGTAGTCGAAAATTTTACTGTTTTGTTGAAAATTCATATATTTGATTGAAAATGCGTCTTTTTGAGCATGAAATTAAAATTTCTTTTTTGAAAAATTATCATTTTAAAATTAAACTACCTTGTTAACAAAATAATTATTTTGTTATTTTTCCACTAATTATTAAATGTTTTATTCGATTATAGATGAATGTGGCACACTAAAAAAAATTAATAAAAAAATAATTTCTTAGAACTTTATAAGTTCCTGCAGACTTTTTCAGCTTAATTCTCGATCTAAAACTACATCTCCTTATCAAGAGTCAGTTACATTCCGCGAACGTTTTTATATTACATTTATTGCAATTCTTGTCTAAAATTACGATCTTTCAAGATGTGCTCATTGAACATTCGTACCTCGTCTGGTAAGACAACGAGTCTTCTGTCTATCAAGGTTCACTGCTCTGGTAACATAATTCAGTTGTGACTTTAAATTTAGAGTTTTCTGGTTTAAAAATGAATGTTTAAGTCAGAAGAAAGCAATGCAAAAAAAATATGTAGAAAATTTGCGAGGAACTATTCGGGGCCAGGATAGACCGCCATGACCGCTAATGTGGCACTATCCAAGCATTCTATTATGGCGCTGAGTAGAATTAAATTTTATTCGACTTTTTACGTTGAAAATTATTTCAATGTCTGTCTAACTGATAAAAACAAAATTCTTTGTTTTTTACGATAATTTTTTAATTTATTATAGTTTTAAACGCCCTCAATATTTTTTGAAATGTGCAAAAAATATTCGGATTTAAAAGTTTAAAACATGTTGGTCCTGACGGGCTAGCCAGCACCCGATTAGAGCCCCAAAAGACTGACTGAATGTTGAGAAAATAAAATTTTTTTCATTTTCATTTTGTCTCGTGAAAACAGTCAAAATTAGACAGTCTAGAGTATTTCCTAACGATTTAATGGTGAATTTCCGACTACAAAAATAAGCAATTTTTAAATTTATGAGATGGAAAACTGGATAAGGATTACTTTGTTTTTCCTCCTTTCCACTGTTTCACATCATCAATGTAGTGCACAGACAGTAAAATAAGGAAGATTAACGTTCTACAAAAATAATTCAAATTTGCGACAAAATAAATGGATTTTCAACCAAATGGTTAAATTTTCAACTAAAAACCATTATTTTTCAACAATTAATCAATTAATTAGATTTCGAGTTAAAAACATTAATTCTCAACTAAAAAATATTTCAATTTTCAACAAAATAGTTATGTATTTAACCAAAGGGATAAATCGTCAACCAAAAATTACTTTAATTTTAGAGAAGAACGCATTTTCAACAAAATAGTTGCATTTGTAACCAAAGATATCAATTTTTAACTAACATGATTGTTTAAGCAAAAACATGATTTTGTACAAATTAGTTCAAGTTTAAGCCAAATAGTGCATGCAAATTTGTGGGAGAGAAATTTGGATCACTCTACTGTGAAGCTTACGATGAATAAACAAAAAATTTAATAATTTATAAAGTAGAGAATAATATTTCAAATCAAAAGTGAAGCTGATTTGTGGTGCTTTTAAAATATCCGATTGAAAAACTTAAAATTTTTCTGATAAAATAATTGTTATTATTTTTTTTTATTATACCAGTCGCTCATAAGGGAAAATAGGTAGCATAAAGTCCTAATTTAAAAACCCGAGAGGAAATTCAATCCAATCCAATAAAATCGAATTCAATCCACTCCTTTACAATCCAATTATTACAAACCAACTCATTCCAATGCAATCCACTTTAATTCATTCCCATCTAATATAATTCATTCCACTCTAATCCATTCCAATCTAATACAATTGATTTCAATACAATTTACGACAATTAATCCCCTTGAATCCATTATAATCCATTTGAATTTAATAGAATTCATTCCAATCAAATCTATTTCACCTTGTCAAATTCAATCCTATCCAAAACAATTCATTAAAATCCAATTCAATCCAATATAATAAATACAACCCATTTCAATCCAACAAATTCTATTCCATTCCAATCCAATTAATTCCAACCCATTTCAATCCAGTCCATGATAATGCATTCCACTTCAATCCAACCAAATACAATTAATTCCAACCCATTTCCATCCAATTAATTTCAATTCAATCCATTCCAATTTAATTATATACAATTCATTCAAATCTAATACAATCAAATTCATTAAATCCATTTCAAACTAATTCATTTACATCCATTCCAATGTCATCCAATTCACTATGATCTAATTTAATCCAATTCATTCCAAAACCATTTCAATTCAGTTGATCCTAATACATTCTAATCCAATCATTCCAACCTATTTCAATCCAGTTTATTCCAATCCATTCCAAATTTAATCCAATTAATTACAATCCAATCTACTATGATCAAATCTATTCCAATCCAACTCATTTTAATTCAATCCACTTCAATTCAATCCTCTTTAATCCAATCCAATCCTATTCATTCGAACCCTTTTCAATCCAATTTATTCCAATCCCGTACGATCCAATCCAGTTCAATCTAATCCATTGCATATAATTTCAACCCATTCCAATCCAATTAATTCAAGTCCATTCCAGTTCAATCCAAATAATTTGAATTTAATTCAATTCAATTATTTAAAATCCAATTCAATCCAATTCACTCTAATCCAATTAATTTCAATGAAATTAATTCCAATCCAATCCACTCCACACCAATCGATTCCAATCTAATACAAATAATTTCAATCTAATTAACTCATATTTAATGCCTTCCAATCCAATACAATTCATTTCAAATGTATCGAATTTATCCCAATTAAATCCAATTCATGCCGTCAAATTCCACCCAATCCATTCGAATTCATTCTTATTCAATTTATTCCAATCCATTTCATTCTAATTAAATCCACTCCAATCCAACTCTGTTAAATCCAACCCAATGCAATCCAGTTCTTTTCAATTAATTTCAACCCAACTAATTCCAATCCATTACAATCTAATCAAATCCAATCCAATTCATTCCAATCTAATCCAATTCAACTCATTTCAAGTCAGTTTATCCTAATTCATTCCAATCCATTAAAAATTAATCCAATTCATTCCAATCTAATTTAATCTAATCAATGAAAATCCAATTCAGTCCAATCAACTCTAATCCTATTAGTTCCAATTCAATTAATTCTAATTCACTTCACGCCAATCCATTCCAATCTAATACAATTCATTCCAATTTAATTCACTCTAATTCAATTCAATTTAATCCAATACAATCCCTTCTCATTCAATTGAATTTATCCCAATCAAATCCAATTCATTCCATCAAATTCAATCTGAACCATTCGAATTCATTCTAATCTAATTCAACCCAATTCTGCAAATTGAATCCAATCAAATTTATTTGAATCCAATTAATTCCCATCCAAACAACTTTAACCCAATTCAATTTATGTATTTAAGATCAATTTAATCAAATCCCACCCACTCAAATCCAATCCACTTCAATCCAACCCGGTAATATTCATTCGAACCCTCTTTCAATTCAGTTCGTTCCAATCCATTTCAATCCAATAAATTCCCATCTAATCCAATCCAATGCATTCCAACCCACTTCAGTCCAATTCATTTTAATCCATTTTAATCCAATCCATTTCAATCTAATCCCATCCAATTAATTAAAATCCAAATCCATCTAATCGACTCTAATCCAATATATCCCAATCCAATTCATTCCAATTCAATCCTGAAAAGTTCTATTTTAGGTATCGTTTGCAGTACCCAAAAATCGCACTAATAATAGCGGTGTGATAAAAAGTTAATTTTCTACTGCAACTTTTCATTTCGGACTGATTATTCCTAAACTCGGACAACACAATGTGAGTTTGTCAAGCAACCTAATATCTTAGGTCCTGAACCGAGTGAACTTTTCTACAGGTAAAAAATGAAAGGAAGGACGAAAAGATAGATAAAATATCAAATGAAATAAATAATAAACAATAAATAAATTAAATTAAAATTCTGCTCATCGTGTAGACATGAATGAAAAAAACGTAGAGATTATTGGAATTCGTTAAACATTCAACCAGTCAAGCACGGACCTCCAGTTTAAACCCCTATTCTAGAAAAAAAATGTTTTTTCATCTTTTAAAATGTAATTTATGGTTCGTATCTAGTTGTAATTCTCGTGTCTTTAAATAAACTAACGAGGTATGTATACTCGGTCCTATTATCGTTCTGACGCAGTAACTAGGGTTTCCCCGGGGAGAGAAACTTAGTAAGGATAAGGATAAGGATCTCCATATGTAGAACACGATGTCCCATAGGTTGTCGGCTGACACCCCATAACCCAGTTACATCCCCGAGTAGTTCAGAATGAAGCACTCACCCTCCAAGTGCGCCGTGACGAAGAAACAAATGCACCTCTGACTGAGTGGGTAGATGTGTCCGGATCAAAATTCCTCTCATAAAAGACTCACGTCGAGGCGAGGGTGTTGGCAGCTGGACCCTCGATTTTTCCTCCCGCCCTATTAAATCTTCGATTATGCCCCCATTGTTCTCTCCTACCACAATTTTCCCTTTACAACCGCGTTTGCTTGGATAAAGACGATAAATGGCAAAACGGCCAGACACCACTGCGCATTCCACATCGAAAAGGAATTTCAGATAAACTCCCAGATAGGAAAATGGCCTCAGGCCAAAACGCACTAGGTCGTCCTGCAAACGTGCATTATTTTTCAAAATCGAAAAATTTCCCCCTCAAATTTTAATATATTTTTCAGAGGGGTATTAGGAAAGTATACGCTACGCGGAGAATAGGACCCTCTGGCTAGCAGGGTTGACCTGACCTGACCGCGGCACAATGAGGCAAAAAAAAACGTCCGTGGACAAATTGATTTTCAGATGGCAATTATTATCCGATTTTTAATTTTTATTTAAAATGAAAGCTATGTAATAATATTTCGCATTGAACTGCCCTGGCCGATTAAAAAAATTTAATTTATTTATTAACAAATATGAAAACACCTTTGACTTTTGAAGTATACCAATTTTAAAAAAATGTTTTGATAAATTAAAAATACCTAGAAAACTTGAAGGAACTATCCAAAAAATATGTCTAATAGAAATTCAAATGTTGAAAAATTTACTGAATTTGTTATAGACAAATAAGTGAATGAAAATGGTTTCGTTAGGATTGGCGGCGATTTGTCACTTGATTCGCACTAAATTCGAACAATTTTACGGACAAAGAGAGTTTTTCAGTTAAATTGATAAAAGTTTATAATTAATTTGTTATGTTAAAAGCAATTCTTATGAATAAATATCCATATCGGGGTTTTTTAATGGCATAAATAAAGTTTTTTCTATGAAATTGATCATATATGACTTGTAAATAAGACCTAAGTATCATATTTGGTCACCAAATAAAATTTAATAATTATTTAAATTGCCTTAATCAACAAATGCATTATTTGGCTGTTTTTGAAGGTACAAACTTGATTTTTTTTATGGAATTAACTGTAAATAACTTACTTATAAATTGTTAAAAAACATTTTAGTGATAGTAAAAAATTGATCATTGTAAACAACAATTGTTTAAACCAATTTTTATCATTTTATGTATTCATAAATAAAATACGGTGGTTTTCACGGAATTAACAGCTAGTTACTTAGAAATTATTTTTTTCTATGAATCGATAAAATTTGATAATTGCCTAATCACACTTAATTAACAAATGCATTATTTGGTAATTTTTCAGCATTTAAACTTCTTTTTTGTTAGCAACTGTTAATATCACGTTTTTAACCTTTTTTGTAATTCGATAACGATCCACAATGTTTATTTTTATAAACAATGTAGTTAATAAATTTATCTCGGCTAATGCATTTGCAAACTAATTTTTTTTCTTGTGGAATATAATTAAAATTACTTAGAAATAACTCTTTGCCATAAGTTGATAAAAATTGATGATTAATTAAAAAAACTTAATTACTACTTAAATTTCGTATTCGGTTAATACAATTTATCGGTTTATTCTGACAATAACCTACTACGATAAAACGTACGACTAAGTTAATGAAATTCTAAATAAAAATAGTGGATCGTTCTCGAACTATTAAAAAAAGTTTAAAAATGTGTTATTAACGGTTGATTAGACAAAAAACACAAGTTTAAATGCTGATAAATAGCCAGATGATGAATTTGTTAATTAAGTTTAGTTAAAAAATTATTAATAATTAATTTATCCGTGAAAAAGCGGTATTTTAAATATAAATACATCAATTATAAAATTTCATTTAATTACATCGAAAACATCTAGTTTGTATCTCCAGAAATAGCTAAATAATGCATTTGTTAATTAGTGTAATTTAAACAGTTATTAATTTTTATTTTTTGGTAAAATATCATACTTAAGTTTTATTTCCAAGTAATATGTGATCGATTCCATCCAAAAAACTTTATTTATTTCATAAAAAATCCCTGATATGGATATTTGTTTATAAAAATTGATTTTAAAATATCAAATTATTTATTATATTTTATTCATTCAACTAAAAAACACTTTTTGTACATCAATTGTTTAAATTTGGTGCAAAGCAAGTGACAAATCACCGCCAATCTACACGAAATCATTTTCATTCACTTATTTGTTTATGATATATTCAATAAATTTTTAACCTTTGCATCGCTATGAAACATCTTTTTTGGATAGTTACTTTCAGTTTTATAAGAACTTTTGATTGAATCAAATCATTTTCCAAATACGGGTGTACTTCAAAAATCAAATTTTTTTTATTTTTGTTATAAAATAAACACAACATTTTTTTAATCGGTCATGATATTCATTTATTTCCTTGAGTAGCGTTTACGGCAAGAATTCAAGGCCTTTTTGACTAATGGATCCCTCCCCTTACTTTTTCCTGGATAATATCGCAATGGGCATCGCCCGTCTACTTACGCTGCCCCCTCTACTGAACTTTCGCGCGTGTAGTTGTGGGATCGCCAGGCGCCGTCGCCGACCCTTACCTTCAAAAATAGTGTTTATAGGCTTATTTTCATATTTTTTATCATTTGAGTTTGAGCCTTGAAACTTTAGGAATTTTCAGAAGAAATTTATTAACATAAACTAATATCTACGTCCTCTGATGATAATTTAAAAATGTGAATAGGCCAAGTCAATTTATTGCTCTATGAGAGTTTAAAATTTCTGATAATAGGGACATTTAGAATTATTTTTGTTGAATTATTGTGACTCACTTCTAATTTTCAGCTTATAGTAGAAAATAACATATCGTTGGAGTCGCCAAAAAATGTAGATTTACAATAAATATTTGCAAATGAGTACATAATTGCAAAATTGAAAAAATGTATGTTTCGTATTTTAATCCTCCTGATATAAAAGGAAACATGCTGATAAGGGCCGGCGCAAAGTAGGAGGAAATTCACTTTTTTCGTTCAAAAGTGTCCAGAGCCTTCAATTTTAGACTGATTTTAAATTCTTTCTTCAAATTAAAGTTCATTAAATTCTAAAAACCTTGATGCTCTGAACTTTCGTCTCCTCTATTTACGAGGGTAGTTCAATAAGTCCTTAGAATGAAGTATAAAAACAATTTTTTTTGGGTAATTTTTTTTTTATTTTTCAACATAATCTCCTTGGAGCTCTATACACTTGGTCAATCGCTTATCAAGTTTTTTTAATCCTTCAGAAAAGTGCGTTTTCGGAGGTTCCTCAAAATAAGCACTTACAGAGGCAATGACGTCTTCGTTATCTGGAAATCTCTGTCCACCGAGCCATTTTTTCAAGTGTGGAAATAAGAAAAATTCACTGGGGGCTAAATCTGGTGAATACGGTGGGTGTTCGACCAATTCGAATTTTAGTTCTTCAATTTTAGCCACTGAAACGAAGCATGTGTGAACTCGGGCG
>NC_046660.1:44497465-44538296 GCF_010883055.1 Belonocnema kinseyi
CGGGCCTTCCTGAACGTGGTTCGTCACTTATTGATGTACGACCACGCTTAAATTCATTTACCCAGTTATAAACCGTTGCTAAGGCAGGGGCAAATGTGCCATAAACTGAGTCCAATTCATTTTTTATCTCATATGGAGTTAAACCGTTTAAATGAAAATGTTTGATTACCGCTCTGAACTCGTTTTTTTTTCATTTTTCTTAACGAACAATTTTTTTTTCAATTGGTTATAAAAACACGTAAACTCAGAAGATGTGGACTGTGACTGCACCATATATCCAGTCGGGAGTGGTGCTCACTGAAAACAGATGATTTGGAGCGATTCGCGCGCCATATGTTGGTCATTCTAAGGACTTATTGAACTACCCTCGTATTTATTTATTTATAATTTTCTACTGAAAGTATGGAAAAACTGAAATTTTGCACATAAAAAATTTTAACGCTTTAATAACTGATCAGGAAAACTTTATATTGTCTGAAATGAATGTTTATAACAATAGTTATTATTAACTTTCGAATTATTTTCGTGATTAAATATCATTCCTATATTAATATGAAGTACTTTCAGCAAAAAAAAATTTACTGATAAAAAGGCTATTTGTCAATTTGTTCATAAACTTCGTTCATAACAAATAAATGGAATAATAAACAATTTATTTGTATTCTATGAATCCCTTAACATTCATTTAAGACAATATAAAGTGTTCCTGATCAATTATTAAAACGTTAAAAATTGTTATGTTAAAAATTTCAGTTTTTCCATAGTTTGACTGGAAGAATTATGAATAAACAAATAGAGGAGACAAGACTTCGTAGCTTCAAGCTCTTTAGAATTTAATGAATTAAAATTTTTTCTTTTAATCAAAATCGAATCAAAATTGAAGGCTCTGGATATTATTGAACCAAAAAAGTGCGTTTCCTTCCAGTACGCGCTGGCAGCTTCTGACGAACCCTTAAACGCAGAAGGAGAAATAAAAATTTAAATTTAGGAAAACTTATTCTTATTTTATCTTATTTTTGGTTAAAAACAAAATTTTTTAATTGCAAATTATATTATTTTAAATTAACTTTATTTTTGAAAATTTATATTTTCGGGTTGAAAACTTAACTGTTTCATAGGTAATTCACCATTTTAGTTGGGGGGGGGGGATTCATCCTCTCAACTCAAAAACCTTTCCTGGTTAGAAATTTCATTCTTTTTGATTAAAACGCAACTGTTTTCTTGTTGTTTATTTTTGTTGATAATTAATCCCCTTTGTTTAAATATTTAACTATATTCTTAGAAAATCATTTTGTTTGATTGAATTTAATGTATTTTGGTTGAAACATCAACTGTTACATTTTTCGTTAAAAATTCATCTTTTTGGTTAAATTCGATTATTTTTTAAATTAAAATCGAAATTCTTTTTTCGTGGGAATATCAATTATTATATTTTGTGTTAAGAATTAATCTTTTTCATTGAAAATTAAACTACTTAATTCAAAGTTGAACTTCTTTGTTACAAATTTTATTTATTGAGTATGATTATTTTAGTTGAAAATTTAACAATTTTGTTGAAAATAGAAAATTCGCGCTTTTGGGTTTAAAATTTAACTATATTTTTGGTTTCAAAATTTCAAATTTAGTTGAAAATAGAACTGTTTTTCTTTAAAGTTGAATCTGTTTTGATTAAAATTTAGACCATTCGACTAAAACTTAAACTATTTGTTCTCTATTGCTATTCATTTTTTGTTTGTTGAAAATTCCACTATTTCTTTGATAAATAATCTTTCTTGACAGAAAATTCATCTATTCGAATTTAAAAGTCCAGTTTTATATAATTTTTTTTTATTTTTAGATTGAAGCCTCAACTCTATTCTGGAAAATTCATTTTTTTGTAAAAAAAATTTTTTTTTCGTTTAAAATGCAACAATTTGGTTGGAAATGCAATATATTTCGACTTGAAATTTTAAGAATTTTCTAAGTATGCTATTAACAGTTGAATAGAAAAAAAATAAGTTTGAATACTAATAAATAGCCAAATAATGCATTTGTTAATTAGGGTTAGTTAAACAATTATTAATAATTAATTCATTCGTGAAAAAAGCGGCATTTTAAATATAAATACATAAATTATAAAAATTTGTTAAAACCATTTTTGTTTATAATAATAAGTTGTTTTCTGTCATCAAAGTATTTTTAAAACTTCGTTTGATTCTTGAAAATAAATCAATACAATCATTAGATTAGTAAACATTATTTTCTTTAAAGGATTTTCTCATAGGCACTAGAAATTAAAAAAATTTTGACTTATTTTTGACGGATATTTTTATGCTGGATGACACCGCTTTTAATATGTTTTCATTTTATTTATTTTTATTTAATTAAGTTTATAATCATTTTTTAAAACTATTTAGTTAAGACTTGAAACACGGAGGGGGGATAGGGAGAACTAACAGTAATAATAGAAAGTGTTCTTTATTTATTTATAAAATTGATATTACTTTTGCGCAATTGGCTGGAAATGTTTCTTCGCTCTTTCGTTCAATTCACTTTTTTCGTAATTCGGACTTACTGATTAATTGTTCACCCTTGTTTATAGACAATAAGAGGTTGAAGAGTAATTATTACATGTATGAACTAAATTATTCATTTCAGCAAATAAGAGCATACATTCATTTCCAACAAAAATTGTGAAAAAGATACATTTTCTTTAAAAAAATAGAATATTTAAATTAGCAATTAAAATTCAGTTTGGATAAAAAAATATTTGTAACTAAAGAAATAAATGTTCAACCAAAAAGATTAAGTTTTAAGAAAATATATAATATTTCAACGGAATTTTGAATTTTTGAAGGAATTTTTCACCTAATAGTTAAATTTTAATAGAAAGAGATGAATTTTCAACCAGTATGGTCAGTTAGTCACCAAGAAGATTTAATTTTACCACAAATTACAAATATTCAACAATCTTAATTAGAATCCTTAACTAAAGCAGGCTAATTTTCAAGCCAAAAGAAAGAATTTTCAACCAAATGTTGAGCTTTCCAGGAAAAAAATCCAGTCAATGAAGAAAAAAAATCTCATTCGAAATGTTTACTTTTTCAGGGTAACTGACTGATTTTGGATAAAAAAATGTTGAATATGCATCCCAAAAATATGCATTTTCTACAGGAAAAATGAATTTTCAACTTAGAAGATGGGTTTCTAATAAAATACAGTGAAACTCTCCAATAGCTCTTCCTTCTATAGCCCTTTCTAGAATTGACGCGCCGGAGGTTGGTGTGAGGCTTCGTGAGGGTCGAAGTGTGTGCGGCTGTCACTCAGGCGAGCACTCAAGCGTGAGCAAACAAAAGCGAAGCGGGCTATAATGAGTCAGTTCCCATCCACTGTCAGCCCAAAAATCGGTGCTATAGAAGAGTTTCACTATGAGTGAATTTTAAAATAAAAAAACATTTTCTAGAAAAAATGGAATAGCTACAAATTCATTTAAAAAATTTATTTTTAACAAAAACAAAAAACGAATTTTCAACAAACTAGTTAAATTTTTAACGTAAAAAAAACTTTTATCCAAAATTATGAATTTCTAACCAAAAAATTAATTTTTAACCAAATAGTTGAATTTTCAACCAAAAATATAAGTTTTCTACCACAAAATGCTAATTTCCATCAAAATCAATGTTTAACGAAATAGTACAATTTATGAAGATTAAATGTCTCTCAAAAAGAGACATTTCAGACAAAAAACAGAATTGTTAAATTTTCAGTTAAGAAAATTAATTTTTAATACAAAAATTCGTTTTCAACTAATGAAATGAATTTTTTACAAAAGGAGAATAATTTTTTTACCAAACAAAATTTGTTTTTAACCGAACAGATGAATTTTTAACCTCATTAAAATTTTGTAAACGATATTTCAACTAAAATGATGATTTATCAACTGAAACGAATGAATTTTTAATAGCATAGTTCAGTTTTTAACCAAGAAAATTAATGAATTAAATATAAAACTAATTTTTAACCAAATAAGTGAATTATAAGAAGTTTAATATTTTGTCACCAAAGACAAAATTTTAACAACGTACAGAAAGTCAACAGAATAGTTCAATTTTGATTTTTTTTTAATTTTCAAATTAAAATGATACATTATCAACTTAAAAAATAAACTTCTAACAAAAAAGTTAAATTTTATATGGATTAATTATTATCTAAAATGATTAATCTTTAAATACAAAAGGAAATTTAAACAAATGGTTTAATTTTACACGAAATGGTTAAATTTTTCATAAAACATATCAAGTTTCATCTAAGAATATATGAAAAATAGAGGCGTTAAATTTGCATTGAAAAAATATTTTTCAACAAAAAGATTAATTATCTACACAATAATAATTTGTAGCAAAATATATTAATTTTTATCTCAATTTTGTATTTTACAAACATTTTCAAGCAAATAGTTAAATTTTGAACTGAAACAGTTGAATGTTTCGCGAAACAAGGGATATTTTTAAGTTAAAATAATTAATTTGCTACAACCAAAAATGACTACAAAGTGGTTATATTCGGATTAAAAAAAATTTGACTAAAGTGATGAATCGTCAACCAAAAAAGTGAATTTTTCAAATGGTTAAATTTTTAATTAAGGAGACAAATTAAATTTTCAACCCAAACAGATGAATTTTCGACCAAGAAAATTCAGTGTCTATAAAAAAAAAGCATTTTCAATCAAAAACAATAATAGTTTAATTTTCAATTCAAAAATTAATTTTCTATTTTAAAAAACTGATTTTGTACCAATAAAATGAAGTTCTGGCTAAAAAGATGAATTTTCCACGAAACAAGATTAATTTTTAACGTAATAAATACATTTTCAACTAAACGTTCAATTTTTGAAGTAATTTTCAACTAAATAGTCATCAAGGAGAATAATCGTCTACCACAATAGCTAACATTTCAACAAAATACATAAATTTCTAAACAAATAGTTCATATTCATCCAAAGAAGATAAATCTTCAACCAAAAATAGAATATTTAAATTTGCTGTTAAAAAAAGTAATTTAAAACAACTAAAATTTGAACAAAATACTTAAATTTAGATTTTTAAAAAAATATACATTTTTCAGCCAATTACAAATTTGAATTTTTTGATACTTTCATTTAATAAAGAAGATTTCTGTTATTTATATAGCGAAAAAATTCAAAAATATCATGTTCAAATTATATGCAATGTGGAGAATCAATGATACCTTCCCAATCCTTTTAAACTGCATGTAAAATTTTTTTACTGTAGAAAGTTAATTAATTTAATGCTGCATTGAAGCAATACAATTAATTAAATTTGAGAGAATTGGTTTTAGAAACCATTGTACTTTCAGCACTCAAATAGTTGAGGAATCGACGAAAATTCGTGGAAACTCTACACCATTCCATTTCCGAAACGTTATAAGGGAGGGAAAAATATCCTGGATATTTTGTTACACGGTTCCGGAATAATGCTTCCCACCAGCTGCCGAAAATCTTCTTTTCTCTTTTATCTCCAGCAAAAATCTGAGAACATGTGTTGCTAAAAGCGTTTCACAAAAAATACACTTAGAGCTTAATCCTTTCTCGTTCAATTTTCAAAAAATATAAGTTTTTAAAAAATTTAAATTAAAAAATTCATCTCAAAGACATTAATATGATATCTTTATAAAAATTTGAGTGAAAGTCAAAAAGTTTAAAATCTTCGATTTAAAATTTATTAAAAAGAAACACTATCAGATGTGTAAAAATCATTATTTGCGAGATTAGAAAATTTTCTCTTATTTGTCGATTATAATTTTTTTATTTAATTATAATCTTTGATGTAAACGATTTATGATATTTTGTAAGGCAAAACAAGAATTCTTCGAATTTATGCAATTTTATGCGAAGGTTTGCAGTTCCATGCCATCTCATTCAATTCCATGCAATATTTCACAATCCCATGCCATCGAATTCAATTCCCTATCATCTCATGCAATCTCATATCATCTTTCGCAATTCTATGCTATCGTATACAATCCCATGTAATCTTATGGAATCCCATGCAATCTTTTCAAATGCAATGCCATCTCATGCAATCCCATGCTATATCATAGAATCTCCTGTATTCTTTTGCAGTTTCATGCAATCTCATGCAAGCCAATGCAATCATTTTCAATCCCAACCAATCTTTTTCAATCCCATGCAATCTTATGCAATACTATGCCAATTAAAACCATCTCACGCAATCTCAGGCAATATTTTACAATTCCATGCCAACTCATGCAATTTCCCATGCAATCCTTTTCAATCCCATCCAATCTTATGCAATACCATGCCAATTAACACCGTCTCACGTAATCTCAGGCAATATTTTATTATTCCATGCCAACTCATTCAATTTCCCATGCAATCTTTTTCAATCCCATGCAATTTTATGCAATACCATGCCAATTAACACCGTCTCACACAATCTCAAGCAATATTTTATTATTCCATGCCAACCCATGCAATCCCATGCATTCTTTGTAACACTGTGCCATCTTATGCAATCTTTTGCAATTCCATGATATCTTATGGAATCCTATACGATCCCATTCAATCGCATGCAATTTCATGCAATCATTTGTAATCCCATGCCAACTTATGCCATCTCATGCAATTTTATGCAATATTTTTTATTCCATGTAATTCCATGCAATTTAAAGTAATCTGTGCAGTCCCATGCCATCTCATGCAATTCCATGCAAGCTTTCGCTATCCCATGCCATATCATATCATCTTTTGTAATTCCATGATATCTCATGCAATCAAATATAATATTTTTCAATCACATGCCATCTCATGCAACCTCATGCCTATTAATGCCATTTCATGCAATCTCATGCAATCTTTTGTAGTTTAATACCATTTCATGTAATCCAATCCAATCTTTTTTAATCACATGCAATCTCATGTAATCCCTTATAATTAATGCCATATCATGCAACCATTTGCAATTCCATAACATCTCATGCAAATCCATGCAAACCCAGACAATATTATGCAACCCCATGTTATCTCATTCAATCTTTTGCAATTCCAAGACATCTTATACAATCCCATGCAATCTTTTGCAATCCCATGCCATTTCATGCAATCCCATGTCAATTCATGCCATCACATGCAATTCCATGCAACATTTTGCATTCCATGTCATCTAAATCCATCGTATGCAATCCCATGTCATATTTTTCAATCTCATATCATTTCATGCAATCCTATGCTTTCTCATGCAATCTGATACAATATTTTCTAATCCCATGCCATATTATGCATTTTTTTTCAATTCCATACCATATCATAGAATCCCATGTCACCTCATACAATCCGATACAATATTTTAGAATACCTTGTAATTCCGCCTTTCAAAAAAATACATACTACAGAAAATTCAGTATAGATATATAATGAATTTATTGAATTAATTTATTATATTATAAATCAAAATCTAAGAAATTTAAATTAAATTAAAATTAAAATTCTATTTTACGTCCTAAAAAAAAAAACATGAATCCAACAACCAAATATAGACCACAACGAATTAACAAAAATGCTACTATTGCAATCTGAAAAAAAACTTTTAAATAAAAATTTAATTATATTATGATTTATTTATTTAACGTAGAATTTTCACAAATTTGAAGAATTTACAATGAATTTCAGAGAAATTCCATAGGTTTTAAGCGATTTTGTCAGATTTCATTAAAATATCACGTAATTTTAAAGATTTCCAGAATATCAGGAAGTTTTAACGGATTTCAAAGATTTTCAACAAGTTTCGAGGGATTTTCACGGATTTCACGGTTTTCAAATAGTTTTAGGAAAATTCATTTGTTTTTAAGAGATTTGAAAATATTTCCATGGATTTCGAGGAATTTTGCCCAATTTTGAGAGGGTTTAGAAGATTCTATGGATTAAATTGTTTAAGTGATTAAAATAATTTTCATGGATTTGAAGGAATTTCGAAACATTTCAAAGGATCGTAAAGAATTTCTTACGTTTTCCAAGGACATTGAGGGATTTCAAAGAATTTTGAAGGCTTTCTAAAGATTGCACGGGATTTTAGAAATTTTAGGGACTTTGGAAAGTAAATTAAATTAAGTTTTAGGATATTTTAAGGCATTTTAAGGAATTTTACAAATATTTAAGGATTTTATAAAATCTCCCATGACTTGAAGGGATTTTAAACGTTTCTAGATATTAAAACTGTTTAAAATCGATTTTCACGGTTTCCAAAAATTTCAAGGGATTCTCAGAGATTCGAAAGGATTTCAAGAGACATGCAAAATTTCAAGGCAGTTCAAAGAACTTCGTAGAATTTCCAAAGATTTCTAGGGATTTCTAGGGAACTCTGGAAGATAACTGAAATAAAAACATTTTTTAAGTTTTTACGGTATTTCAAAGAATTTCGCAAAGATTTCTGGATTTTATCAAATATACAAGGTTTTAAGGGATTTTAAATACTTCTAACGACTTTAACGTTTTTCCTAGAAAACTATAAAGAATACATATAATTTAAATTATATTTAATAGATTTTAAATTATTTATAACCGTTTTTTTAAATATTTTTACTTTTTTTTAATATTTCAAGGGATTTCTAGTGAATTTGTAGGAATTTTTTGGATTTGAAAGAATTTTGTAGGATTTTCAAGGATTTCAAATTATTTCTAGAGAAATCTTGAAAATAAATTAAATGTAATTGAATGTATAAGGCTTGTTTACGATTCCACAATTTTTAAGCGATTTTAATCTATTTGAAGGAATTTCACAAGATTTAAGGAATGTTATGAGATGGTCAAATATTTCACGCGGCCTTAAAGGATTTCCTTGAATTTCGGAATTTCTGAATGTTTCAAAGAAATTTGATGATTTTTAGATTTCTGAGGATTTCAGTAATTGAAAGAAATTTAAAGGATCTTAATAAGTTATTATAATAAATTTAAGGTTTTAGGATATTTAAAATGATTTCAGCGGATTTTAAAAATTATAACGTATTGTTAGGAATGACAATTTCTCAAGATCTTTAATTAATTGTATGTGATTTTCAAAATTTTTGAAGAATTTGAAATGTTTTATGACATTTGCGAAGATTTCAAGAAATTTTTATTAGATTTCATTAAATTGATAGGATTTTAAGAGATATCAATGATAAGATGCTTTTAAGATCCCAAAGGAATATTTAAGAGCTTTGATTGACTTCAAGGGATTTCAAATGCTAACATTTTTTTAATATTTCAGGGTATTTTCAAAGATTACAAGGAATGTTCAAAAGATTTTAATGAATTGAAGAGAATTTAAGTGATTTCAAAGATTTTAAGGGTGGTTCGAAGATTCAAGGAATTTCCAATCGATTTTAATAAGCTGCAAGGATTTCTATGAATTTTAGGGTATTTTCAAAAAGTCCAAGGAATTATAGAGATCTTTCAAAAATTGCAGGAAATTTTGAAAGATTTTAAATATTTAAAAAGATACCAAGGAATTTTTAAAAGATGTCCATAATTTGAAAGGATTTCTAAGGATTTACAATTTTTTGAATTCCTTTAAGAACTCCAAGAACTTTTAAAAACTTCGATTAATCTTAAGGGATTTGAAAATTTCAAATTTTAAAAAATTTTTACAGAAATTTTTCAGTTTAAAAAAACTTTAAAGAATTAAAAAAAAAATAATTCAAAAGATTTCACAGAATTTCAAATATTTCAAAATATTCCAGACATTTTCAAGAATTTAAAAATGTTCAAAGATATGAAATATTTTGAGGAGTATTTTTTGAATTTCAAAGGAATTTTCAAGAGTTTGAAATAATTTATAGGGATTTCAAAAGATTGTAAAGGATTTGAAAAAATGTTGGGTATTTAAAAAATATTCCAAGAAATTGTCCATTGGTTTAAGTTAATCAATGGGATTTAAAAGGATTTAAAATATTCTATTTTTTCACGATATTTTATGATTTGCAATTTTAAAGTATTAAAAAGGATTTTAAATATTTTAGGGTATTTTTCAATATTTTAAGGAATTTTATATTGATTTCAGTAATTTGATGAGATTTCGAAGAATTTGAAATATTTTAAAGTATTTAAGAAGATTCCAAGACATTTTCAAAAGTTTTAAGGAATTTGAAAAGATTTAAAAGGACTTGAAATATTTTAAGGAATTTCAAATGATTTCAAGGTATTTTCAATGGATTTCAGTAATGTAATGGGATTTCAAAGGATCTTTAAATATTTTAGTGTATTTTGAAAGTTTGAAGGCATTTTCAGTCGATTTCATTAATTCAATAGAATTTCAAAGGATTCAAAATGTTTCAAGATATTTTAAAAGATTCCAAGGTATTTTTAATTGATTTCAGTTATTTCATGGGATTTCAAAGGAATTTTTAATATTCAAATGTATTTTGAAAGTTTCAAGGCATTTTCAAGAGTTTTATAAAGTTTCAAGGAATTAAATTTTTTTAGTATTTCAGGGAATTTTAAAAGTTCTTAAGGAATTTTTAATTGATCTTAGTAATTTAATGGGATTGCAAAGGATTTAATATATTTTAGGATACTTCAAAAGATTTCAAAAGATTTTCAAGAGCTTTGTAAAGTATTAAGGAATTTCAAAATATTTTAAAATATTTCAAAGAATTTTACAAGCTTTCAAGTATTTTCTAATTAAATTCAATCAGTTGAAGGGATTTTAAAGGATTTAAAATGTTGCAGAATATTTAGAAAGATTACAAGGCGTTGTCAATTAATTTCAGTAATTGCATAAAAAAATTTCAAGTGATTTGTAAGATCCTAATGATTTTCAAGTTATTTAAAAAAATGCATGTGGCTTCATGCCACTTCAAAATAGTCCAAGAAATTTTATGAGTTTTCTGGGGATTGCAATGATTTTAAGTGAAGTTAAAAACTCTCAAGGTATTTAAATACATTTTTCAGGGTTTCAGGAAATATCAGATTTTATTAAATTTGAAGAGGTTTTATAATATTTTTATTGATTTCTAAAAATGTATTCGCAAGAAGTGAGGAATTTTTTAGGGTCTTAAAGATTTTATGATATTTTAACAATATTGTTGTAATGTATTTAAGTTAATTTGCAATTCTCTCTGAATTATTATTAAGTTATCCTCAATTCTGTTAAATGTTTTAGAATTCTCCAGATTTGAAAAAATAAAATATAACGATTGAAGTTTTTTAAATGTAATAAACACATTTTTTTATATTTTCTTCATAAAACCTCCTTCACTTAATATCTGATTGTAACTCTGGAACTACAATCGGAAACAACAAAGGCGTTTTATTTTTTAATTTTTAAACTTATTTTTAACAAAATCAAATACGCTAAATACAACCCTGTAATTAAGAAAATTCTTTTTCTAAACCCAAGAGTATAATATTCAAGGAACATGATATTTTCAACTTTTTTATTTTCACTCATACCAATTTTTAAATATTAAAAAAGTATTGGAAAAAGGTTTTCCTGGAAATGAACAAATTTGGAAATATGATTTAAAAAGAATTGTTTATATTTATCAGACCTTTAAAAATCGGAATCCTCGCTTGCTTTCGCATTTTAACACTTTTAGATATATTTTGCTTGTGACTAGAAATATATTATAAAATAATTTATAATTCCTTATTAAGATGATGAATCGCTTTTATCCTTCGGCTCGCAATTTTATGCTGCTAATTGCGACTTTTCTCCAAAGCTTGTTTCGCCAATTTCTGCTGCTTTGATGCCAATTAACCACAATTTATTTTACCGAGTCTTCGTTGGTTGCAGTTTGATATACTGTGTTTCACGAATTTTTCATCAATTAAAATTTTAAGCTGGATTTAATTTTTGTTGTCACACTTTTCATATAAATTATTTATAATTTTGTTAAAATGAAAACAATTTCGAGTCATATTTCTGAAATTTGTTCATTTTCTGACACAAATAATATAAGGCAAAGTCAAGTACCTATTTAAGGTAAAATACGGTATATATTTTTTTAGCATTGAAATACTTCAATTCTTTAAGGAAAAGTCGTCGATTTTTGCGCAAGTGCTTTGGAAGAATCATCGCTGAGTTATGTAGCGCAATCGACAGAAACTTTTCACGTTACTATTATTGAACTGCAGCCAGACGAAGAATCAAACGCATCCTGTAGCTTTTTTCACTTTTCGCCTTCCGACATGAGCCAATCGGATAGAAAGACGAAATAAGAATTCGGGGAAAAAGGATCCTTGAATCGAGCCCACGGGAACCGATTGTCTGCCTTTTGGGAATAACCAATTCTGTTTTCTTTTTAGAGATGTGCGTCAAATCATAGAAATAGAATCAAACTTCTTTCAACAATTTTATTATTGGAAGAAAAAATAGAATAATAAAATAGAATAGAAAAATGGAAAAAAATAGTTTATTAAAAGTTTGTCAAATATTTATTTCAATTTTAGTATTCAAACAGAATATTTTTAAAGTTATGTCGCTTGTGAGAATTTGCTCTATATGATTGCATTGTGAGCGCAGAAGTATGATTTCAAAATTTCATAAGTTTTTAAAATTTTGTAGGTATAGTTTTGAAAAAATTTGAAGCCAACTTTTTAAAAATAATGAGTCAATTTAATTCAATTTCAAAATGTTTTATTAATCGCAGACTTGATTTATAGAGTAGTTCCTATACAATTATTAGATAATGCAAATGTGAAAGGCTTTTCAGCAATTATTTAACTTTCAACCATTCTCCTTATTGAAATTATGGAATTTTATTAAAATATAGAAGTATTATATTCATTCCGTTGCTTTTACCATTTGATTTTTGAGTGGACATCAGATTTCAAGATTTCCGAGATTTCTGCCAATTTCTGGAGTATTTCAAAGAATTCACAAAGATTTTTAAAGATTTAACAAAAACTTTAAAGATGTAACAAAGATTCCAAAACATTTTAATAGATTTTACAAAAATTTGAAATTTTAAAATGATCTTTAATATTTCAAAAGATTTTAAAATTGCATTAAAGATTTTAAATATTTCACAAAAACATCTCAGAGCTTCCAAAAGATTTTTAAGATAGCAAAATTTTTCTAAATATTTCAATCGACTTCAGAAATTTTCAAAATATTTCAAAAGAATTCAATTATTTCACAAAGATTTGTATGATTTGACAAAAAGAAATGTATGTTTTCACAGATTGCATAACATATTGCACAATATTTCACAAATGTTTGAGAGAGTTCAAAAGATTTCAATGATATCGAAGAATTAAAAAATTTTTTTAATAGAATTCACGACGATTTGAATTATTTAGAACATTACAAAAAATGTCAAAAGATTTAAAGGATTCCGAAATTTTTCAAAATATTTAAGAAGATAAGATTTAAGAAGACTTCTATAGATTCCTAAAGACTCCAAAGATTCCCAAAGATTCTAAAGATTCTAAAAGATTTCAAAAGTTTTTAAATGTTTTAAAATATTTTAAAGATTTTAAAAATGTTTCATCAGTTTCAAAATATTTCCAAAAGATTCTACAAATATTTTAATTGATTTTACAAATATTTCAAAGATTCCAAAATATTTCGAGTCTTTCAAAGACTCTTGTTTTTTATAACAGGATTTTGCATCTTTCAAAATGTTTCAAGTGACTTCAAAATGTTTCAAAAAATTTTAAATAATTTAAATAGTTCACAAATGTTTCAAAGAGTTCATAAGATTCCATGAAGATTTTGTGCTTACAAAAATTTCAAGCACTAAAAATATTAAATTTAAAATTTTTTTAAATTATTTGACAATTTACAGGATTTCGAAGATATCAAGAGATTTCGTAAATATTAGTAAAAGATTTCAATATTTCACTTAAAAATTATTTCGTATATTATGCAAACATTTGACAGGTTTCGAAATGTTTTAAAATATTTCAAGGACTTAAAAATTTTTCAGATTTAAGCAAATTTTCCAAGATTCAAATGTTTCAAATGATTTAAAAATGTTTAAATATTTCAAAGATTTGCTAAAACTTCACAAGATTTTTAACATTTCGAAAATATTTCAAACATTTCAATATTTTTTAGAAAATGGCAAGATTTTTAAATATTTCAAAATGATTGAGCATATTTAAAAGATTTTAATTATTTCAAAATATTTTTAAAATTCCTACAAGCTTTACAAAAATTTCACAAGATTTCAAATATTTCAACAAGATTTCAATGATTTTAGAAATATTCGAATGATTTTAACAGATTTAGAAACTTTAAAAAGATTACTGCATGAAGAAACAATGATTTCATCAAAGTTTCAAAGATTTAATTAAGTTCACAAATATTTCAAAGATCCTCAAAAGTTTGCAGATATTCCAAAAAGTTCAAAATCTTTGAAAATATTTTAAAAGATTTCGAAGATTAAAAAATGTTTCAAAGATTTTATAAAGATTACAAAGATATGCAAAATTTTTAAATATTTCAATAATTTCGCATTGATTGATTATTTTTTGCAGATTTCAAATAATGTTAAGAGATTTAAATGATTTTACAAAAATTTCCAAGTTTTCTTAGATTTAAAAAATCCTTGAATGATTTTAAAAAATTGTCAAGATTTCCAAGTTTCTAAAATATTTCAAAACTTTTTGAAATATTTCGAAAATTTAAAAATATATCAAAAGATTTCACAACATTTCAAAGATTTCGAAGATTCCCGAAAATTTCAAAATGTTTTAAAAGATTTCCAAGATTTGAAAATATTTTAAAAGGATTAAGCATTTTAAAAAGATATTAAATGTTTTAAAGTATTTGAAAAAAGCTCACAAATGTTTTAAAATCTTATAAAGATTTCACAAATATTTCAATGAGTGCATAAAAATTGCAATGATTTCCCAAAAGTTTTAAACATTTCACAAAGATTTCAAAAACTTCAAAAGATTTTAAAGGCTTGAAGAGATTTCAGAATATTTCAAAGATTTCAAAACATTTCACAAATTTGTCAGATTTAAAAAAACTTAAAAAAATATCAAAAGATTTCAGAAAAACTTCAACATATTTTAGGAGTAATCAGCCCCTCTATAATATTCTTTTTATTTGTGAAAGAATCAATCCTTATGAATACGGGAATTAAAAATTGGCCCTAATGTGTTAAAATAATATCGAACCTCTCTTAAAAAATGCAATGACTTTTCCAGGTCTTCCAGATCTTGTAAAAACCTTAGCTTGATAGTTTAATTTGAAACGAAATTAAATGTTTGATTGGCTCAATTTTCTAAATAAAAGCTTTCACCTTAATATTTCTCTAATGCAAAACCCCGGTCTTATTCAAAAGAAATAATCCTAATCCGATTCGACGCACATCTTTCATTTTTCGTTGATTGCAGTCCAATGATCTGGATATCACAGTATCGCGAAATGCGGATGATTGGAGCGGATGCAACATTCTCCGGAAATAAGAGCCAGCAGGATTCCAGACTGATTCCAGTTTGCTTCATGCAGGCAAACACAGACTTAACTACGGCTTTTTTCCTGACACTAGTAGTGATATTCTTCTTCGTGCCTCTGTTAATCCTGATGGTCCTTTATTCCATTATCGTGATGCACCTGATGAAGGATACATCTTCAACAACAAATACGAGCGAACTCTACCATAGCAGAGCTAGAAGACAAGTAATTTTAATGCTCCTGACAGTTGTCTTCAGCTTTTTCGTCTGCCTTGCACCATTCAGAATCCTCACTTTTTACATTATCCTTGCACCTGAAAAACAGGTGGAGGCTATTGACAAGGAGGTCTTCCATAATATACTCTACTTCAGCAGAAACATGTTCTATCTGAATAGCGCTATAAATCCGATCTTGTACAATTTAATGAGCAGCAGGTTCAGACTTGGATTTTTGAGATTGTTTGGTATCAAAAGGAGACTCTCTGTCGAAAGAGGCACTCTCAAAAGCACTGTGACTGATACCAGACTTTCCAGGAGAGTTTTGAATAATGACCAGCAAGTCAACTTTGTTTAAGTTTTATGTAGTCTACAAACAAGGTTAAGCACCCAGTCTTCGCCAGCTTCAGGTGCTTCAAATAACTCGGGAACTCGAGAACTGGGTGCCGAGGCTCGGCCTCTAGTTGCCGAGACTTGGCCTCTAGTTGCCAAGACTTGGTCTCTGGTTGCCGAGGCTCGGCCTCTAGTTGTCGAGACTTGGTCTCTGGTTGCCGAGGCTTGGCCTTTGGTTGCCGAAACGCGGATGCAAAGAACTACTCAATTTCCAATTTAAAAAAAGAACAATGACGACACTTTTCGAAAGAAGCTCTCTGTACAAGCCAATATAATCCCCTTGTGCTTATGTCGTCAATATACTACATTAAACAGTTTATACCTGTAGAATTTGCCGAGTTCTAAATTTCGAGTCGTTTGAAGCATCTTGCTGACTTTTAAAAATCTTCCAAAATTGAAGAAATCAATAGGACGAAAAAAAATTCATATTTTTAAAATCTCTCATATTCAAAGATTAACATGTAACTTCTATCTTATACAATTACTAAATTACTTTTTAAAAATTTGATTTTAGAAATAGTAATGCCATAAATTGGTGAAAACTGGCTCGATATCAAAGTTGTCAATACCGATAAATCGCAATGCAAAATAAATGGTAAAACTCTATTTTAATGATTGGCGATAACTGGGCGCTTTACCTGATCTGCTTTGTTAATATTTTTGGGGTTTTAAAATCATTTAAATAAACCTTTTATATAATGATTATTTAACAAAATAATAATCATAAATGAATTCAGAATAAATCACTAGTTATTATGTATTACTCACTGTTAACTGTATAAGAAAATTAGTTTTTCGATAAAAATGAAATTTCGAGTCCGTTTTTTTAATTATTCAATAAATGATAATATAATAATACAATCGCTGAAATCTAGAATTAGTTGAAGATTTTCCAATAAAAATCAGATTTTCAGACAGTTACTTTAGCAACTTTAGTTTAGTTAGTAAGCAGTTTCTATGAAAAAGTTTTGATAAAAAAAGTTTTTAAGTCCATTAACTCTAAATAATAAATCAATTGATTATTTTCAAAATTGAACAGCAGTTAGAGTATCAACAATTAAACAATATTAAACAAATTTAACAATTTACAGATTCAAAAGATAAAAATGAAACTGTTTTAAATTTAAATCCTTAGTAGTTAGACAAATTTAAACAACTGATTGAGAGTTCATAAACTATTTTCAATTTACGAATATTAAAAAATTAATGGATTAATAATGAAATGCTTTTATTTGATGTAAAATCCTATTTAAATGTGTCTTTAGACCATATTGTTTTAATTCTATAATATTTATTATTATTCAACAATTCATTTAAAATGAGCAATTAAAAATAAAATATTCAAAACTAAACAATTCTAAACTGAATTTGTTGAAATAGAAAACCCTGAATCCTTAACATTTCAGAAAGCTGGATTAAAATTTTGAGCATTAAAATTTTTTTAATATAATTTTATATATTTTAAACTTTTCAGCATAAGTGTTGATATTTCCTGAATATGTGAGAATTTAAATATGATTGAATATGCAACGAGATACAAACAAATTATTTAACTTCTAATTTACAAAGTTTCCGTTTTAAAACCTTCTTGACTCGCAAAATTATTTATTTTTTAATGATTATTATTGGTTTATTTTCATTAATTCATTATTCACCACAACCAAAAATCTTTGAACTGATCAATTTAAAAAACTTTAAAATTAAAACATTTTCTATTTACCTGCATTTAGTTTTTATTTAATCAAATATAAACTATTATTATTATGTTATAATAAATATATTAATGAAATACATAATATTAGGTTAAATTGAAAATTTTCAAGAGTTTCCATTTTATACGTGTAAATCTTTCATCGTTTAAATAAACAAAGTAAGAATGAAAAAATTTTAACCTTTAATTATAAAAGTTAAAAAAAAATTAATTTTACTGTTTTTGAGAATGAAAGTATTTTTTTGTTATTAAAAAGAATTGTTCTTTGATTTTTTTATTTTTAATAAGGAAACCCTTAGAATATAAACAACAATAACAAGGGGAGACTGTCAATTGTAATTTTTATTTTCCGTTCATATTTTTTTAAATAAGAGCTCATTAACGGAGTATTAATTTATCAAAGCACCAATATGGTCTTTTCTGCCGTTTTAGACAAAATCGAATTTGAAATATTCGCTATGCGCCATATAGAGATTCGCTATAAACAATTCCCATCCGCTTATGGTCGAAACGATGCGTGTTCGATTCTCGCTGCCTGTACTTTTTTTACTTGAATATTTATTATTTAGTATGTATTGAAATGTTTATTTCATATAATTTCCTTGAATAATCTTTAAAAAATTCGCAAATATTAATGTTTAAGTGCCCTTTTCACACAAAAAACTGACTATTTAACTTAAACATGTTTTTCGCAAAAAAAATAATTTTTTTAAAACGTATTTAATTTGGTATAATGCTTAGCAATTATATCTAAAACGACAGGTACATATGAAGCTGATTTTTGAACACAAAATTGTATTTTTAATCACATTTTCTATCTTCCGCAGCAAATTTTTTTTTTGATAAGTTACTGTCATGTTTAAAAAATCCGTATTAAAAATACCAATTTTTTTAAACATCGCTCGTACTTACAGGCCAGCAATGAGAAAATTATTAACAATTAAAAAAAGATTTTGTTTGCGAAGAACATGATCAAATTGAAAGAAGTCAGTTTCCCCGCGGAAAAACATTAAAAATATTATTATTAGAATATTTTAAGGATTATTAAAGCAAATTATATTTATAAAATTTTAAATAAGGAAAAACAAAAAATTACAAGTTATTTTGGACTCTTAGTGATGAAGATTTCCCCTATAAAATAAAAAAAAATTCCCATCGCTCCACAACAAATTGAATTTTCTGCAGTTGAAAGTACAAGGGCCCCTTTGCTAAGCCTGTTAGTTTTTCTTTCACTTTGATTTTTCTCGTGAACTCATTTTCGCTCCTAAGACTGGTTTCTTCGTTTGACGTCGCATATGACGTGTGGCGAATATTTCAAAGGCGATTTTCCTTAAAACGGGAAAAAAGCGCAAACTACAGCTTTGACAAATTAAAAATCAAGTAAGCTTTCACTAAATGAGCTTTCACTAAGTGAGATTTCACTAAATGAGTTGTCACTAAATGAGCTTTCACTAAAAAAATATAAACCGAAACTTTAATTTACTATTTAAAATCATTAAAGCACATTAGAAAACATTGACTTGCTGGTCTAGATCGAAGCTTTAGTTTCTTAATAAATGAATGAATGAACTTGCCTCGTTTACGATGAACAATCGAAAGACTTCTCTAGCTCTTAAAATGTCGCGTTCCAAAGATTGAATTGAAAATGTCTTATTAAGATACGCATTTTAATGCCTCCCTAGTATTAAATATCTAGGAATTCCGTGCAAATTTCACTAGTTAATAGAGTAAAAAAAGTATTATTGAAATAGTTGCAAAATGACGACTGATTTCACCAACATTTCTTCATAAGTAGTAATTACGTAGAATTTAAGTCAGCAATTAAATTGCTTCTCTAATAAATAAATTAGAATATAAATCTGTGGAAATTTAAACAACAATAATGTTGTAATATCGAAAAATTGCCTTTTATTAACTATCTAAAATTCTGAATGTTACGTCAATTAGTGAATTCTAAAAAGTTACTATTTTAACTTTATCGTAGGATAAACTAGGTAGGATTAAATAATTCCAAGGGGAATGGATTAGAATAAAAATTTTCAAACAAAACTGTTCAAATAAAATTGTTCAAATATTAATGTTCAAATATTAATATTCAAATGGTGTTCAAAAAGTAGAAATACTAGTTCAAATTCACTATAGAAATAAGAATAGATGTTTATGTGTTCTTGTCATTAACAGGTGAAAGGCAGCATTCCACAAGTGCCTGAAAAATTGAATTTTTAATTTAAAACAAAGTGAGAGTACTTTTGAGAAAAATCAGTCCTGAATTGAACCCAGAAAAGTTTGAATAAATTTTTTAGTAAGTTTCGAAAAAGTAGAGGGGGATATTTCTTTTTCGCTTGAGGAGAACATTTTTTCAACCTTGGGCGGTAATGATAAATCCAATTTACAATTAAAAAGAAAGTGAGATAAAAAAATCAATTTCGTTCAAAATTAGCCGTAGAATACAAATCAAAAATTGCTTGTAGAATTTAACCCCTTAAGTCGGTTTTATAGGATCCCAAAACATAGCTAATTCATATTTTTTGCAGGTTCTTTAAATATAAGTTTTTTTTGTAAACGAAATATTACTTTCTAATGACAATAATTCAAAGTTTGACTACATTTTTTAAACAAATTTATTATTGTGAACAGCCTTTTTTTATTAGACTAAAGGTAAAAAGTTGCGTTTTTTCTGAAATTTTTCACTTTTTGATAAGAATGAGGTTACAATTAGTTCAATTTAATCAAATTGATAGTTTAAATAATTTATTATTATTTTGAGTTACATTTTCTTTGGATAATGCTTTAAGAATTAGGTTTTTTTGGCCCACGGAATAAAAATAAATAAATAAACATTTTTTCTTCAATGTTCACTTTTTAATAAGAATAAGGAAATAACTAACTCAATTTAATAGAACAAATAGTTTAAATAATTCATTATCATTTTTATTAATATTCTCTTTCAATAATGCTAGAAAGTTGCGGTTTTTTCTCAAATTTTTCAATTTCTTGCAATTTTCATCTAAAGTCAAGTAGTAATTAATGAAAATTGATAAAGTGTTCGTTTAAACAATATAGTGTTTTTTATAACTATCTTCTCTTAGAGTAAACCTAGAAAGTTGCGGTTTATTCTGAAATTTCAAACTTTTTAAAACATTTTCACTTAAAGTGAGGTAATAATTTATCAAGGTTCATAAACATAGTTGCTTAAACAATTAATTATTGTTTATAACTATCTTCAATTAAAAAATGCTAGAAAGTTGAGGTTTTCTCTGAAATTTCCAACTTTTAGAAATTTTTTAGTTAGAGTGAAGTAAAAATTAATAATTAAGTTAGTAAAGTATTTGTTTAATAAATTCATTATTGTTTATAATCATCGTCTTTTAGAGTAATCACAAAACGTAGCTGATTTTTCTGAAATTTTCAATTTTTTTTGGATTTCACTCAGAGTAAGGTAATAATTAATTAAGTTTAACAAACATAATTGTTTATAACAATTTGTTCGTAAATTAATTCTAGAAAGTTTGCAGTTTTCTCTACAATTTCCAACTTTTTGACAATCTTTTAATTATAATGAGGTGGTAATTAATTAAATGTAATGAAGTATTTGTTTGATTAATTTATTATTATTTATAACTATCTTTTCCTAGAGCCATGATAGAAAATTGCTGTTTTTTTAATTTTTTTTCAGCTTTTCACTTAGAGTAAGGTAATATTTAATCAAGGTTTACATAACTAATTGTTTAAACAACTGATTATTGTTTATAACTATCTTCTCTTGAGTGATGCTAGAAAGTTGAGATCTTCTCTGAAACGGTCCATTTTTAGCAATTTTGTAGTTAGAGTGAGGTAATAATTAGTAAATAAGTTAATAAAGTATTTGTTTAATTAATTGGTTATTATTAATTACTATATTGCCTCAGAATAGTGCTAAATAGTAACTGCTTTTTTCTTAAATTTTCACATTTTTTTCAGCTTTTTACTTAGAATGAGGTAATAATTAATCAAGTTAAACAAACGTAATTTTGTATAACTATTTTTTTTTGTAGTTATTATAACTATTTTTTTAGATTGATGGTAGAAAGTTGCGGTTTTTTCCAAAATTTGAAACTTCATTCCGAAAAAAATGACAAACTACTCCAACAATAATGATTATTGTTAATGGTTTTTTATTATTTTTTGATTGCCAAAAAGTAATATACAAGCTGAAAATTTTATTAAAAAAACCCGCAACTTTTTAGCATTCATCTAAAAGAATATTGTTATAAATATTAATGAATGGTTGAACTAATTCTTTTTGTTAACCCTAATTGATTATTGATTCGCTCTAACTCAAAAATTAAAAAATTCGAAAAAAACCACTACTTTTTAACTCTATTCTAAGAGAGAATAACTATAAACAATAATAAATTATTTGAAAAATGTATTTAACCAACTTATTATAAGTAAAAGATAAATTTTAGGAACAAATCGTACTAAAAGAAACCGCGAAAAGTAATAAAAAGCGCAAAAAACTTTCAAAGATCAATTTTTCACTTATGGGGGTGTTTCAGGACCTTATTTAAAAGACTTATGGAAATAATGTTCAAAGAGCAATTTCTAATTCGAATTTTATGGCTTATTGTAAACAGAATTCTTGAGGATCAACTCGATAAAATAATATTGACGATCTTAAATAAAATTTGCAACAAAATTTTAATATTAAGTGCAACATTAATTGATAAAAATTGAAATTAATTTCGCTGCTAAGTGCAAACTTGTAAGTAGGCTATCATGACATGCTAACAAAAAATTTAAAGATCAAATTATAAAAAAATCTTTTCTTGAGGATGTGTATTAGAATTTTTTTATTTTTTGACTGAATAAACTCATTTACGAAAATGTGTTGGTTAGGCTTTTATGGAATGATACCTTTCAAGTGTTATGGTTTGAAGGTTTTAAACTTGCCAGTTTTCCTCCATGAAAAGTAATCTTTCCGATTTGTCACATAGAAAACATTCGAAAGTGGAGCACACGTGAACTTTCTACATCTCCTACAGAGATTGCGATATATAGCTAGTACAATTCAAATTTTTCATACTTCTCTCACATTTACTTGGAATCTCAACTTGGATTTACTTCAGTTCTGTGCGTGATAGGAAATCCAAGACAATAGAGAGAATTCCGCATTCCAAATTGTTCAGTAATTTAAATTTTATTCGTAGTCGCCTCAGTTTTTGCGGCTTCTTTCAATAATTTATTGGACAGTTTCGAATTCGGAAAATAAAAATTTTAAGAATTTGCATTTATGGTCAATTTTTGACTAAGAGTATCATTATCTATCTAATCAATTGAATTTTATACAAAATAAAAGAAATTATAAGAACAAACATGATGAAAGTATTGTTTTTATTTAGAATTCTAAATAGTATTATATTTTCAGGAAATTAAAGGAAACCGGACCAAATATACAGAAAACGGATTTTAGTTAAAATTTGTAATTATAAATTTTTTTAGATTTTAAATCTGCAGCTCAATAATTTGCGAACACAAATTTTTGTTTTCCCCTAGATGTTCAATCCAGAAAATTATATTTTATGAAAAACAAAAAATTAGATACTTTTTTTATTTTACTATTGTGATCGGAAATCAATCGCTTTAAAATAAGTACGGAAGACGTCATCTATAAAAAAAGGATTTGGGTTAATTTAAAGGGGTGTTTTAACATCCTTAACCAGAAATTAACTTAAAAGACACAAGTATGTAAATAATTTAAAATTTGATAATAATAAAAACGGCTTGATTGAATTCTAGAGTTGTTTCAACATCCCTTGAAATTTCAAGTAAGGAAATCAACATTTCCAAAAACCAAAATATTAAGACTTTTTTTATTAAACTATTGCGGTTTAAAGTCACCTCAAAATCAATATGAGAAATATTACCTATTAGAAAAAAGTCTTCAATTTATTTTAAGGGATGTTAAAACCACCCTTGAAACGATTCAGAGAATTTTTCTGTCACGTTATATTTCCCACATTAATTTGTATGATTTGGTGATTTTGTTTCTTAAGAAATGTTGATGTCCTTGCTTGAATCTTCGAAGAATTTTCAAACAACATTTAAAATAAGTTTAACGACTTTTTCTGCTCGAAAATATTTTTGACATTTATTTGAAAGTGATTTTCAACTCCAAGAGTTTAATTAACAAATGTTCTGGGGTGTTGGATTTTTATCAAATATTGATTTTCTTGCTTGAACCCTTAAGGGATGATAAAACAACCCTTAAAATAAATTCAAACACTTTTCATGGTAGAGGAAGATCCTATAGTATTATTTTTTTGGAAACATCGATTTTTTTACTTGAAAGTTTAAGGGATTTTAAAAAACTCTAAAATAAGTTTGGCAATTTTTAACTTATTGGGATTAGAAATTAAATTCAATCAATGAAATCGACATTTCCAAAATACAGGACCCCAAGGAGGAGATATCCAATTAATCTATGAGGGTACAACAAATTTTCAAAATAAGTTCATAAAGCATCCCCTACTGAAAAAAAGTGTTTGAATTAATTTGAAGGGTTGTTTTGTCATCCCTTAAATATTCAAGCAAGGAAATTGACAATTGCTAACCATCCAAAACTACGGTAAATTTTCGATTAAACTACATATTAGGATGAGAAACCGATTTAATATAAATGCTTACTTAAATATTATGTGAAAATTCATCCGGATATTACAGAATTTCTAAACTGAAAAAGGTAAATTTTCAACAAAAAATGGAATAGCTCAAATTTAATTTTTAAAAATATTTGTTAAATATTTGAAAAAATGAATTTTTATAGAATAGTTGATCTTTTTACTAAACTATTGAACTTTCAAAACAAAATAACGAATTTTCTATAGAAAACAGATGAATTAGCTACTCAAAAATATGAAATTTTGATAATAAGAAGTTCATTTTATACTAAAACAAATTTCCAACAAAATGAATTAAAATTTTAACTAAACTAGATTAATTTTCAACAAAAAAAAAAACAAATTTTTAACAGAATGCTTCAATTTTGAAATAAAGTCGGATTTTCAACTAAAAAAAAACATTTTCGACGAAAAATAAAATTTGTAAGTTTGTAATTACCAAAAAAAAATTTCAAGTGAAAAAAAGGAATAGTTGATACATTTTGAAACAAAAAGATAAACTTTTTTAAAAAAATATTAATTTTCAAACAAAAAGAATTATTTTGTACTGAAAAACACGAATTTTTAACTAAATTCAAGAATTCTCAACCAAAAAGTTCATTTTCAACAAAATGCAAGAACTCCTAACTCAAAAGTTGAATTTTTACTTAAAAAAAAATTTTCGACCAAAAGTGAAATAGCTGAATTTTCAATTACCAAAGTAATTTTTCAAACAAAAAAAAGGAATTTTCAACAAAGCAGTTCAGTTTTCAAAAAAGAGATGAATTTTTAACTAAAATTTTGAATCGTCTAGCAAAAAATGCATTTTTAGGAAAGTGTTCAACTTTAAAACCAAGATATTAAATTTCAAACCAAAAAGATAAATTTTTTAACAAAGAGGTTAATTTTTTGAGGAAAAGCACGAATTTTTAACAAAATTCGAGAATTCTCAACCAAAAGTTGAATTTTCAACTAAAAAAAGATGAATTTCTCAAACAAAAAGATTAAATTAGCAAAAAAAAAATGAATTTTCAATAAAATTGATGAATTCTGAACCAAAAAGTTAAACTTTCAACTGAAGAAGAAGAATTTTTAAACAAAAATATTAATTTACTAAACAAAAGACACATTTTTAACAAAACTAAAGAATTCTGAACCAAAAGTTGAGATTTCAACTAAAAAAGAAGAATTTTTTATAAAATTCGAGAATTCTCAATCAAAAAGTTGAAGCTTAAAGTAAAAAAGGCGAATTTTTAAAGAAAAAGAATAATTTACCACAAAAAAGACAAATTTTTGATAAAATTCAAGAATTCTTAACCAAAAAGTTCAATTTTCAACAAAATAGAAGAACTCTTAACCCAAAAGTTGAATTTTTAACTAAACTAGATTAATTTTCAACAACAAAAAAACGAATTTTCAGTAAGTAATTTTTCAACCGAAAAAAGGAAGTTTCAACAAAGCAGTTCAGCTTCAAAAAAAGAGATGAATTTTTAACTGAAAGTTTGAATCTTCAAACAAGAAATGCATTTTAAAGAAAGTATTTCAACTTTAAAACCTAGTTTTTATATTTTTAATCAAAAATATGAATTTGTGAACCATAAGATTAATTTTTCTACCGAAAAAAACATTTTAACCAAATTTTTACCAAATTTAAAAATTCTCAACCAAAAAGTTAGATTTTCAACTGAAAAAGATTATGTTTTTAAAGAACAAAAAATTATTTGTACCAAAAAATATGAATTTTCAATAAAATTCTAGAATCTGGACCAAAACATTGAATTTTTAAACAAAAAGATTAATTTACTACAGAAAAATATGATTTTTTTGTTAAAAGTAAAGAATTCTCATCCGAAATTTTGAATTTTCAAACAAAAAGATTAATTTTCTACCAAAAATATTCATCATCTAGAAAGTGATTTTTGATCCTAGTAGATAATTGAAAAAATCAATTGTAGTTTTGCTTGTTAGGAAATATCGACTTCCTTACTTGAATCCTTAAGGAATGTTTTAAAAAACCCTCAAATAAACTCAAATTTTTTTTTTAATTCTGAAGTAATAGTATATTCGAACACTTCTTCTAATAAGGGACGTTTGCTGCATTCATTTTAAAGTAATTTTGGATTCCTTCATTCCTCGAAAAATCTTCTTTAGTTTAATATTTAAAGGATGGTAAAACAACCCTTAAAGTAAATTCAAAGTTTTTCCTGGCGGAGAATGCTTCTTGTTCTTATTTTAAAGAAATTTATTTCCCTGTGGCATAAATAAACAATCTCCTATGGCTTTAGTTTTTTGGAAACATATTTTTTTATTTAAATCTTAAATGGATATTAAAACAAACCTCAAAGTATATTCAAACACTTTGACTGACAGGGGACCTTTGCTCTATTTATTTTGAAACTATTTTTAATTCCAATCGTTCGTTCCAAAAATCTCATGTGGTTTTGATTATTAGGAAATGTCGACTTTCATGCTTGAATATTTAAGAGATTGTAAAATAAATGTGAAAATAAATTCATATTCCCTCCTACAAAATGATAGTTACATTTTTTAAACTGTGGTTTTGTTTCTAGGAGATGCTAGTTTCCAAAATTGAATGTTAAAGGGATGTTAAAACAATCCCCAAACATCTATTTTTTGTTGGGTCTGATCACAAATATTGGATGCATCTTGTAAAGTCTAATTAAATCATTTTTAACTGAAAGTATGGCTATTTTTTGTTTAAAAATTGTCCATTTTTCTGATCATTTTCTTTCCAATAACTGGCCTCTACCTTCTAAATTATTTTTAAAAATTATGACTACATATTTTAACTTAAATAAATTTTCTCTACATTTGGTACAGTGTTCTTTATGATAATATTTATACGCTCATGTATTCTCTGCTTTAATTATAAAGTAGACCACGAGATAAATTATTATTAAACAAGCTTCGTATGCCGCTTCTATTTAAAAAGTAATAAATCGTCTATCGCTGCCAATAGCAACATAAACCACCATCTGCGTCAATAAAAGCGCAACTCGCGACTAGCGTTAATATTCATGTTTTTCGTGATTGTCTTTAATAAAATCATAACTTAAGTTTTACGTTTTTGGGTTTTATGTGCACGTAATAAAACAAAATGATGCACAAATGAACTCAAAAAAGTCAAAATTATTTGGTGTTTTATGTTTTCAATGGCAGTTATGACGCTTTATGTTGTAAATTTGTGTTGTAAATTTTACAAACATTTTTTGACAATCTACAAGTTACTATGTATTTCTTCTTATAAATATTGTACTGTCAAGTTTAGAATTACTTCCAGTAGGTCTATGGTATGTCCAAAATTGATATGTTCATATTAAAAAAATTTTCTTTGTATATATAAATATTGTAAGGAGTTCAATATACTGCATAATATTGTCATGTTGACATATAGGTAGAAAGAAAAATCGTTCTTAGAAGTAAAATAGGGGCAGACCAAATAGCAATAATTGTAAGTAAATAATGTTCATCTAAATAAATCTATGTAAGTATTCGATTTCAAAAAAGTTTATACTTTTTAATAACCACCATCTTAAAAATTATGATGCATTAAAATACGTTTGTAAATTATTACAAAACTCACATTTTGAGTAGAAAGTAATTTAATTTGATTTTGAAGAGGCGATGATATTATTATTATAACCGTGACTAATATGGTGATTTTTGTGTTAAAAGAATTAATTGTTATTAATTTCCAACTTTTTTCAATTACACTCTTAGTTCATTTCTGCATGTATTAGCGAGTTTGGTATTCTTTGATGTACTTTGTACTCAGTGTGATGTAAATAATTTGTGCTTTCTATGTAATTAAGTCATCATAATCATGTGATTGAATTTTTTTTCATTAGCAATTTAATGTTTTGAAAGGAAGAGGGACAATAAAAAAAGTTTTTGGGCCAAGAGAGTTGCACTTTTTTCTTTTTATATTTGTATTCTAGAATTTTTAAGCAATTTCTATTTTTTAATTTGAAACTAGATAAACTTAAAGAAATTTGTCTTATATTTAAAAAAACTGTTTTTGTTTTATTTTATGTAAGCAAAAAGTTTAGAAAAAAGGTTTAATTTAAGATACGGATGGAATAATACCACGTGAGCTATTGAAAAAGTGATATTAATGTGCCATAGATGAGAAAAATTCGCAAAGCAAGAATTCATACAATTAATAAATATTTTTTCATTAAAAATTGTATTGTTATAAACAATAGCAGGAGACTTTTTCATGATTTTAAATATCTATTAAGGTGATTTTGTCTTTTTTTTTTTAATTCAAGTAGTATACAAAAGTCAAATAGTATCATAAATTATCTTTCTAATTGTTGTCAACAAATTTCATAAACAAATTCGGAGTTCAAAATGGCGTATCCGTACAAGCCGACGAAAGAAGGTATTTTTGTATAGTTTTGAACCAAAGTGATCCAAACATGAAAAAATCTTCTTAATGGCTATAAAGCAAGTGCGGACATTAGAAATGCAACATTTTGAACAAATTCAAAACAATCGAAATTTTGGCAAAATCCAAGAGAGCGGCCAGTAAAATTTTAAAAAATGTTTCATGATTCCATTTTTGAACGGAAGTTTTACAAGCTTAGCATGAAAAGCAAATTCATTTTCAGAAACTGTGCAGTAGTATGTGTCAATCGAAATTTTGAAAAAATCCAAAATGGAAGTTGGTTCGATTTAAAGAAAGAAACCAGATTAATCTCACCATTTTTTAATGGAGGTCTCTCAAACTTCTCAAGTAAAACAAATTTTTTTGAAATCTGCCCAGTAGTCGATAACAGCCGGAATTCTCGAAAAATTAAATAAATAATTCAAAATTCCAGAAAATGTTGCCCAAATATCCTCAATAATTGTGAAGCTTTATCATAAAATATCAAATATTTGTTAAATTGACAGTTTTAGTTTAAACCACCATTTTGGATTTTTTCAAAATTTTGACTGTTACACACTACTGAACACTAAATTTAAATATTAACCAATTTGACTCAAATTGGTAGCACATATTTTTTTGCCATTGGAACAAAATTCGCCCCTGGGAACAGATCAATTTTGCGTTTCTAAAAAGGAGGGATACCCTATTCTTTTGTTGAATCCTGTAAATATTATAAAAAAGTACAATTCAAAAACGCATTTCAATTTAATATTAGAAGCTTTTCGGCAAAATCACTATATCATCATGCACAGTAGTTATATAATTTTTATAAACCACTGCATGATCTATTTAAACACTAGGGTGGTCAGAAAAAAAAACGTTTTAGAAATCGCATTAGTTATATCAGGTTGCGCCATGCGTCCAAATCCAGAAGAATTGATTCACGCGGCCCTGCTTCTTAACATTTGAATGCCCTCGATTTAGACTCAAGGTCAAGGTAAGCCATGCCGAAAACCGTACTTAATTCCAAGTTTCAGTGTAGTACATTGGGACCACCATGTAATACGCGCAAACAAAATAGGTTTTTACCAAATATTATCTGGAGTATTAAAGTTTGCTTAAATTTCATTTTTTCACATATTTAGGCGTTTATAAATCCTTTTTAATTTTTCGACATTTTAGGATACTATTCTGCAAAGTATGCCCACCAAAAATTAAAGATATCTCAAGGCTCAAAACTTAAATAAAATTGGATCAAATTTATTGTGTTACAAGGGTTGGTCCCCCACGCATCTTTAATTTCTGTGTGTTCATTTTAATGCCAAGGAAGCCCTTAAATGTATCATAAAATCTAAAAAGAATATAGAAGACTCTAGACACTTCGAAAAATTGAAAAAAAATATATTCAAAAAACTTGGTATTGTTTGCGATTTCTAAAACCATTTTTTGCGACCCGCCCTATTTAACATATGTTAAAATGAAACCCGAAGAATGACTAAAATTTTTACAATACTTCTGATGTTTATCAACAGCCGAGCAGGGTGGCCGCAGATCAGGAGAAACCTGAAAATCGAGAAAAAGTCAGGAATTTTGAAAAAGTAAATTGCGAAAGTCAAGAAATTTCTGCAAGAAATACTTTAACTAACAATCGAGAATAATCAGGGCGTTCAGAAAATCAATTCGATTACATTTTGTTAATTAATTAAACCATGGTTTAACCACTCTAGAATTGAAATTGATACTTAATTCTGAATTTTCACGAATTTTTTTAATATTCTAGTGTATTTAAAAAAATTACAAGAAATTTTTAATATAGATTTAATGCCATGGCATTTCTAATGATTTTAAAAAATTTTAATAGTTTCTAAGGATTTTAATCATTTTAAGGGCCTTCAGACATTATAGTAACTTTTAGGATATCTACAAATATTCCTAGGAATTTTCAATCGATTTATATGTAATTCAGAGGGATTTCAATATATTTTTTAAACTGACAAGATCTTTTCAAGAGTTTTAAAAAATTTCAAGTGCTTTCCAAGGATTTTAATTATTTTTAAGGGATTTAGGAAACTTAAAAGGTTTTAGGATATCTTAAAATATTCCTAGCATTTGATATATTTTATGGTATTTTAAAATATTGCAAGGCATTTTAAATTCTAAGGCATTCTAAGGAATTTTTAATGAATTTGAGAAATTTATTTTTAAATTATAAAAAATTAATATTATAAATTATAAAGTAATTAGAAAATTTCAGGGAACTTCGGACGATTGCAAATAATTTAAAACATCCTGGGAAATATTGAATGATCCTCAGAAATTGTTGGTCCATTTTAATCATTTGAAGGAATATCAAAGAATTACAAATATTTGTGGGTATTTTAAATAATTCCTAGGCATCTTGAAGAGAGTTACAAAACTTCAAGGGATTTCAAAAGATTAAAAAGGATTTAAAACATGTAGGGTTTTCGAAATATTTCCAAGAATTTTCAAGAATTTAAAAATCTTTCAAAGAATTTCAAAAGATTTCAAAGTTTTTAAAATATTTCAGGTAGTTTTAAAAGATTCAAAGTAATTTTTTATTAATTTAAATAATCTTAAAAGATTTCAAAGGCTTTTAATTTTTTCAGGGTTTTAGGTTTCGTTGCGAATTTACCCAAAAGTCTGTTTATTTTATTCTGAATTCTTTTTAATTCTTTTGAATTCTTCGAAATTCTCTTGATTTTTTTTTATTTGCTTAAATTTTTTAAATTCACACTCAATTTTACTGAATTCAATAGATTTTTAATTTTTTTGGTTTTCGTTTAATTTATCATAAAGTGTTTTAGTTCACGCTCAATTCTTAAGCGTTCCATCAAATTTTTTTAAATTCCTTTTTTTAAACTCATTTTAAACTCACTGAATTCAGTGGATTTTTTCGTAATTCTAAAATTTATTTAATTCTCTTAAATTTTGTTTAATTTACTTTGAATTTTAAGGAACTTCATGGAATTTTTCTCATTTCCCTTGAATTATTTTGAATTGACACTAATTTCACTGAAATCAATTGAATTTCTTGAAGTTTTTATATTTTTGCCAATTCATTCGAATTCTTTTGAACGTAACTTCAATTCTTTTGAAGCCTAATGAATAGCATTCTTGTGAATTTCTTTTAAATTCAAAAAACATTAATTACTTTATCAATGAAAATCAGTCACTTTTTCAGGCTAGACATTTTTTCACACAGGTAACTTTTTTATTTATTTTCATGTAAATTAGACTGCATCAGTCCTAAGAATTACAAATTAAAAGTTCAAAAATATAAATTAATTTTGTTTTCGATTCATATAGGATTCCACATTTATAATGTTATAAGATTAGAATTTTGTCCTTTAAATATTTATGATCATGGGTTTCATTATGTATTTTAAATTTTGTATTCACATTCCCTTTCTCCTTCGTATATCATTTTTCTGAAATTCGCTTGACTTCAGAATTTTTATCTTTTGAACTTTATTGACTGATAGGTGAAATGTTGCGAGTTCAAACCTCGCCTACGCATTTTTATTTAATTTAAAACAATTCTTAATTATAGCCTATTGATTTACTTTCCTTTGGAAATAAATTAACATTTTAAAAATATTAAATAATTTTGTTAAACAAAAAACTCCCTTTTTGTATTTTTAGAATCTTTTTCTTACTCCACATGTTTTCAATGCCACATTCCTATTATTGTTTAATACTGTCAGAACTTAAGACTATACAAAAATAATTCATTTAAATGAGTATGCTTCTGGTCACGTGACCCACTCGTCACATGGCCTTTAAATCTAAAAAAAATTATTTAAAACAGAACTCCTAAAAAATCCAGGAGGCGAGAGTTGAACTCGCAAACTTCCGATTATCAGCTAAGAACGTTACCGTTCATACCGTTGGGGTTCATCAAATATGACCTGAAAAACCCCACTTTTGGCCATCCACATGTTAGTATCCTTCACGAAAGGGGAAACTGAATATGAACGCGAGTTTGAATCTACATAATTGATCCTCAAGGAAAATGAAAACTTATTCAGGGAAAAATCAGAGAATTTAAAAAATAAAGTTTTGCGGCCACCCTGTTCTGTTTCGAGACAAATAATCGAAGTTGGTAAGCCTGAATTCTGATTGCAGTCCGATCCTGCTCATCACGAGGTACCAAATGGATTCTTACCAAGATGGGACCTTTTTTCCAAGATGTGCAACAGCAGCAGACTCAGCTTGGACAGATACCTTTTTCCTGACAACCATAATTGTCTTCTTCATCATTCCTTTTGTGATCCTTCTTGTCCTCTATACAGTAATCGCTCGACATCTGATGGCAAATCCGGCAATAAGTCGTGGTCCGGCTAATAATTTGCTCAAGCATCGAAAACAAGTGGTCATGATGCTGGGAACGGTGGTTCTCTGCTTTTTCATCTGCCTTCTTCCCTTCAGAGCATTGACCTTCTGGATCATAGTCAACCCTCCACAAGCGATTGTTCAAACCATTATTGCCCTCGGTTATGAGGGTTACTACTGTGTTATCTATTTCTGTCGGATGATGCTCTACCTCAACTCGGCAATCAATCCAATCCTCTATAACCTTATGTCCACCAAATTTAGGGATGGGTTTCTCAGGCTCTGTGGACTTTCTAAGACGAAGGTAAAAAGAAAAAAGGAGAGCTCTGGTCGCACTAATACTGGTAGTACTACTGGTACCACTGGTAGCAGCAACCAGTCGGATTACTGGAGGAGGCACAGCAGTCATAAAAATTGTAGCGTTAAGGTCCCCGACGTTCAACCCGATAAGCAAATGAAACTGCCGCTCTTGTCGGCCGTTACCGGAAGTATTATTGGCAAAAAACAGGAGAGTTATGTATGAGACTTGCAGGAGCCTGTTACCGGTTTTGTTCCGACTCGGGAGGGAAGTTTGCGTCGAGCAAATAACATTGAATAGCTCGAAGCCTCAGCAGGCTTGTAGGGTTTTAAATTTATTTTGATCTAGGGAAACCAGTACGAGGATGGAAAAAGTTTTTTCATTTTTATATTGATAATTGATCAATAACTGAAGAAAGATAGCAATTTCAATACGTAAATTTTATTAGACATTCCCTAGCGGATCGCGTACGCTAGAGCGCCACCTTAAGGGGGTACGTATACATAGAAAGCAAAAAAAACCTTTTAGGGAAATTTTTTTTGAAGATCGATTTAATTTATTGCAGGCCTATATTACATAATTCGAATAATATATGTTTCAAGTAGTTACAGTAATATTTTTATGTAGAAATATTAAAAAACAAGAGAGTTGCAGGCTCATATCAAAAAAGAAAAAATTACAAAGAGGTTAGTTAAAATACGGTATTCCTGTGTACTTATTGCGCAATTTTTGTCAAAATTTAAATTTCTAACCAAATGGAGGATGTTTGACACATTTTTTTTCGATAAAAAAATGTCTTATTTTTCAATTTTAAAAAATGTACTAAATTAAAATATCGCAACGATAAGTACGCCACATTTATGTCACAAATAACTGGTGAAGATTTGGTAACGATCGGTGAGTCGTTATAAAGTTAGAGCATTCACCGTCTCGAAACCACGTTTTCAAAAAAAAACTCCAGCTTGTTTTTTAATATTTTTACATAAAAAACATTCTGTCACTACTTGAAACAAATGATATTCTAATCGTATAATTTGTTTTTACAATAAATAAAATCCATCTTCAACAAAAATTCACAAACAAAGCGTTTCTTTTTTGCTTTCTATGTTTACCTACCCCCTTAAAGTGAACATGTCGAAATCGTTCCGTTCACTGGGTCCGCGAGGGTGTACTTTCATCCTTTACACATTCATTCACAATTTCAGATATAAATCAACAATCTTTTAATTTTTTCAATAAATTTATATTTATGTATTTGTTTTTATTCATTAATCAAAAAATTAAATATTAAAAGCTTGTTTGCGCCTAGCGTATGGAAACCCGACGTGCAATTTGTACGTCGAATTGCCGCACACAGATTTTATTTTTTTCATTTTTTTACATATGAATAAATACAAATACATAAATGCAAATGCGTAAAAGGATAAAAGAAGTTTTGAGTTTTATGTGAAATTTTAAAGGAATGTGAAGAAGGATGAAAATGAGCCCTAGCGTAGTCTGTGAACGGAAGGGTTTTTCCATTTAGATATTTAACCTCTAAAAAGTTCATTCGGTTTTAAATTTCGGACTAAACACCTTTTGTATAAAAAACAGAGAAATTAAAAATCTTCTTGATGAAAAATAGATGAATAAATTCTTTTAAATAATAATAATAATCTGGGTACTATATAAAATTCAATTAAAAACGCTCTAAATATCTAATATTTCCAGTAAAAATATTGCAATTTTAACCAAAAAGATGCATGTTGAAATAAAATAGTTTAGTTTTCCAACAGAAGAAATGAAATTTGTTTCAGTGGAATGGCTTTTTTGATCTACTAGTCTTTAAAAAAATAGTTATAGTTTCTTTAATGTTAAAAAAAATCCTCTTCACTGGGTCTCGAACCCATGTTCATAGAGTGCCGGTCTGTTACTCTAACCCACTAACTTACGGAGGAGACCGGCAATCTGTAGACATGTATTCGAATCCCAGTGGAGCTAGAGAGGAATTTTTTCACAGCTAAAGACATGAGTTTTCAACTGAAAAATATTATTATTTTTTAACCCAAAATCGAATAATTCAATTCAATTCAAAGAAAACAATTGCATTTTTAAAAATAAAATAAGAAATTTTGACATTTTCAAACTGACATAGTGTAATTTTCTGTCAAAAGATCATTTTTAAGAAAAGAAAAAAACGAATTTTCAACCAAAGTGATGTATCTTGAATCAAAACTATTAATTTAAAACAAATCAGTGGATCTTTTAATCAAGTAGTTAAAACTTGAACCAAGAAATATATACTTTAAACGAAAAATGTAATAGTTGATGTGTAAACCAACAAAAAATAACAAGTTTTTAACAAAATAGTTGAACTTGTTACGAAAAGAGATCAATTTTCATCTAAAATTATAAAACTTCTTCCAAAACAATTAAATCTGAACGAAGTAATCAAAATTTCAAGAAATTAGTTAAATTTTCAAACAAGCAATTGAATTTCTAACTTAAAAAGATACATTTTGAGGAAAAAGTCCAGAAATTATATTTCCAAAAAAAAGTCAACAGAATAGCTCAATTTTTAGCAAAATTGAGACATTTTTAACTAAAATGATAAATCTTTGAAATCAAATTTGATTTTTTAACGAACTAGTTAAAAAATGCAGTCAAGTCGTTACATTTTCAACTAAAAAAGATAATTTATGAACCAAAAAATTAATTTTAACTAAAAAGTATAATAGTTGATATTTCTACTAAAAAATTTAATTTGTAATAAAGAACAGTTGAATTCATAACAAAATAAGAATTTTTAACCAAAAAACTTGAATTTTCTACAAAGAAATTGAATTTTTAACCACTAGTAGAATTTTGAAAAAAAATAGTTCAATTATCCAACCAAAAAGACGAAATTTCTACCAAAAATTGTAACTTTTTAACAACATTGTTGAATTTTCATAAAAATAATTAAATTCTAACTACGGTTTCATTTTTGAGCAAAAAAGATAGGTATATCTAGGAAATGAATTTTTAGCAAAAGAGTTGAATTTTCAAACAAGAGACGTTTTGCAGTTAAAAAGAAAATTTTTTAAATTTTTCAATTTTGATCAAGAAAGTTCATTTTCAATCAAATACTTGATTTTGCAACCAAAGAAGACGAACTGTCAACAAAATATTGGAATGTTGAAAAAAACATTTGAATTTCAACAAAACGTTTAAATTTTCAACCAAAAAGGATAAGTTTTAAACAAAATTGTTGCATTTTCATCAGATTAATTTAATTTTTAACTAAATAATAATATTTTTAGACAATAAGTGCCTGATAGTAGACTAATTGAACCAAAAATAATTAGTTGAAAAAAAAATATTTCGATTTTCTGGTTGGGCGGTATTAAATGACTATTAAAACGCCAAAAAAAGTAGAAAAGAGGTAAATAGGACAAAGAATGCAAAGCCTGTGATAAATAAATAAAATTGTTGATAATTTATAAACCAAAGAATAATAGTTTGAATAAGCGTTAAAGTCCATTTTCAATAATTTTGAAATATTAGGCTATAAAAGTGAAAATTTTGCTTAGAAAATAAAGTTAGTTTTCCACTGCACTTCTTGTTTCGGACTAAACGCTTTTAATAAAGACTGCACGAAGTATTTTTGTCGAATTATGCAACACATTAACCATGAACTAAAATTAGTTCAAATGAAAAAAAAAGAAATTTAAAAAACGATGAAAAGTTGAACGGAATAAACTTTTTTATATTTTAAAAGTTCTAAACGGTTAAACGTAAACATTATATAATTGTTTAAACTCATACTGGTTTCCCCTACTAGGCAGTTTTTTTCATAACCGATTTTAACTAATTGTCCTGACGCAAATTCAAAATTTTTATTTTATAGTTTTTGTTCTATATATTAATTAAATTATACGCGATTTCCAGTAATTCTAACGAAAAAATAATTATCTAGCCCCAATAGGCCATGGGTTACAACGTCATAAGTTTTACAATTTTTTACCCATTTGTCAGAAAAAATTATTCGTGTTTATTTTTTTTCAAAATCACTCTTTTCAGAATAAAACCACGACAATGACGCCACAGAAAAAATTGTAAAGCATGAAATTTGGTGTCAATTGTCCAACAATCAACCTTCTAGATCCTATAGGTCACGAGTTAAGACCTCTTTGACCTCTTCCATTCGGAAAAATCTGTCTGTGTCTGTACTAAAATATGTACTTGCGACTTGTATATACAAATCTGTAATTATTTACAGATACACATTTTCTAAATTTTTCGTTAATAATAAATAAATTTTGCAAACAAATTGTTTGAATAATACTCTTCATATTAAAAATTGTGTGCACATTTTATGAAACTTACATACAGAAGGTCTGTTTTTGACAACGAATGGATAAAAAATTATAAATTAATCATTTGAAAATTGCTTAGACGTCATTAATAACAATTATTAATTTAAATAATAATTGTTTTATTGCAAAAAATAAAAAAATGGTTATCTCAATCATATTATTAATAATAGAATTAATTATAGTAACTCAAATTAATTAAGAACGGAGAAGAAGACAGAAATGAAGGACTTTAGAAATCGGTCTAAGTATATTAATTCCTTTATTGTTAACATTTAACACTAATTGTTTTACCAGTGATGAATAGTTTATTAATTTTTAGCATTCTAATCATAAAATAATCAAACGTTTTCAAATTGACCTCTTCAATAAATTTTCATAAATAATGAATGAACAATATAACATTTAAATATCATAACTTGTGACCTATAGAAGCTAGACATTTTTTTTATTTACACCAAATTTCTTACTCTGCAACTCTTTTGTAGCGTCAATAACGTTCATCCTTCATCCAGAAATGAAATATTCAAAAAACTAAAGATGAGTAATTTCCCTGAAAAATAAGTAAACAATTGCCAAATTTTGGAGGTCGTAACTCAAACCCCATTAGGGCTAAATGATTGTTTATTTTTTACAATTACTGGAAATGACTTGTACTTTAATGAATGTACAGAAAATTTTTTTGTACAATCAGAAAGTTCGAAATTATAGATGCTAACGTCGTAATTTGAATTTGCAATAATTCAAAAAAAATCCGGTTATTTTTTGGTTCATAACTTGGAGCCTAATGAAGATAGGAAATTCTTTTTCTAATTTTCTGAGGGTCAATTTACGCAAACACGATTTTTGGAATTTTTTAAAAATATCTTTTAGACGCGCATCGTAGAAATTTCTAAAAAATTGCAATTTGCATCAAGACCGCTACAACGATAAAAAAGACATGTATTTCACAGTTTGATCAAAAAATTAAAAAAAAAAACATTCATTATTTAAGGATTTTCTGCGAAATCTAAAAAATGTTTGATTTTTTTTTTCAAAATGCATTATTTTCCGATCAAGCACAGGTATTTGGGATTTTGTTTTTTGATTCGATGTGTGAATCCTTGCTCATTCAGTTGGCCACCAAAAAATTCAAAATTTTGGAAAAAATGACGAAATGTCTTCTTTTGTCTGAAATTTTTGAAAGTGAACTTTCCCAAAAACACCACTTTAGTCCATTCATTTTTTTTTAGAAAGAGATGGTCATATATTCCATGTCTTCTGAATTTTGTTCTTGGTCAACCACAGCTTCACATTAAACAATTAAAAAAAATTCTAATTTTTTTCAGAAACAGCGAAAGGTACAAAAAAATGTTTAGATAAAATTCTACAAATCTCGAAGGGCTTTAAAAAATAGCTCTTTGTTCTTTTGTACTATCTTACATTGTTTTCGAGAAAAAAATTATATTAAAAAAATCCCGGTTTAAATTGTTGAGCCCTTATGAAACTGTAAGGAGCCTTCTTTATATTATTAAACTTTTTTTTTAATTAAAAAAAAAACAAAAAAAGGTTGGGATACCCTGTAAATCTTCTTCTTATGTTTTTAAAATACGATGAAAAAAATTAAGAAGATTGTCTGGAAGCCCAGTCTTTTATTGTTGACCATATTTGTTTAAATATTTAAATGTAGTATTATATACAATATTATGAATAATTATTTATTTTATTTACTTATTTTATATATAATATATTAATTATTTATAGATTTACGAATTAATATATCAGTTTATTGGCAGCTTAACCATTTTTGAGGTCGACAAACAAATTTTATTTGATACAATTTTTTCCGTGAAAAGAATGCAAGATATCATTAAGGAGCAAGACTTTTTTTAGAATCTTTCTAAATGTGTAAACTTAAAAAAATACACATTTTTTTACCTTTCGCTGTTTCCGAGAAGCATAGAAAATTCCATTATAAAAAAAAGAACTTTTTCATTGTGAAGCAGATGTTTACTAAGATCGAAACTCAGAACATCTCTATTACATATTACATATTACATATTACAGGTTGCACATTACATATTATTTATTTATAGAAAAAATATAAATTTGGGGGTTTTAAGAAACTTCATCTTCAAGAATTAAAAAAGAAGCCGAACAATAAAAGAAAATTTCGAATATCTACAGTTTTTTGGAAAATATTGAATTTTGAATCAAATTTCTGTCAATTTTTAGGATTCGCAAATAATCCTAGAATAATTGTAACAAATCAAAAAAAATTGATTCAACTGTGAAATAAAAAGCAACTGTGTGAAATTTGGTCACAAAAAAAATCTGAGGAATTCTGCCAAAACTACGCGAAAAAAGAAATCAATCAGGATTTTTAGATTCCCTGCAAAATTATAAGGGGTATTAAAAAATAGCTTAAATGAAAATTCAGAATCTCTATATAATACATTTCTTGTTGTATTTTTTTTTTTTCATTTAAGCAAACCTGATCGAGAAAAATTTAACAAAATGGATGAAAAAAGTCAACAAAAATTTTTTAATATTTTTAAAAATTAGTGTCTCAGAACATGTTTTGCCCCGGTTTTCCAGGAAAGTTTGGCAGAATTTCTAAGAAACATTGCTTTTAATCAGGACCAAATTTGGATTATTTTTTATTTTTAGATTTAGAACCCTACATTCAAAATATAAATGGAATAAAAATAGTGACTAGTCGTTAAATAGAAATTGCGCTCAAATATTTCTGACCCTTTAGTCAATAGAAAAGCGCCATACAGTGCTAAATTTTTTAAATCAAAAACAATTTCTTTTAATAGAAAATTTATTTAAGAAGCGTATTATTTATCTTGAATCGGATTACAATCGATAAGAGTCTACTCTTTACGTTCGTGATGTATATAATAATGATTGGCAAAAACGAAATTATATCAAAAAGTATACGTATAATAACTGTAATTTTTAGCAAGAAAGATAAAATTAAAAAATAGAGCTTTAATTTTGAACCCTTTTATACTTAATTAGATAATTTATCAATAGAATTTATAAAAAATTATTTATCAAAAGTAGAAACGATCCTGAAGTAATGTGCATAAAAGGGTTGAAAT
>NC_046660.1:44538396-44556436 GCF_010883055.1 Belonocnema kinseyi
TAGAGAAAAAATATTTTTCTTAATTTCAGAAAGTTTTTGCTTTAAAGAACAAAAAAAGACAAATCCGCGAAGGCGTTAATATAATAATTTATTTCACAAACTATAATTTATGTAATTATTTAAAAAAATGATTTGCATAGTAATTTATGCAATATTTCACAAGCTTATTTATCGATCTTTCGACAGAAAGAATCTTTGCAAAGAAAATCAAAGTATTCTCTACTCATAATCTAGTCAATGTCATGTACCTAAAATATTAATATTCTTTATTTTGTTATCGATTTATTTATTTGTTGTTACTTTAAAAATCTGCGAAAAAATCCCTGCTAAGGGTTCATCCATAAACTACGTTACCAATATTGGGATTTAAGGTTAATTTTGCGTTTTTAAACATTTGTTTCAAATTATTTTTAAAATAATTTAAAAATAACAAGATTTAAAAACATTAGTAAAAATTTACACAAAGCAAAATTTGAAATTTAAATAAAAAAGAAAGATAGATGAATTTTCAACAAGAATGTAATTTTTAATGAAAAGAGATTGATTTTCAACCAATTAGTTGAATTTTTAACTCAAAAATAAAAGTTTTTGCCCAAAAATGGAATAGTTGCATTGCAATTTAAAAAATTAGTCTTCAACAACAAGAAAAAACTAACTTTCTACTACTAAAATTAAACCAAAAATACGAATTAAAAAAATATCTAGTCGAATCTACAACCAAAACGATGAATTTTCAAAGAGGAAGATTAATTTTCTACCCAAAAGCTTAAGTTTTCCACAAAATACATACATTTTAACCAAATATTTGAATTTTTGAATTCATAGAAAAATTAATTTTTAATTTAAAATATAAATTTTCAAACAAAAAACGGAATAATTAAATTTTTAGTTTAACAAATTAATTTTAAAGGACAAAGAAACAAATTTTCTTCCATTTAATTTGACAGAAAAAATTCTTAAAAAACAAAAATATAGTTAAATCCACTACCAAAAAGGTGAATTTTCAAAGAGGAAGATTAATTTCTACCCTAAAATACTCATTTTCATTCAAATACATACATTTTCTATTAAATTGTTAAATTTTCAAATACATAGAAAAGATTAATTTTTAATATGAATGTACAACACAAAAAGACGATTTTCAACAAAATAGTTAATTTTTTACCAAGTAGGTAATTTTTTAAATAAATATTTAAATTTTTTAATTATATAGTTAACTTTTCTACCAAAATATTTCATTTTTTAACAAAATAGTTGAATTTTCAAATACATCTAAAATATCAATTTTCAGTTTGAAATTGAATTTAAAACTAAAAATGAAATACATCATTTAGTTAAAAAAATAATTTTACACAAAAAAGAAATGAAACTTCTACTAGTTAAATTGAACCAAAATACACCCATTTTTTAAAACAAAATATAGTTGAATCCACTACCAAAAATGTAATTTTAAAAAATATATATTAATTTGCTACGCAAAAAAGCGTAATTTTCAACAAAATACATAAATTCTCCACAAAAGAGTTCAATTTTCCAAATGAAACACAAAATTTCAACCATAGAATTAATTTTCTACCAAATAGGTAATTGTTAAACAAACAGTTGAATTTTTCACCGCATAATGGAATTTTCAACTTAAAATAATAAGCTTTTGACCGAAAAGGGAGTAAATACATTTTCATTTTGAAAAGTTAATTTTCAGCCAAAAATAAACAAGAATTTTCAACCAGTTAAATTAAACTAGAGGAGAACAGTTTATAACAAAACAGTTGAATCGACAGCACAAAAAGATTTATTTTCTACCCGAAAAGTTAATTTTCCGAATAAATAGTTTAATTTTTGACCAAACAATAAAAAGACGAATTTTCTACAAAATTATCAAATTTTTAACTCAAAAATTAGAATTTTTAACAAAAAAGTTGATTTCTAACCAGGTAGTTTAATTTTCTACTTACTTGCTGAATTTTCAATTTAAAAAGACGAGTTTTCTACACAAAAGTTGAATTTTCAATAAGAAATGATGAATTTTCAAAACAAAAATTGAATTTTAACAAAGCAGTTTAGCTTTGAAGTTGATAGTTGAATTTTTAATAAAAAATTATGATTTCTCAACGAAAAGTATGATTGATAATATTTCAACCAAGAAATATTTTAATTTAAATCTAAAAAAAATTAAATTTAATAAAAAAATATGAACTTTCGACAAAATACTTTAATTTTCAACTAAGATAAATTTTCGGCAAAAAGATGAATTTATATATATATATAAATTTAAAAAATAAACAAGCTTTCAACACATTAGTTACATTGTTAAACAAAAATAAATACCTTTTAAACAAAGTAGTACAATTTTCAACCAAATAGTTGATTTTCTGACCAAAGGAGATGACGTTTCAATAAAAAAGTTGCATTTTCAACAAAATAATAGAATTTTCAACAAAATAACAGAAATTTTAACCAAAATAGTACAATTCCGAACCGGAAATATGATAGTAAATTTCCAACCAAAATGAATAAATTTGTTACCAAAATTAGTTGAATTTTCTAATCGGGTTTCTATGAATTCAGTTCACATTTTAGCGAAAAATGAGAAAAAGGGTAAATTTCTTAAAAGACAAGGGAAAAAAATAAATGTTTAAAAAATAGGAAGAGGGGCGATAGTTTTTGGCTTGAGATCCTCCCCCTGCCTCCAATTGGTAACGGGGTTTATAGAAGGTCCCTAACATGTGTATTATCTCGAAAAAACTGTGTCCGGGTGAAAGAACGTGTGTTTCTTTCAATTTAAACTTTTTTTTAATGTTAAAAAAGAACTTCGATTTTTTCCGATTATTTGACTAAAAAAGACCATTTTACAGGGAACCGAGTTTTAAGTATGAAATAATAACATATGTTAACTATATGTATACTTATTCAAGCAAAGATATTTTAAGGATAAAAAGCATTCACTAAATAAAAATTCTATTGAGGACTAAGCGTATCATCAGTTGAAGAGAGAGCGAACAAAACGTCATAAAAACGATTTATTTTTTTTATTAAAATTTTTTTTTAATAGGAATATATTGTTATTTGAAATCACAGGGAGATCCAAAAAGAGGCGTTTGAAACAGGAAGATAAAATTTCAATTAATAAGATTAATTTTGTACTTCAAGTTTGAACGAAATAGTCGAATTTTTTATTTACAAAAACTTACTGCCAACTAATACATGAATTTTCAACCAAATAGTTGCATTTCCATACATAAAGATTTATTTTACCAGAATTTTTTTTAACAAAATGCGTATATTTCCAATCAAATAATTGAATTTTCAATCAAGATTTACAAAAAATTAGTTTTCAATAAAAAATCATCGACAAAACAGTTGAATTTTCTATAAAAAAAGATAAATTTTAAACCAAAAAATATAAGTTTTTAACAAAGAAGTTAATTTTCAATTAAATAGTTAAATTGCAAGTTAAAAAAATTGTTTTTGAATCCAAAAAAGAAATTTTCAACAAAATTTTTGAATTTTTAATGTAGAAGAATAATTTTTTTCTGAGTAAGACGAATTTTCAACGAGCTACATACATTTTCTACCAAATATTTGATATTATAAACTAAAAAAACTAGATTTCAACCAAAAATGTAAAAATTGAATTTTAATTCAAAAAATGAATTATCAATTAAGAAAACGAATCTTCTACAGAATAGTTAAATTTCCTACCAAATTTTTTAATTTCGAAGAAAAACAGACGAATTTTCCATACAAAAAAGGTTCATTTTCAAACCGAAAATATGAGGTCTCAACAAAAAAGTTCAGTTTCCTATTAAATAGTTACATTTTAACTTCAAAAATTATTTTTTAACTCGAAAAAGTAATTTTCAATAAAATACATGAATTTTCACCCAAATATTTGTATTTTCAGCCAAAAACATTAATTTTCTAAAAAAAAAGATACATTTTTCAACAAACTGCCTGAATTTCCAACAAAATTATTCAATTTCTGAACTCAAAAAATTAATTTTCAACAAAAAATGCAATTGTAACATTTTTATTTACAAAAATTATCAATAATTTAAATGAATCTGCTGCATAACAGTTGAATTTTCTACCAAATTCTTGTTGTCTTTAAAATATTAAATTTGTAGAAAAAAGTCCAATTTCAAATAAATAGTTAAATTATAAATTTAAAAAATTAATTTTGAACCAAAAAAATACATTTTCAATAAAATACATGAGTTTTTAACCAAATACTTGAATCATCTACCAAAAATGGAATTGTTAAAATTTTATTTAAAAAGTTAATTTTCAATAAATTAAAGAAATCTTCTGTAAAATTGTTGATTTTTTTACAACATTTTTAAAACGAAAAGGCAAGAAAAAATATAAAAATATATGAATTTTTAATAAAAAACAAAATTTCAGAAAGCACATAAATTTTTAATCTAATATGTAGTTGAAATTTCAACCAAGAACTTTAATTGTCTAATGAAAAAGACGAATTGTCAACAAAATTCATAAATTTTCATATAAATTACATTTTTTCATTTCAACAAAAATACATGGATTTTTAATGCAATAGTTGAATTTTTAACCAAGAACTTTAATTATCTAATAAAAAAGATTAAAAAATTAATTTTTAATAAATTTAAAGAACCTTTTACAAAAATTTTGAATTTTCTAACGCATAGTTCAATTATCTACTAACTTCTTAAATTATAAAAAAAAATACAAATTTTATTTATTTTATGTGCAACCAAGAACATTAATTTTTTACCAAAAAATATGAATTTTCAACAAACTACGTACATTTTCTACTACATAATTGAATTTACAACATTAAAAAATTAGTATTTAGCCAAAAATGGAATAGTTCAGCATAAAAAATTATTTGCCATTAAATAAAACAAATCTTTCGAAAAACAGTTTAATTTTTATACGTTTCGTTCAATTTTCAACGCCGAAGTTCAATTTTCAATCTAAAAAGAAAAATTTTCAAAATAAAATGAAAAACAATTACTTTTAATTTAGAAAAATGAATTGTTTAAAAAGCAGTCGAATTCTTATTCCGTAAATATTAATTTAAAAAACAATTTCTGTTTTGACCAAGTGCTTAATTTTTTTACCAAATTGTTAAATTTTTTAGCAAAAAAGGTGAATTTTCTACAAAGCAGTTAAACTTTTAACCCAAATATATGACTTTTGAGGGAAAAAGTTATTTTCAACCAAAATGTTGATTTTTTAACAAAAATTATAAATCTTCAATGAAATAGAAATTTTTTTGATAAAGTAGTCTAACTTTCAACCAATGAGTTGAGTTCTCAACTAAAAATATCAATTTTTAACTAAATTTGTATCCCATGTATCGCTATTCCTATTTCAAAAGTTCTTTTAAATTTTGTTAAAATTCTCTGGATCCGTCCTTGCTTGAAATCCATTTATAAAAATGAGATTTCTTATAATCTTTCAGACTGTTCGACAAATTATATTCATAAACATCATTTTAATATATTTCCTAGAATTAATTTTTGAATAATGAAATTTTTTTGTATTCACTTTTTATGAAAATATGTGAAAAATTTTCACTCACTAAGGAGGTCGCTTAGAACGATTGTATGAATTAAATTAATCAGAACCAATGATAAACTGCGGCTGCATCCGACTTTATTAGAAATATTTAAATTTGCCTGGACGTTTAGCCAGGGGAGAGGAAAACTGCAGAAAACCGCATCCCGAGTTCAGATTTGGATTTTGTTCGCTTGCTCCTCATTTAATATAGGTCAATATGTATAGAAAAAATGTTAAATATCACTGTTTATATTTAAGGAGTTTAATTTCTGTTTCCTAGTTAATGCTTGATCACAAAATGCAGAATAAATGCTTTAGGAGTGAATTTATTGCTCAGGATGAAGCAATGCAAACTTTTTAAAGATTGAATGGATCATTCCAATTTTAACGAGTATCGAATTTCGCTCTAAATTTTGGTCAATGTGTGATAACTATTTAACTATTACTTCTTTTAAATAAATATAAAATATTTACATAAATATTTAATTAATATTGAATACATTTTCATTTACGTTCAAATTAATTTGTGAAGACAACAATTTAGTAAATCAATTTTAATGAAATTGATGAACTTTTAATTAATAAGTTCATTTGTTTTTAAAAGTGTGTTTTTTAATTGATGAAAACCAATACTCGTAAGAAATGATGAATGTGAAAATAAAATGGAAGGTTAAGGATCCTAAAGGTGATTAAAAGACAAGATATATTGTTTAAAAAATGTATTGTAAACTATAATCTCGTGTCAGACAAGTGCACGTACCTTAAGTTCCTAATTATTACCCAAAATGTTAATTTATTGTGTACATATAAGACAATTTAGCGTGTTAAAGACGAATTCGAAAAGCTTATTTTTGAAAAATCCTAAGTCGATCTTTTGAAAGACTAAAAAAAAATGTTAATAATTATTTACGCTTTTTTACACATATAAAAAGATAATAAGAAATCTACATTATTATTTTAGTGTCGGAGTTTGATCATTGTGAAAATTTCAAAAGATTTTTTTCTTCGGAAATTAAATTTTTTTTAAACTGACTTCCAAGATTTTAAAAAATAAGCTCTTCAAACAGGCATCAGATGTAAAAAGACTGTATTTTACTACATGGCGAAAGAAGTACGCAAAGCATATGTAAATATTCTGTGAAATAAGAATAAACAATAAAATGTTTATTGCTACAAAATTGTTATAAAATATTATATTTCATTTGTTTTTTTTTGTTAGGAAAATTAATTTACGATTAACAACAAATTATTTTTCTTACTGCAAATATAAATTCCCAACAAAAAAGTTTCATAGTTGAATTCTCAATAAAAAAAGATGAAATTTTTACAAAAAAAAAACGAATGTTAAAAAAAATTTCAACAAATAATGACTAATTACTAAAAAAAAAGTTCATCTACATTCTTAAACCTTCCAAGCCAAAAGGCGAGTTGTCTCTACAGAAATTTTATTTTTGAACAAATAATATGACTTTTCTGCAAAAAATTAGATTTTCACAAAACTCATGCATCTTTACCCAACAAAATAAAATTCCAAACTTAAAAAATCATTATTTCACCAAAAAGGTAAATTTTAAACTAAAAAATATCGATATTTAAAAATGGAAAAGTTTCATTTTTAGTTAAAAAATTAATTCCAAGCAAAAAAGACTTTTCCACTAAAAAGTTCAATTTTCTCAGAAATAGCTTCAGTAACAAAAACCTTCAATAACAAAATTTTCAACAGAATAGTTTAACTTTGAACCAAATAGTTGAATTTATAAACTACAAAAATTAAACTTTAACCGAAAATGTCAATGTTAGATTTTAATTTTAAAAATTAATTATCAATAAAAAACAAATCTTCTACGAAACATATAAATTTCTTACCATATTGTTGAATTTATAAAAAAAATACGAATCTTCTATCATTTTCTTTTCAATCCGAAAATATAGACTTTCTACAATAAAGTTCATTTTCAATCAAATATTTCAATTTTAAGTTAAATAATTAGTGTTACCCCAAAAAAGAATTTTTTAACAAAATACATGAATTTTCAACAAAGAAGATTAATTTTCTACCAGAAAATACGAATTTTCAAAAAACTTCATCAATTTTTAATAAAATACTTGAATTTCGAAACAATAAATTTATTTTCAACTAAAATAGGATAGTTAAATTTTAATTTAAAAAATTAATTGTGAATAAATTAAACAAAGCTTCCGCAAACCAGTACAATTTTCTACCAAATTATAGAATTCTAAAAAGAATGCACATTTTACATACAACAAAAAAAGAATTTTGAATCACAAAATATTAAATTTCACAAAAAAGTTTAATTTCAAACAAAAAGTCAATTTTAAGTTCAAATCTTAGGTTTTAAACCAAAGAGAAATTTTAAACAAAAGACATGTATTTTTAACCTAATAGTTGAATTTTTAATCAAGAAAATTAGTTTCTACTAAAGAAAACGAATTTTCAACAAACTTCATAAACTTTCATCATAATAAAATTTCAAACATTTTCAAATACAAATTAAAAATGTTCAAATTTATTAATTTATTTGAAACAAAAAATTTCTTTGATACTGTAAAAGATGACTTTTTTTAAAAATACTTAAATTTTCCAAAAAATAATAAAATGTTTAACATACTAGTTGAATTTTCAGCCTCAAATGATAAATTCCCAGCAAAAAAGTGTTATGTTTATATTTGAATCATAAAAGATAAAGTTTTTACAAAACAAAAAGAATCTTGAAACAAAAAGAAGAATTTTCAAAACACAAAGATTTTTCACTCAAAAAAGAAATAAAAGTTTATCTAAATTGTTGACCTTTTAAGCCAAAAGACAAATTTCCTCCACCAAAATTTAATTTTCAAACAAAAAATATGACTTTTCAGCAAAAAAATTAATTTCCACGAAACTGATGCATTTTTAACCAACAAAAATGAAAATTCAAACTGAAAAAATTATTTTTTGACCAAAAATGGCGAATTTTCAACTAAAAAAGATGAATCTTTAAAAAATGGAAAAGTTTAATCTTTGGTTAAAAAAATTATTTCAAACCAAAGACCTTCAATCAAAAAAATATTTTTCTAACAATGAAATTTAACTTTTATCCAAGTAGTTGAATTATGCATTAAAAAAGATTAATTTCCAACAAAAAACTTAAACTTTTAAATAAATTGATAAATTTTTTAACTAAAAATATTAACATCTAACAAACATTTTCTTTTTCAGCAATGTGATTGCACTAAATCTTCCAAACAAAATAGTTGAATACTCAAGCAAAGAAGAATTTATTTAACCAAAAAGTTGCACTTTCATAAAAAACAAAATTTCTACTGACACAGATAAATTTTTAAATAAAAAGCAAATTTTTCAAACAAAATTAATGAATTTTCAACGAAACTGTTGAATTTCCAACTAAACAGTTGCATTTTTATCCCAGAAAGATGAATTTTCTTTTTAAACAGATCAATTTTTAATACAAAAAAAAGTTAATAGTTAAATTTTCATCCAGAAAAGATTTCAGTTTTCTTTTCAACACAAAAATATTAAATTTAAACAAAAAGTAAATTGTTTACAAAATAGTTCAATTTTCAACTTAGAACTATGACTTTTTTAAACAAGATTGTTAAATTTTTAACCAAACCTGCATTTTTAATTTTTTTACATTTTAAATGGTTGAATTATCATCTAGAAAAGATGTCAGTTCTCTTTTCAAAGCAAAAATACTAAATTTAAACAAAAAGTAAATTTTTTACAAAATAGTTCAATTTTCAAGATAACATTAGTATTTTCAACTTAAAACTATATTTTTGTTTAAAGAAGATTGTTAAATTGTCAAGCAAATCTGCATTTTTATTCAAGAAAGATGGAATTTCTTTCAAAACATTTAAAGCATTTTTAATTTTTTTTTAACATTTTAAATAGTTGAATTTTCATCCAGAAAATATGTCAGTTCCCTTTTCAACACAAAAATATTAAATTTAAATGAAAAGTAAATTTTTGACAAAATAGTTCAATTTTCAATATAACATTAGAATTTTCAACTTAGAACTATGACTTTTTTAACAAGATTTTTGCATTTTTAACCAAACCTGCATTTTTATTCAAGAAAGATGGAATTGCTTTTAAAGCAAATACATTTTTAATTTATTTTTACATTTTAAAAGGTTCAATTTTCATCCAGAAAATACATCAGTTTTCTTTTTAACACAAAAATATTTAATTTAAGCAAAAAGTAAATTTTTTTAGAAAACAGTTTAATTTTCAAGAAGACAGTTGCGCTTTTATCCAAGAAAGATGAAATTTCTTTTAAAATAGAGACATTTTTTATTTAAAAATAAATTCTTAATGGTAGAAATTTGATCCAGAAAAGATTTCAGTTCTCTTTTCAACACAAAAATATTAAATTTGAATAAAACGTAAATTTTTTATGAAATAGTTCAATTTTCAACCTAAAAGTATGACTTTTTAACGAAATAGTTTAATTTTGAACGAAACAATTGCATTTTTAATTTGAAAAAATTTTGAATAGTTAAATATTCACCCAAAAGAGATTTCAGTTCTCTTTTCAACTTAAAAATATTAAATTTAAAAAGAAAGTTAATTTTTCACGAAATATTTGCATTTTCAACCAAACAGTTGAATTTTTACCAAAAAAACATCTAAATTTTCATTCAAAGGAGATTTCAGTTCACTTTGCCAACACCAAAATAATATTTGTTAACAATAAGTTAATTTTCTACTAAATAGTCGAATTTGTACCGAAAAATGATGACTTTCAAACAAAATTGTTGAATTTTTAGCCGAATAATTGCACTCTCGTCTATGAAAACTTAAAATTCTACTAAAACAGGTAAGTTTTCCAATCGAAATGATAAAGTTTCAAAAACAAAATGTGGAATTTTCATCCAAAAGATTTCAATTGACTTTTCAACACAAAAATACAAATTTTAAACAAAATGTAAATTTTGCAGGCAATAGTTAAATGTTCAACAAAACAGTTGCATTTTTATCCAAGAAGGATGCAACATTTCTACTAAAAAACAAGAATTTTTAAATCAAAAACATAAATTTTCAGAAAAAAATAGTCTTCATTCAAAAAATATTTCAGTTGACTTATCAGCAACAAAATATCAATTTCAAAAAGAAAGGTTAGTGTTCTACGAAAAGAGTTGAATTGGTAACCCGAAAAGACGAATTTTAACAAAATAATTGAATTTGCAACCAGAAAGGATGTCTTTCATGATCAACTTAATTCAAATTCCGAGATCAATCATCTCGCAGAAAAATTATTTATTTATACTCTATTCCCCACGCTCCCTGAACGTCACAATAAATTGAGAACCTGCAACAATATTGGACACTTTCATCCAGGCCACTCCTTCTTTGTCAGTATCTCCGCCCAAATACGTAAAGCACGTCCCTAGGTTATTCTCTTGAGGAATAGAGTATAGTTGCGTTTATAAAAATTTATGAGTATTGAGGTTACGAATGTTCAATTCAGAACTAAAATTTAGTTACCGTGATAATTTTTTGAAAGTTTTCTCTTTCTAGAAAGTAAACCAGATAGTCCAGATGTTGGAAATACATCTTCTTGAAGAAAGATGTGTTGAAAACTAAAATTTAAGTCACCCTGATGGTTTTTCGTATTTCTCGTCATTATAATAAAAAACGCTGTCATTCAAATTGTCTAAAATGCATCCTCCTCCAGGAAGGTGTATTTACAACTACAATTTAATTACCCTAACCACTTATCCGAGGTTTCGTCATTCAATGAAGTAACTGGTAGTTTTCAGCTGTTTAAAATAGATCCTCCTTGAGGAAGGTGTATTCACAACTACAATTTAAGTCACCCTAACCATTTAGCCAAGCTTTCGTCATTCTAAGAAATAACTGGTAGTCCAGCTGTTCAAAATACATCTTCACTTTTTTATGAATATATATCATTTACCCAATTTTCGAAAAACAATGTTTTTAAAGTTTTTTGCCAGCTAAATCCTCGCTGAAATTAGATTTTGAAAGAACGCAAACAGTCAAATAATTTATACTCTATATATTTTTTGGAATATAAACTTAAAAATAAGTTCTAACAGTCAGTTGATGATCTATTATTCAGTTTAAAACAGAAAGAGAATTAAACAATTATTTTCATTGAAACATTCAAATAATTTTTACTCTAAAAATATTTGTTTGAATTTTTATTTCTCAAAATTTGAGGCATTAATAAACTTTGAAACTAATTTTGATAAAATTTAAACATTTATAGATATATCATTTTGAATACGAAATTCAGTTACTTAATAGAGAAAAAATTTAATTCAATTTTTATTTAATATTTTTATAATTTATAATTTTATGTATTCAATAATTATTTTCACTAAAACATTCAAATAATTTATAGTTTCTAAAAATTTATAATATTTCTAACCTTTTATACTAATTTTTGGAAAAAAATATACAAATATGTACGTATGATTTAGAACATTGAATTTACATACTAAAATCACAACATCTCAAAATTAAAAAAAATTATAATTGCAATAGAAGTATTTTAAACAAAAAATAGATTTTTTCTTATACAAATTATAGCCAATATTCAATTACATAATTTTGCAATAAATCAAAAATCCATGTAACTTACCAGAGAAAAATTAAAATTTAATAATTGATCTGTTCACAATATAAAAAACATTAATCGTTTTCATTAAAACATAGAAGTCATTTTTACTGCACATTTTTTTCAATTTCATTTCTACAATTCTGATTGATTCGATACCTTTTATACTGATTTCAGAAGAAAAAAAAATATACATATTAATTTAGAAAATTAAATTCAAATACTCAGTTCACAACATCAGCAAAATTTGAAAAATTATATAATTGGAACAGGAGTGTTTTAGGTAAAAATAAACTTTTATAATACAAATCATATTCAATATTCAATTATATAATCGTCAAGTGAATAATCAATTCATGTTACTTAATTTGAAAAAAACTACATTTTAATCTTTATTTCATTTAATATCTGTCATGCACAAAATTAGTCAGCTAATAATTTTATTAAAAAATCAGATTACAAAATAAAAAGCAATAAACTATGATTTTCATCAAAATATGCACACCATTTTTACTTTATCTTTGAACTTTTATTTCCGAAAATTTGAATGATTAATAAGCTTACAAAATAATTTCGGCAGATTTAAATGTTATAGAATTAGTTAATAATTAATGAATGAGTGTGCAACATCAAAAGCATTAAACTATTATTTTCACCGCTACATTTAAATAATATTTACTTTTTATTTATCTTTATTTTAAATACTCATTCCACAGCATCACACTTTTTTTTTAAGTATATAATTGTGATCGAGGTATTTTAGAAAAAAAAACTTTATTTAACTTTAATTTTCATGTAATTTGATATTGTAAACAAAATTAATTAAATAGTTTCCAACATAAAAAAACAAACTATTATTTCCACTGATACATTTAGATAATTGTTAGTTTATATTTTTCCAACAATTTTAAAATTAATAAATGAATTCAAAAAATTCGGGAAAAAATATTATCCATTTCATAACTGAAATTTCTCGTAGAAGATGTATTTTGAATATCTGGACTATTATTAAAGCTATCCACCACTTTTTTCATTTGAGTAATTATTTCTCAGCTCTAAATAAATATAGGTATTCACAATAACATTTTAAAAAATATCTTCAATTCTGAGTATTTTCAACTAGAAAATATAAGTTTTTGACCAAAAATTGAATAGTTGCACTTTCAGTTTGAACATTTAATTTTCAACAAAAAAGAACGAATCTTTAGCTACTTGGATTTAACTAGAAACATTATTTTTTAACAAAATAATTAAATCTTCAGCCTTAATGATATTTTTTTGTAATAAGTTTCATTCACTGCTCATAAGGACGACTTTTCAAACAAATTCATACATTTTTCTTACAAAAACAGTCGAATTTTCCTTTCGACATCGCGAGTTTTCAACAAAAATGATGATTTACTACTGATTAGGTAACTTTTCAAACAAATAGTTTAACTTTTACCCAAATAGTTGTATGTTCCACCAAATAGTTTAGTTTTGTAAAAAATTATAATTTTTCAACCATAAATGGAAGAATTTCATGTTCAGTTTAAGAAAGTTATTTTTAACTAAAATACGGAAGTTTCTTCTGCTTAAGTTGAATAAAAAAAGACGAATTTGTAACAAAATAGTTGAAACCACAGCCAAAAAGATCAATTTTAAAAAAAGAAGTTTAATTTTTTACCCTAAAATACGAACATAACACATCGTTCAATAAGTCCCGAGACTAACCCAGAGATGGTGCTAGTAGTACCAAACTAGCCACGTTTTCCTAGAGTGCGGACCTTCACATGAACGTGTAAAAATTTCACGTCGATTGGACCACAAACAGCAGAGTTAACGAGGTTAGAGTAAATTCACTTTGTAATTTGTTTGAAAAATGGAACAAAGCGAGTTTCGCGTGTTGATTAAACATTGTTTTTTAATGGGTAAAAACACCGTCGAAGCCCATCAGTGGCTTGAAAAACGTTACCCGGACTCCTCTCCATCCAAATCAACGATTTGTCATTGGTATGCTGAGTTTAAACGGGGTCGTACGGACACAAACGATGCGGAACGTTCGGGTAGGCCATTGGAAGCCGTTACACCGGAAAATGTGAGTGAAGTTTTAAAAATCGTAATGAAAAATCGCAAAGTAAAGGTCCGTGAGATTGTAGAAATAACACAGATACCATCTGGAAGCGTATTTACAATTCTTCATGAAAAATTGAGCATGAAAAAGGTTTTTTCCAAGTGGGTGCCGCGATTGCTTTCAATGGAACAAAAAAAGCCATGCCACAAGTCCATGAAAACAATGGCAAAAATCAACGATTTGGGCTTTGATTTGCTTGCCCACCCCCCGTATTCGCCAGGTTTAGTCCCTAGCGACTACTGGCTCTTTGCTGATCTCAAAAAAATGCTCCAGGGAAAATTAAATTTAACTCGAATGAGGAGAGCATTGCCGAAACTGAAGCCTATTTTGAAGCAAAGGATAAATCTTTCTATAAACATGGTATAAAAATGTTGGAAAGGCGTTGGAAAGATTGTATCACTCTAAAAGGAGATTATGTTCATGAATAAAAATGATTTTTGAAAAAAAAAAGTTGTTTTCGTTTTTAGTATCGGGACTTATTTAACGATGTGTAACACATCGTCCACTAGTAACACTATCATGTCCATTATTTTTCTACAAGACAATTATATTTTTCCGCCCAAGAGCCAATAGTTATTTTTTCTAACAAAATAGTTGAATCAACATCAGAAAAAAAGATAAATTTTTAAAAAATAAAATTAATTTTCTACCGAAAAAGACGAACTTTTGAAGTTTCCATCAAAAAGGAAAAGTTTTGAACCAAAAATTAAATAGTAAAATTTTCAGTTTATAAACCTAATTTTGAACATAAAAAAGAAAGAATTTTCTACCACATAAATTAAACTAAAAAGATGGTTTTTTATCAAACTAGTTGAAAACACACTCAAAAAGATGAATTTAAAAAAAGAAGATTAATTTTCTCCTCAAATCAACGAATTTTTACAAAAATATTTAAATTTTCTACCGAAATAGTTAAAATTTTAACCAAATAGTTGAACTTTGAAAAAAATGAAGAATAAATAAAGAAGATGTCAACCAATAATAGAACAGATTCAATTTTTTGTTCAAAAAATTAATTTTCAACAAAAAGAAAATTATATTAAATAATTATTAATAATAATATAAAAAATAATATATAAATTAAATCTTATCATTATCTTATTTATTATCTTATATAATCTTAAGATAATCTTATTTATTAATCTTAAAATCTTTATAATCTTTAATAATATTATTTAATAAAATTTAATAATATATAACAAAGCTGCCAACATGATGATTTAAAAAAAAATAATAATAATTTCTTACATAAAATGACGAAATTTCAACGAAATACTTGAATTTTACACACAAAATTGTTAGTTTTTCATCCGAGATTATTGAGTTTCAAGAAAAAAGTTAATTTTCTACCAAGTAGTTAATTTTTGAAATAAACATTTTAATTTTTAACCATATACTTTACTTTTCTACCAAAATAGTTGAATTTCGACCAAATAGTTGTATTTTGAAATAAAAATTAATAAATAAGGTTTCAACTATAAACGGAAGTAACATTTTCAGTATAAAAAATTAATTTTCAACAAAGCAAGGAACTTTTCTATAACTTTAGCTTATCCAAAAAATACGAATTTGTAACAGAATAGTTAAATCCACCGCCTAAAAGATCAATTTTCAAGAAGAAGATTAATTTTTTACCCAAAAATACGAATTTTTAAACAAATACACGATTTTTCTACAAAATAGTTGGCTTTCTTACCCAGAAGTAAATAGTTGAATTTTAAAGTTATATTTTTAAATTTTTAACCAAATAGTTTCATTGTAAAAAAAAATAATAAAGTTTTTTTTAAGTCGAATTTTCAACGAAAAAGTTCATTTTCTACAAAGTAGTTCATTTTTAAAATAAATAATTTTATTTTTAACCAAATAGTTGAATTTTCTACAAAAATAGTTCAAGTATCAACTAAAAAAGATAAGCTTTGAAACAAAAATAGATAATTCAATTTTCAGTTTAAAAAACTAATTTAAAAAAAATTTCTACCAGTTTAATTGAATAAGTTTAATTAACAAACTTTTAACGAAATATAGTTGAATTTTAAATAGAAAAATTCTAATAATTAAGTTTTCAACCAAAAATGGAATAGTTTTATTTTCAGTTGAAAAACGAATTTTGAACGATCAAAAAAGAATTTACTACCAGTTAAATTAAGCCAAAAAGATAAATTTTTATCAAAATAGTTGAATCCACAGCTAAAAAGGAGCATTAAAAAAAAAAGAATTAATTTTCTCCTCAAAAGGACAAAATTTACAAAATGAATAAATTTTCCACTCAAATCGTTGAAATTTTAAACCGACGGCAAACAAAAAGTTGAACTTTAAAAAGAAATAAAGAATAAATAAGACTTTAACCAATTTTTAGATAAAAACATGAATTTTCAACAAAAAGAAAACTAATTTTCCACCCGCCAAATTGAATCAAAAAGGAGAATTATTAACAAAATAGCCACAGCCATAGCCAATATGATGAATTTTTAAACAAGAAAATTAATTTTCTACCTAAAATGATGAATTTTCAACCAAAATACTTGAATTTTACACATAAAAAAGTTTCATTTCTCACCCGAGATTAATTATTTTCAAAAACAAAAGTTAATTTTCAACCAAATAGTTAATTTTTCAAATAAATTGTCTCAACTAAAAAAAGAAGTTTTGAACCAAAAATGGAATAGTAAAATTTTCAATTTAAAAAACTAATTAAAAAAGAAGTCATTTTCTACAAAAAGACGAGTTTCTATCAAAATGATTGAATCCACAGCCAAAAAATTAATTATAAGAACGAAGATCTGAAAATACAGTATAATAAAATATTATATGAATTTCCAAACAAAAAAGATTTATTTTCTACGAAACAATTGAATTTTCAATTCGGAAATAAGAATTTTTAACTGAAAGGTTTATTTCCAGGTATATACTTTAATTTTATGTCAAATTGTTAATTTTTAAATAAAAAGACGAATTTTCTACAAAGCAGTTCAATAGTGTTGTTTCCCGATTTTAGATAGAATAATTTTTTAATACATAATTTTTAGCTGAATAGAAGGTGCGTTATAATTTCTTTTCTTTTGTGTAGTTTAACAGAAGAAAATTATTAAAAATTGAAGGCGGTAAAACACTTATTCAAATTAGTGTCACGTGGCTATCACGTGACTCAGAGATTCTCATAATTATCTATTAATGTAACGATGCAAAACTCATGATGAAGAGGTTAGGCCATGGTCTGCTATCAATTCAGACTATTTTGATTTGATAGCTTTATTTATTTATGATTATGTGACAAAAAACATGTATCTTGTTGTAATATTTGGCTTTTTACGAGTCATTGGTATGTTGAAGGAAAACACTAAATGCAATTATTAACACATTTTAACATCGTACATATTTAGGAATTGTTCAGTAAACCAGCTACATTTAAGCACTTTTTCAATTAATTCTTTATGCATAACATAAATATATCTATTTTCGGTAGATTTTCTCTATTATTTTTTACGAAACCCTCCTTTGACATTTTTTTAAACAATATTTTGCGAATGCTATTTTCGATGATCATATAATCAAAACAAAACATCGGCGCAGAAAAAGATATTTGAGAACCACTGATACGTAAACTGTGATTGGTGGAAAATCCGACCCTTTTGCGTTTTTATAAGTAGAATTTTACGTACTATAAGATCCATTTATTGAAAAAATTATATCTGACTTTGTAAACAACCCTATTTTCAAACCGAAAAGATGAGTTCTCAACGAATCCTCTAGTACTTAAAATTTAAACGTTATACAT
>NC_046660.1:44556536-44564824 GCF_010883055.1 Belonocnema kinseyi
CATAGATTTTTTCAACCAGAAAACATGAATTTTTGACGAAATAGTTAAATTTCCCACTGAAGAGATGAATGCTCAACCAAAAAGACAATTTTTTAACAAAATCATTGCATTTTTATCAAAATGATTAAATTTTTAATCAAATACAAAATTATTAACCAAGACAAACATTAAAGATCGAGAAAAAGGAGAAATTTCTTAAAGACAGAAAAAATAAACTTGTTTTATTTAACCCTCAAACAGCACACTGGTGCGAATTCGCACCCGAATTATCAGCGGATTATTCCCACATATATAGATGTTAAATATGTGTGATATATGCTAGTTGTTTATTATATGTTCAATATATTAAATAATTAATATTAACATCGCAAACAAACCAATTCGCACCAGTGTACCGTTTACGTATATTGGGTTGGAGTGTACCGTTTGAGGGTTAAAAAGATAAAAAGAGAGGAATATGGAGCATTTTTCGCAAAAGTCAAAAACTTTATTAAAATTTATCATTAAAAAACATACTAAACGTTATCTAAGTTCGTAACGTTACATTCACGTGACCCCTCCCCCCACATGTTACCAACTGTACTCTTTGCCCCCTCCCCCACTAATATTTGTAACTTAGTTTATATACTATCATTTAGGAATGCTTCAAAAGTGAGAATTTCATTTTGACATGATGAACAATTACTGAGCTCACTGTTAAGAATACAGTTCAATAAATTAAAATCTTTATAGTTTGGAGAAATTGAGAATAAATCAGTTCTAGCTCAAGACTAATACTTAATTTATATCTAAATTATTTGTTTTCAGTGGCATAAATTCTTCTTTTACGAAAATTATATCATTTGCTAGATTGTCTTCATGTTCAACATAACTGTGAACATAATATCCATTTTTCTTCATCAGATCGATCATGTAATCCCTACTTCTTTCATTATGAATATATTCCACTGACAAAGTCTGTAAATAATAATTTATTTAACAATATTAATTAATCGTCAAAGTGCATACATGGTAAAAATCACGGTAAAGTGCATCGTGGGTGTTCAACACCCCAGCGTATTTAATCATGTATTGTTTAACCCCTATTGAATATTTTGTCAGAATAAAATTATCCGATATATTTTAAGATATCTTTATAAGGGAAAGTTGGTTTTATAGTCATTTATTTATTTTAAGTTTGTTAAAAAATTATTTTAAAAAAGTAAAAAAATTGGGTTTTTACTTACAAATTCAAAACTCGCGCAATTTTAATTATTTTAACCCGAAAATTTATGACTATACTTTTTAAATAGTGTATTTTCGTTAAAAAAAGATTGAAACATGGGTGCTTTGAAAAAAATATTTATTTGCATTTAGTATGCTAAACGACTTTACTTGCAGTTCGTGTCTCCACCTAAAGCTAGATGGCGACACTTACTTAATTTTTTCGAATTAAGTATGGTTTATAAGAGTTTTAAAATTTCCTGGGGTGTTACACCCACAATGCACTTTAAGGGTTAAAGAACAGGTAAATTTAAGAAATATAAAGACACGGTATTATATTTGCAAATAAAAATTAAAGTAGTCCACACAAAATGTACAGAAAAAGGCTTTCAGACAAAATGTCTAATTATACATTTTTCTTATAATTTCGAATTTGCAGATCAATAGTTCAAAAGAAAATTATCAAAAAAATAAACGCTTTTACTCAACAAATTGCCAGAATTTTTGTTATATTTGGCTAGATGTGGTTGAAAATTACTTTACAATTTAGAGAAAAATTTCTCATTGAATAAAGTGTTTAAATTGATATTAAGGGTTGTTTTATCATCCCTTAAAAATTCAAGTAAGAAAATCGACACTTCCTAACAACCAAATCCACAAGAGACTTTTTATCAAAGTCTGGGGGTCCAAAATTGCTATAAAATAAATTTGGAAGCAACTCCTCGCAGGGAAAATTGCTAAATTTATTTAAAGGGTTGTTTCAACATCCCTTAAAAATTTTACTCAGGAAACCGACACTTTCTGACAAAAAAAAGCCCCCTGCGGATGTTCTGATTAAACTATTAGTTTCGAAAATCTCTTTAAAATAAGTGTAGGAAACACCATACAGGAAAAATCGATGAATTGATTTTAAGTGTAGTTTTAGCATCCCACAAATGTTCAATCAAGAAAATAAACATTTTTCAAAAACCAAAACCACAGGAGATTTTTTAATCCATCTATTACGCTAAGATATCGCTTAAAAATTAATCGAATTTATTTTAAGAGTTGCTGTAACACATTTCTAATATATTATTTTCCAAAGCAAAATATTAGACATGTATTTTTTTTTTAAAAAGTACTTAAATATTCAGGTGAATTATGAATAATTAATGAACATTTTCTATAAGAAGTCGTATCTTGGGAAAAAATGGACATAATTTAATTTTGGTTGCAGCAGATTTTGGTGGTACTGAATAAAATAAAACTATGAAAAATATTTATGAACGATTTTTATTTGTAGTTTAATTTGATCAAAAGACCAAAAAAGACGAATTTAAAACAAAATAGTTGAACTTTCAGTAAAGTTATTTAAATGTGTAATCCAAAAAAAAACAATTTTCTACAAAACAATTAATTGTTCAAGAAGAAAATTAGTTTTCAACCAAATAGTTACATATTCGACCAAAAAATATTAATATTTAATAAAAACTTTAATTTTCAAACTAAAAAACCGAATTTTGAACAAAATAGTTAAACTTTCAATGAAAATAGTTTAATGTTTATCCGAAAAAGACGAATTTTATACCAAATTGTTCACTTATCAAGCCAAAGGGAGTAATTATTAACAAAATAGTTGAATTTCCAATAAAGATATTTGGTTTTTCAATCCGAAAAACTAATTTTCTACAAAACAATTTAATTTTCAAGAAAAAAGTGAAATTTTAACCAAATAGTCCATTTTTCAACCTCAAAAGGCAAAATTTGAACAAAATAGTTCAATTTTCAATGAATGCAGTTCAATTTTCAGCCCAGAAAAGACGAATTTTAAATATAATAGTTGAATTTTCAGTGAAACTATTTAAATGTTTAAAACAAACCAAAAAACATTTATACAACAAGGATACAACAAAAGACAAAACAATTAAATTTTCAAAAAGAAAGTTAGTTTTAAACCAAATGATTAGATTTTCGACCACAAAATATGAGTATATAGTAAAAAATTAATTTTTATCGAAATAGTTCAATTTACAACCTAAAAAGCCGAATTTTCAACAAAATAGTTCAATTTTCAATGAAAATAGTTGAATTTTTCAATACAAATTTTTGGTTTTTTTCACCCAAAAAAACTAATTTTCTACAAAACAATTAAATTTTCAACGAAAAAGTTAGCATTCAACCAAATGGTAAAATTTTCGACAAAAGAATATAAATATTCAACCAAAAATTTAACTTTTATCCAAGAAGATGAATTTTCCACCTAAAAAGTCGAATTTTCAACAGAACAGTTGAATTTTCAATATAGATATTTGGTTTTTCAAACCGAAAGAAATAATTTTCTACAAAACAATTTAATTTTCAAGAAAAAAGTGAAATTTTAACCAAATAGTTAATTTTTCAGCTTAAAGCACAGATTTTCAACAAAATAGTTAAATTTTCAATAATGATATTTGGTTTTTTAAGCCGAAAAAAAACTAATTTTTTACAAAACAATTGACTTTTCAACAAAAAAGTATTTTCAACCGAAAAGTTCAATTTTCGACCAGAAATATGAATATTCAACAAACAAGTTAATTTTTATCTACAACGTTAAATTTATGACCTAAAAAGTGAAATTTTCAACAAAATAGTTAAATTTTCAATAGGTATATTTGTTTTTCTGTCCGAAAAAAATAATTGTCCACAAAACAATTAAATTTTCAAGAAAAAAGTGAAATTCTAACCAAATAGTTAATTTTTCAACCTAAAAAGGCGGATTTTTAACAATATAGTTCAATTTGCAATGAATTCAGTTCAATTTTCAAGCCTAAAGTACTAATTTTTAACAAAATAGTTGAATTTTCCATAAAAATATTTGGTTTTGTAACCCAAAAAAATACAATTTTCTACAAAACAATTGAATTTTCAACAAAAAAGTTAGTTTTCAACCAAAAAGTTCATTTATAGGATTTTATATATATTATATTTATAATTATAATAAATAAAATTTCAAGAAATTATAATTGCTAAATTATTGAAATTCGTGAATTCCCGAAAATTATAATTAGCAAAATTTAAAATTCCACGTACCTGTAAAATTATTATTTTAATCGATAAAAATATTAAAATAATTTTTTTACGAGTTTGATACTTTGGTAATTTGGAATTATAAGTTATGGTCTCAGTAATCTTGAAACTCAGTCTTAATTGGAATTTATTTTTAAGATTGTTAAAAGTAACATATTACACTTTTCTAAATATTCAAACAGGGAAATTGAAATTTCCAATAAAACTAAAATTACAAAAGATTTTTTGATAAAGTCATTGTGGTAAGGAATCACTTTAAAATAAATGCAAGAAAATTCCTCTACTAAGAAAAATGTTTCAATTTATTATCAGGGTTGTTTTAACATCCCTTAAAGATTCAAGTAAGGAAATCAACACTTCCGAACAACCAAAACCACGGGAGATTTTTCGATTAATATATTAGCGTCAAAAATCACTTAAGAATAAAAGCAAGAAGAATTTCCTATCAGGAAAAGTGTTTGCATTTATTTGAAGGGGTTTTTTAACATCCCTTAATGATTCAGGTATGGAAATAAACAGTTTCAAAAATAAAACCATAGAGGTTTTTTGATTAAGCAATTGGTTTCAGAAAGCACATTAAAATAAGTGCAAAATAAAGGCATCTAATGAAATCTAACAAAAATATTTTGATTAGAATGAAATTGTATAATAGACTATTTTGTTGGTAAAAATACTTGTAAAAATTAAGAGCTTGACTTTGATTAAATGAAAAATTATAATTACATATTTTTCTAAAAGGGGCATTCCAATTAAAAAGGAAAACGTGGGCCATCGATCTCAGAGTGTTTAAATTAAAGAGAATTGATCGAAATATCAATTTTTATATTGTTTATTTAATAAACAATTTTTAATTGCTGTCTTTCGACGCTAGAAACACGGCGTAATGAAAAATGAAATAAATGTAGTATTTATTGTTTCCTTAAGTTATTTACGAAGTAGGAGAAAGGTTTTTTTGTTATATTTTTGGAAAACAAAATCTCAAAATATTGCAGTCGCGAAAAAATAGGTATTCTAGAGAATCCGAGTCTCCTATTTTATTTAAGCTGTTTGCAATTCTTTAAAAAATTTGTTAAGTAGTGAATTTTATTTCTCGGAATTCTCACGTATATTAATCAGAAAATGCAAACAATTGTTTATTGAGCTATAAACAAATTAATGAGCAAAAGCGCTATTTTAAGGATTAACAAGATTCAGATTGGTTTTTTAAAAATTATTTAAAAATTTAATAAACAAATTAGCTTTGTAGCTGTTAGTAGCTATTATTGAATATTTTTTATAAAATAGGCTAGAAATTACTTTTCAGTAACAATTTTCGACATTAATTTATTTTCTGGTAAAAATTGTAATTAGTTTAAAAAAATTTAATGAAAAAATGGGCATATCATCTATTTTTAAACATATAGATTTTTTTTTAATTGTGCCTTAAAAACTACATTTCGCGTTAAAATTAGCCAAATCGGTAATTCGTATATGAAATAAATTAAACGAAAAAATGTTAACCTGTGGGTAAATTTGACCTACCTTCCTACACCAGCCTAATTACCCTCTCCTACTCCCCCACATTTCCAATAATATTCCCTACTTTCCGTCATCTCTTACTTTACACGCTTCTCCTCTCCTCACTTACCCCACTTTCTTTCTTGTAATTTCTGATCACTTCCACTCCTTCTCTTCCTCTAATTCTTCCTACTTCCAGTACCGTCATTTCCGAAAACAACCTCTACTACCCCTTTCATCATTTTCTCTCACTTCTACTACTTTCCCTTCCTTCATTTCCTCTCACATCTAATCCCCCATTATTTCCTCTCACTTACCGTTCGAACATTTCCTAGGCTTTCCCTCTCCACATTTTTCCTTATGAGCCCTTATTTTTCTTCATATTCTTTACTTTCTATGGCCTTATTCCCATCGCTTCACCTAATTCCCCTCTCCTATTTCCCCTAACTCACACTTCTTCCTCTTATAATTTATCCTCTCATTCTCTCTACTTCCCCTCTCTTAATTTTTCCCTTCCATAATATTCTCTCATGCTCCTTACTTCTTCTACATTAATTTTTTATTACTTCCCCTCTCCTAATTTCCGTTCACCTTCCTTATTTGCCCTGTAATAATTCCCCTCTCCTAATTCCCCTAACTCACATTTATTTCTCTCACTATTTATCCTCTTATTTTCTCTACTTCCCATCCCTTAATTTCCTTTTCTTTCCCCTTCCATCATATTCTCTCATTCTCCCCACTTCTACTCCCTTGATTTCCTATTACTTTCCCTCTTCTAATTTTCGTTCACTTTACTTATTTCCCCTGTAATAATTCACCTCTCTTAATTACACTTCCTTACATACTTATTACTCATATTACATACTTATTACTATTATTATTACTCTCTTAATTACACTTCTTCCTCACATAAATTATCCTCATATTATCTCTACTTTCCCTCCTTTCTCCTTAATTCTCTTCCGTTAGTTTCTGATTACATCCCCTCTCCTAACTCCCATAACTTACACTTCTTCCTCTCATAATTTATCCTTTTATTTTCTGCACTTCCCCTCCTTTAATTTCCCCTTCCATAATATTCTCTCATTCTCGCTACTTCTACTCACATAATTTCCTATTGCTTCCCATCTCCTAATTTCCGTTCACTTTCCTTATTTTCCCACTAGTAATTTTAATCCTCATACCTTGCTACTCTTCACCTAATTTTCCCACACTTACCTTACTTTTGGCCTCAAATTTTCCCTCAATACCCCTTCTTCCACTCATTTCCGCTATATTGCCTCCTATTATATCCTCTCACGTTCCCTTACCTAATTTCCCGGAATTTACCCTACTTCCACTTTATTTTTCCTGCTCAACCTCCCATATTTAACTCTCAGTTGCCCTACTTCCCCTCTCACTATTGCCCCTTATTTTCACTTCTTCCTCTCCCATTATTTCTTCTAACTTTTCCTACTACCTCATACCTAACTTCTCCTCATTTCCGCTCACTCGTCTCACTGCCCCTGATAACCCATACTTCCGCTCCCTTTTCCATCACTTCCCCTACTTCCTCTTTTCTAATTTCCCCTCAATTCCCCTACTTCCCCTCTTCTATATTTCCACTCACTCAAAACCAATGACTCACTTTCCCCTTTTTAAATATGATGCCGGAAAAGCCATTTTCTTTACATTTGGTGCATATTTTTGCCCTATCCAACTCTAAAAAAGATGGCCGGTCCTTATTTCTATGAATTTCTATATGCGACATTTCGCCGTATAGCGGCGCTTCTCGCACGTGGCCCTACTTCAACATGAAATCGAATGGGCAAAATATAAAAAACATAAAAATGTAAACGTTTAGCAAGCTTAAAGATGACTCAATTTCAAATCTCATTATTTTTGTTAGTAAAAAGATTTCTAGAGTGTTAATTATATGTATACAAGAATGGATAGAGTGAAATGAATTGTGAAATAATTATTTCTCAATTTACGTAATAGTCAGATATAAGTGGAATTTTAGTAATTTTATAGACTAATAATGACCTTCTTTTGTTTTAATACATAAAATTTTGTTCATAAATTAGTGTTATTAAAAATTTGTTGAAGAAGGGAAATAAATAAATAACTCAAAAAGTCATGTTTTTCGATTGTCTCTAAATTCTGGGAATATGTTCGCCTACCCAACAGTAGTTAATCCACAAACTTATAGACCAGGATTACCAACCCTCCCCAAGTGAGGGGGGGGGTTGAATGTTCAACACCAATGCCTGCAGGGGTAGTTTTAAACGCCTATAACTTCCTTTCTAATTACGCGATTTAAAATTTTTATGAGGGTTTTGGAAAATGCTTTTTACACGCTTTCATCCTATTTTATTATTTATAACAAAAAAATTGTTTAATCAATTTTTTCAATAAATCAATTGTTTATTTAACTTTTTTCGCAATTTAGGCATCTACGATTTTTTTAAATAGTCTCAAAAGAAAGCTTGACCTTTTTACTATGAAAAATGTCTAATAAGAAAATGGACAAATTGAAATTCATTGAGTTACAGAGCCGGTTG
>NC_046660.1:44564924-44567453 GCF_010883055.1 Belonocnema kinseyi
AGATAATGTGAAAAATATACATCTTTGTCTTCAAACGACTTAGCGATATACTTAATGAATTTCCTGTTATTTTGAACGACTATATGACCACTTATAAGAATAATTATTCGATTAAATATAGGGAAATGAAGGCAAAATAATCATAGAAACTAATAATATTAATATATTGAAATAAGCATTGCAAAGTGCAAGATATTGGGAATGATGCTCTACCATTTCGCTACCTGGTGCTGAAAAGTGGAACTAGAAACAGTAGGTACAATTTTGAAGATTTATTTTAATTTCGACATAAAAGTGTTTTTACGATTGTTTTGTGAAGTATAAAATAATAATTGAATACTAAAAACAAATCTTCATCGAAAAAAAGGAGGTTACGATAGAATTTCTATCTTATACAGTAAAAAACACATTTTTGTCAAATAGCTTTTTATACAAAAAAAAATTATTTCACTATTTTATGTAAGTTTGAATGCATTGTAAGTTTAAATAAACTTCAATAAATGCATGCAGTGACCAATTTTATCCAGATTGTGCAATTAATACGAATAATAGACGATTGGAATTTAAATGCGAATTCTAACCTAACTTTTCGGTCAGATTTTTAAATAATAAATATTTCACGTATAAATTTATAAAATTTACTTTGAGTTCATTTTTACTTCAAAATAAATCTATTTAGGTTCATCATCTTTTAAAAATCATGATAAATAGTACAACAGTTGTTTTTCAAGAAAAATATTGCTATCAAAAAATGTATTTCTTCACTCTATAATACGTAAATTCCATCTAAAATCCTTTGTTACCGATAAATACTTATTTTTATTATCCAATAAACAATTTTTAATCCACAGAAAAATCGGTAAAACACTTTTATGCACAACTTAAAATCCATCTTGAAAATCGTACCTATTCTTTCTAATTTGGATTTTTGTCAAAAGGTGGGGTATCGCAGTTAAAAAGCTTTTAAGTTTCATTATACCCTTATTGTTAAACAAAACTTCTTTAAATATGTCAATTTTTATGCACAATTCTGTGAGTGGTTTAAGATAAACTATTCATTTATACTATTATTTTTCTTATCATTATTCAAATAACTATTCTTGTAATCGTGAAAAAATCGTAAGAAACTCATAATAGGAAAATCTGCATAGGATTAATCCCTGGCGAACCGAAGGAACCGAAACTCACGAATTAATCGCAATACTTTTTTTTCAGCGTTAAAAATTTTTTTAATTTCATTAACTTCTGCTTAAGTGACTTCAAGCGCATTTATAATAGCTCAAGTAGTATGTTGCGCGTGAAGTTTAAAAATAAAATTCTCTCTCACTTGCATCACAGCGTTGCTGTCTGAGGTTTCCACTGCGTGGCGCTAGCATCCAGACAAAATTCTTAAAGTTACCGACGGAACGCTTATTAACTGCTACTAAAAGAAGATGCTCTTCAAGCCGCCCTCGGCTCATGTAAATGAAAGATATGATTAGTCCGTGAGTTTCTAAAGCAAATTTTAACGTAGAATCCGAATTTCAATAATTTAAAAATTTATCTTGCTATTTTTTTTTAAATATCTTTTAAGAAGGAACCGAAGGGGGACTCAGTCAGGTCTTTAAGGGTACTTTGTAGAGGCTCCTTTCGGTTCCTTCGGTCCGCCAATGATGACTTCTACGACAATAAAAGATTAGAAAACCAGATCAAATGTTTTATTTATCTTTCTTTTTTATTGCTTCCTTATTTTTTAAACCCTAAAAATAATTCCGAACGAAAAGGAATTTAAGTGGAGAATAAATATAATCACCAGATGAATAGGGAACGAAAGCTATATTTAGGTTAAAATTCGGACATTGCAATTTAAGCAATTAAAATTGAAAATTCTATTTCTTCATTCATTTTTTAATTTCATTCGAATAAAGTATTATAAATATATTAGTTATTATTTATACATATCGTTGCTATAAAATTTCTAGCAGGATCCTTCATTTCCCTTTTCCAGACAATATTATCGGGAAGAAAATGTTTCTCGCAAACAAACTGGCCAGCTGTTACTGAAAAATCTCCCCTATTTATTGATTTCTGACAAATAACAACCCAATTATGGTTCACTTTAAAAACATGAATTTTTTCGCTGTTATCAAGACTCGAATGTAACCGGATTGACAGTTTGAATGCACTTCAACATATTTTTCTTTTTCTTGACCCACTCAATTCTGATACTTATTTTTACTCGAATCAACCATTTTAAATTTTTGCATTCTTGTAAACATTTTAGTTTTAAATTTTACCAAATATTATATAAATAATACTGTCTTTTAAAAAATTTCCCGTTTAGCGGCATGTTAAATTAGGACCACGTGCGAGCAGCGCCACCATGCGACGATATTTCGCACATAAAAAAATCATAGGAATAGATAGGGCTGATAATTCTAAAAATTATTTGTTTAAGGGCATGTGACACAGCTAAATACCTATATTACCGACCACAGTTTTTCAGTTCACTGAATGTTTTTTTGAACCTAAGAACTTTTTTTGTAAATA
>NC_046660.1:44567553-44601345 GCF_010883055.1 Belonocnema kinseyi
TTTATTTACAAAAAAAGTTCTGAGGTTCAAAAAAACATTCAGTGAACTGAAAAACTGTGGTCGGTAATATAGGTATTTAGCTGTGTCACATGCCCTTAAAGAAGTTTCCTGTTTAATTACCTTAATATCAACAGAGTCGAAAGGTATGGTTTCCAAAACGTCGATTTCGTTGCCTTCTATGTCTAAGCTGAGATAATCGATGGTTCGATTAAATGCGAAAATATAAGTTGCTAAGGGAAAACACTGAACTTCAACATGTTTTCCAACATGGGCAACATCTGCATTGTTTTTCAGTTTTACATCTGTTGAATTTGGCGGTTCGTGAAGACGTCCAATGTTATTTGCCATTAGAAAAGAGCCCTAAAAAAATACTATTTTTTAAAAATATTTACCGGTCTTTCGATTTGCGGGAAAAAATTATTTTTATTACAAAATAAAAGCTTCGAATCTGAAAACGTGGAAAGAAGATTATCAGATTATTTTTAAAGCTATATAAATATAATTTTGGTAAAATCCTTCAGAAAGTTTAAAAAGATTTTTAAACATCATAGATGTTTCAAATAAAAAATAAAAAAGGTTGTTTTAGCCAAACTTTTTAATTAAAAAAAAAAGAATTCTAAATGAAAAATGTAATGCGCAATTGATATTTCAACAACAAAATTTTTAATTTTAAATCAAAAACTTAATTTTAATTTCAATCGAAAACAGCTGAATTCATTCAAAAAAAGAATTTCCAACAAAGGCGAAAATATGAATGGTCAACAAAAAAGTTTAATTTAAACCATGTAGTAGAAATTTTTATTTTCAATTTTTAATTGAAACCAAATATATGAATTTTCTACCAAGAAGATTAATTTTCTACCAAAAAAGACAAATCTGCATCCAAATTGTTATATTTTCAACTAAAGGAATGTATTTTTGACTACAAGGATGAATCATCAATAAAAAAAATTATTTTTTAACAAATTAGTTCAACTTTTAACCAAGTAGTTGAATTCTCAACCAAAAAATATGAATGCTCGACGGAAATTTTAATAGTTGATATTTCATCAAAAACGATTTCAATTTTAAATAAAAAATAGTTGAATTTATCAAAAAATATAAATTTGCAACAAAATAGTTCAATACTCACCCTAAACATAATAATTCTCAGCCGCAAAGATTAATTTTTTACGAAAAAGAGAAAGATTCAATTAAATACATACATTTTTAACAAAAAAGTTATATTTTCGAAACAGAGGCCAATTTTGAGCTAAAATGAGGAATTTTCAACCAAAGAAGCGAATTTTGAACAAAATAGATGAATTTTCAACTAAACCAGATCAATTTTCAACCAAACCAAATCGATTTTCAACCAAATAAATATACTTTTAACCAAGAAAGATAATATCTTTACAAAAAGAGATGAATTTGCAAACATAATTCAATTTTACTGAAATTATTTCTAATATTTAAAAAAATTTATATTAAAAAACTTGCCCTAAAATGTTTTGCAGCTTTTTAGCATTATCAAAAATCTTTTGCAATCTTTTTTTTAATCGGGTTTCAGATTCATTTAAAAAGATCATATATCACTGAAATAACAAACTAAAAATAATTTCAAGTAGGTTAGCGAAAGCAAAATAATTGTTTATTCTTTTATAAATAACCTATCAAACAAAAGTAATTTTTTTTTAAATTCACAATCATTAGCTATTTTGGATCCATAGATTTTATATGAAATATAACAGATAGTAATGTAAGCTTACAATTAATTGATAATAGCTACTGTTTTAAAATTATTTAAAATTTTAAACCATCGTTATAAACAATTCACACTTCAACCATTTTTTTAATGAACATGATTTCATCTTGTTGCAGAATCAAATGGAAATATTCTTCCAGACTCCTTGCTGTCATATTTCTCATAATTACAAGAACTGGCAATTATTTAAACAATTCTTATAAACAAATCAAATTATCACAATTTTTAATGAATAGGCTTAATTTTCTTGGAGTGAATCAAATCAACATTTTTGACAAAGAGTCCTTACTGGAATATTTTTTATAATAATAATAATTATTAATTATTTATCATTTTTCTTATAATTACAAGAACTGTTAATTATATAAACAAATTCACATTTTCACAATTTTTCATGAATAGGTATCTTTTTGAGGGGGGGGGGGTCAAATCGAAATGTTTTACTAAAGAATCCTTGCTTCCATATTTTTTGCAATGATAATAATTATCGATTGAAGAAACAATTTTTATAAACAAATTAAAATTTTCACAATTTTTTCATTAATAGAATTAATTTTGTATAGCAGAATCAACTCAAAATGTTTTGCCACACACTCCTTGCTGTCATATTTCTTAGAATTGCAAGAAATGTTAATTATATAAACAATTTTTTTTAACAAATTTACATTTACACAATTTTATCATATATAGGGCTCATTTTATTGAGGGGAATCAAATCGAAACGTTTTTTCAAAAAATCATCAGTACTATACTTTTCATAATGATAATAATTATCAATTGAATAAAAAATTTTTATAAACAAATTAAAATTTTTACAATTTTTTCATTAATATAATTAATTTTTTATTGCAGAATCAACTCTAAATGTTTTTCTGAAGACTCCTTGCTGTCATAATTCTCACAATTGTAAGAACTGTTAATTATATAAACAATTTTTATGAAAAAATTCACATTTACACCGTTTTTTCAAATATAGGGTTAATTTTATTGAGGGGAATAAAATCGAATTATTTTTCCAAAGAATCCTTGCTTCCATATTTTTTGTAATGATAATAATTATCGATTGAATAAACAATTTTTATAAACAAATTTAAATTTTCACAATTTTTTCATTAATAGAATTAAGTTTGTATTGCAGAATCAACTCAAAATGTTTTGCCGCACACTCCTTGCTGTCATATTTCTTAGAATTGCAAGAACTGTTAATTATATAAACAATTTTTATAAACAAATTCACACTTACACAATGTTATCATGCATAGGGTTCATTTTATTGAGAGGAATCAAATCGAAATATTTTTCCAAAGAATCCTTGCTACCATATTTTTTATATTGATAATAATTATTAATTGTACAAACAATTTTAAGAACAAATTCAAATTTGCACAATTTTTTCATTGTTAGACTTAATTTTTTATTGCCGAATCAACTCAAAATGTTTTTCCAAAGACACCTTCCTGTCATATTTCTCACAATTGCAAGAAATGTTAATTATATAAACAATTTTTTTTAAACAAATTTACATTTTAACAATTTTATCATGTATAGGGCTCATTTTATTGAGGGGAATTAAATCGAAATGTTTTTTCAATGAATCATCAGTACTATATTTTTCATAATGATAATAATTATTAATTGAATAAACCATTTTTATAAACAAATTAAAATTTTTACAATTTTTTCATTAATAGAATTAATTTTTTATTGCAGAATCAACTCTCAATGTTTTTCCGAAGACTCCTTGCTGTCATAACTCTCACAATTGTAAGAACTGTTAGTTATATAAACAATTTTTATGAAAAATTTCACATTCACACCGTTTTTTTCAAATATAGGGTTAATTTTATTGAGGGGAATAAAATCGAAATATTTTTCCAAAGAATCCTTGCTACCATATTTTTTACAATGATAATAATGAGTAATTGTATGAAAAGATTTCATAAACAAATTCAAATTTGCACAATTTTTTCATTGATAGACTTGATTCTTTATTGCAGAATCAACTCAAAATATTTTGCCAAAGACTCCTTGCTGTCATATTTCTTACAATTGCAAGAACTGTCAATTATATAAACAATTTTTATAAACAAATTAACATTTCCATAATTTTATCATGTTGAGGGGGGGGGGCTTAATTTTTTTTACGAAATTAACCTGATATGTCTTCTCAAAAACTTCTTGGTGATATATACCATAAATTGATAGAAGCTATGAATACTTTTAAGAAAAATTAAGCTCGACCACCAAAAAAATTTGATAATGTAAGCGCCTCTATAAAAATTTTTTACATAATCAACGTTTTTTATCACTAAAAAAAATATGTCATCAATGAGTGTTTGACAAGATATTTTAATTTGATTACGCAAAAAAATAAAGCCTCTTCATGAAAACTGGTAATAATATATATTTGTTTATAAAAATTGTTAAAATAATTAACAGTTTTTGCAATTATAAAAAATATGACAGCAAGGAGTCTTTGGTCTAACATTTCAAGTTAATGCCCCGCAAAAATGAAGCCTATTCATGAAAAAATAGTTAAATGTGCATTTTTTATAACAATTTTTTTAATAATTGCTAAACAGCAGCCAGTATTAACTAATTGTAATCTTACATTACTATCTGTAATGCTTCAAACGAAAAATATGGATTTAAAATAGCTAATCATAGCGAATTATAAATGCCTTTTTTCAATAGTTTATCACATTATAAACAATTTTTTTATTACTCTAACTTACTAAAAATTTTCTTTTGTCAGTCATTATATTAATTTATGTCCTGTTTTCATAAGTTTATAAAACTTAAAAGAAACGCCATCCTTGAAAAGTTAGACAACAAATTAAAGAATGTTTGTTAAATAAAAAATGCTTGCTTATTCAAAGTGCTTTTCTTCTAATGTTTTTTTGAACTACAAAATTTAAAATGGATTCGGTTATGGTTAGGAATTTTAAAGCTACGAACAAAACAAAATAATGCTATTGCTTATACAATGTACAATTTTTTAACAAAGTATTATTGAAAAAACTTACAATTTGAGGGTAGGGTTTAATACTGAGACATGACGGCGATAAATACGCTTTTCTTTTTTTCATTAACATTTTTGCAAAATTTAAGGGATCTGCTTCAATTAACAATCCAGTCCATCCATAAAAACGTTCAAGGTTCAGAGTGTTGCTTCGAGTCTCTCCGTCATAAGCACCACATTCGATGAAAAATCCATTTCTCTGCAAAAGGAAAATCGAATAAATAATCACTTCAAATATTCTTATAGGAATTTTTTAAAATTATTTTTGGTATATTGCTTCCTCATAGAGAGAGGTTTGTTATTACCTAAATTTTCAAATCTACTTTTTTGGCATATTTTAATATGATAAAAAAAATTTTTTTAATGTTCGCGTCTTCGAGACGTATCGATCGACCTTTTGTTAAAATTTTTATGACTCGCCGGTACCGATTTTTGAAGTTCAAAAAAATTATTTATTCTTTTTATATGAAAAAACCTTTTTTGAGATTCGAAATACAACAATACGATATCCAGCATAATTGTTCGCGTCTTCGAGACTCGTCGAATGACCTATTAACGAACTATTGATGACATCTTATCATCTAGCAATACCGATTTATAAATTTAAAAAAAAATATTTTTTATCTTCATTATATGAGGAATACTTTTTTAATATTGAGAATATAATAATCATGTATCTGATATACTTGTTCGCGTCTTCGAGATACATCGATTACCTAATCAAAGATCCTTTCACGATAAAATTTAAAAAATCGAACTCTTTTCTAAACATTTTTCTATTTAAAGTAATAAAAAATAAACAACAAATTGAAGCATTCAAAGTGGAACTCTTGAATTTTAAAATTGAAGTTTAAAAGTTTTTTAATTAAAAAATTTTGTATTCAAATACTCGATAACTTACACGTATAAACTGGAAGGTACTAATACTTTTCAATTGAACAGTTTTAAATGAAATGCAGATAAACTGCAAAATTCACAATTTTGAACATTTATAAATTATACAGTGCAAAAATTTTAATTAAGTTCTAAAAATATAAATCCACGTTAACATTTTCAATACTCTTAATTAAAGAATCAATTGATAAACTTAAAAAAAAATTATATTATTAAGTCATTTTAGGCTAGAAAAATTCTAAATTTTTAAATTTTTTTCCTTAAAAGTTCTTAAATCAGAAGTTGAATTATTTTCATTTTAATTAGTTTAAGCATCCCTGAAAAACTTACAAATTTTATTTCAAAATCTTGAGAAATCTAGACGTTTTAAAATTTTTTTTTATAATTTAAAAACATTTTTGAAATTTCTACAGAACTTCTACATAACTTTTAAAATTAATTAAATTTGTCCATCAACTTCTAGAAAATCCTACGAATTAAAAAAAATTTCTATCAGATTTAGATTTATAAATAAAAATTGAACACTCATTATTAGTAGAAAAAATTAGAGTAACTTTAAGAGATATTCAGAAGTTTCCAAAAAATTCAAAATTAATTTATAACTTGAAATGGTATCAAATAATTTAAACGAATTGTTTGTACCGACAAAATTCGACTGTTCGTATCGAAATTTCGATGCAAATACTCACAAACTAATATAAAACAAAATGTACATTTTTCAGATTTCAAACAAAAAATTTAGAAGCTGTTTAAGAATCGTAAAAGACTTCAAAAGAATAAAACAATGTCTTAATATTCCTAGAAAAATTGAAAATATTTTTCATTTTCAAAAATTATTTTAACAGAATATTTAAAAAGATTTTAAGAGATTTCCAGAATTATCCAAAAAGAACCTGAAAGATTCGAAGGTTTTTTTTTTAATTTGCAGAATTTTCTAAAAATGGTAGGAAAGATTTTATTCATTTTAAAATAGGTTTAGAAACTTCTGAAATAAGTTTCCACACACTACTTTAAATTACTTGACATCATATTAAGTTTTAAATTAATTTTGAAGTTTTTCAAAACAACTAAATATGTCTTAACCCTTGAAGTGCATTGTGGGTATCCGAAACCCCAAGAAATTTTTAAACTCTTATAAACCATACTTGATTCAAAAAATGGAGGAAGTGTCGCCATCTAGCTTTAGTTGGAGGCACTAACTGCAAGTAAAGTCATTTAGCATACTACGTCAAGCGTTCGTTTGATATCTTTGGCTAGCAGCAGCTGCTGAAAGTAGAGGTAAAAAAAAATCGTGGAATGCAAACAAATATCTTTTTTGAAAGCACCCATGTTGCAATCTTTCTTATGAAAGTACACTATTTCAAAAGTATATTTATAAATTTCCAGGTTAAAATAATTAAAATTGCGTGAGTTATGAATTTTTAAGTAAAACCCCCATTTTCTCACTTTTTTCAATAATTTTTTTAACAAACTTAAAATAAATAAATGGCTATGAAATCAACTCTAACTTATAAAAGAGATCTTAAACTATATCGGATAAGTTTATTGTGACAAAATATTCAATAGGGGTTAAACAACACATGATTAAATACGCTAGGGTGTTGAACACCCACGATGCACTTTACCGTGATTTTTACCGTGTATGAACTTTGGGGGTTAAAATTACTCAAATTTTGTCTACAAATAATAAGTGTTCAATTATTATTTCTGCATAAAAATGCAACAATTTCGCTTACAAATGAAACATTTTTGAAATAGAACAATAACAATTTTAACGCTGAAAGTTTAAAAGCTTTTCGAAATTTTCACAATTCAAAGCTTTCTATGTCTAACAAGTAACTTTCAAATTGTTAACTTTAAAATATTTGGCTTCAATTTACCCGTATTAAATTAAGAGCCAAATATTGCTAAATAATAAATAATTATTCTTTTCCTTAATTACAAAATTTCAAATTAAATGGGTTTAAAAATGAATCATTTAGACTGAAACAATATTTTTAATGTAATATAAAATCCATTTATTACGAATATATTATTATTATTAAATTATTTTTAGGTTGAAAATAGTTTATAAATTTTCAATCGCACCTTTGCATTTTTTAATGACTAAGACTTTCGAATTGAAACAATAACAACCTGGGAATTCTTAAACTTTGAACGAATTTAGAATCGTTTTATCACATAAATTATTTCGTTGTTAATACTTAAAGTTAACGTCCATTTTAACAATTATTTATTCATTTATTTACATTTAGAGTTGATAAAATAATATTGTTTTATCGAAATTTTTCGAATTCAAACGCTTTTAATTTATAATTGTGTAAGTCTTCCAGATGGCACTTTAAAATTCTTTAAATTAAAAATATACGCATAAAAATAAAAATCTACAATGAAGAATTTTTAAAGTAAACAAATTTAATAGCACATTATAAACTGAATGATATCATAATTGAAAAAGGTTTCAATTCAACTAATTATTTTAAAAACTGTTCAAATAGAACTTGAACAAATTTTCCTTCTGAAAATTTGTAAAATTCCCGGTCAAGAAATAAATTTCGGGTCATTTGCCGCTTTTTCTGGGTCTCGAAAATTCCCGCTCATGGGCTCTCTGATTTTCTGAAAATATGAATTTTTTTTTAGAGGAAAACCTCCCTCTATGAGGTATTTTTTATTGTACCTATTTACCGAATAATTAAAAATTTGTCGTATAACTTCTGCTTGGCCCATAGAAGGGTCTTTCACCTCCGGCGATTGAAGAGAATAATTCAGTTCGTGTTTTTCAATTATCCAATTTTCTTTAACTTCACGAACTAAGTCTTTGTTCCTTTGAGAGACATTTTTCCTATTGTACCACTTATTGCCTGAAAAAATTTACATCTGAGAAGTAGGGAAGAAAGTTTTATTTTAAAATTGAGTTTAGGAACTGTGAAAAATGGAAATGTGAAATACAAACATAGCATTGCCAAATTACATTGAGAAAGTTTAAATTGATCAGCAAGATTATATGTTTTGCTTTACAATATTAGAGGTGTAGATTAAATTATTAGAATAGGTCTGAAGTAATTTCATTTGCAAATTAAAAAATTAAAATATTAAATAATAAAAATCCAGAAAGCACTCTAGGAAAATAGTTAAAAATAATTGGAAAAAAGTAGATAAAGGAGAGTAATAGGAAATACTCACTATTAGAAAAATTGTACCAAGTTGCCAAAACTGCAAAAAAAAATTATCTTATTCTTAAAAAATTAGACGATATTGGTGTATTTTAATAGAGTAGCCGGAGGTTAGAGAAAACTTAGAAATCAGGGAAAAATTAGGGAATTTTTTTGGTTAGAGAAACTCAGGGATTTCAATAAAAACAAATAATAAAATAAAATACAACAAATAAAAGGTATTTTAAAAAATGTCAAAGAATTTTCCAGATTTTAAAGGATTTCAAAAGATTTATAATATTTTAGAGCATTTTAAAAAACTCCAGGAAATATTTAGCAGATTTTAATAACTTGCAGAGAGTTTAAAAAATTTAAAAGAATTTCGGGTATTTAAACAAATACCAAAGAATTTTCAAGATCCTAAAAAAATGCAAGGGATCACAAAATATTTGCAATATATTAAATTATTTTAAAACATTCTAAGGAATTTATAATAGATTTGGAAAATTTAAAGACATTTTTAAGAATTAAAAAAATTAAGGGTATTTTTAAAAATTCCTAGGAATGTTCAAAAGCTTTAAAAAGTTTCAAGCAATTCGAAAATTTTCAAAGAATTTAGAACATTTGAGGGTCTTTAACCTTTAAAGTGCATTGTGGGTGTCAGAAACCCCAAGCAATTTTCAAACTCTCATAAACCAAACTTAATTCGAAAAAATTGAGTAAGTGTCGCCATTTAGCTTTATTTGGAGACAATAACTGTAAGTAAAGTCGTTTAACATATTGCGTCAAGCGTCAGTATACTAGGAGCAGCGGCTGCAAGTGGAGATAAAAAATCGTGGGGTATGAAACACCCAGTGTGCACTCTGTAAGTGAAAAAGTAATTTTGGAGCAAATTTTTTTAAAACTTTATTGATTTTTGTTTACTTTATAACGTAAGTATATCATATGGAGTAAACTATATTTTTTTCGACTATTGCATACTGTTTTTCTTTGTAGATGGCTTTTAACTTACGGCAGCGCGTCATGCGAGAGCAGACTGTAGATGTGTTGAATAAAATATAATTGTTAAAATACAGTTATATATGTCTCTTTTTTCAGTTTCTTGTATTTTTATAGTATTACATGTCAAAATTTCTGAATTTTTATAATAATAAATCGATTTAAAAGTAAAAATAATTAAAATTGCGTAAGTTATGAATTTTTAAGGAAAAACCCCATTTTTTCACTCTTTGTTCAATAATTTTTTTAACAAATTCAAAATAATTAAATGGCTAAAAAAAACCCTGCCTTATAAAAGATACCTTAAACTATATCGGATAATTTTTTTGAGACAAAATATTCAATAGGTGTTAAACAATAAATGATTAAATACGCTGGGGTCACATACACCCACCAATGACTTTACCGTGATTTTTACCATTTATGCACTATAAGGGTTAAATATATTAGGGTATTTTAAAATATTCCATACAATTTTTAACAGATTTCAATATATTCAAGATTTTTTTAATTTCCCAAGAATTTTCTAGAATTAAAGGTATCAAAGGATTTCAAAGGATTTGACATTTTAAAGGTATCTAAGAAAATGCAAAGGTTTTAAAAATTTTACAGGGATTTCTACAGATTTCCAAGGATTTGCAATACTTTAGGTCAATACAAAGAATTCCAGAGAATTAAAAAAAAACTAAGGTATTTTAGAAAATTCCAAGGAATTGCAAAAGCTTCAAACAGTTTCAAGGATTTAAAAAGATTTCAAAGGACTTTGAATATTTTAGGGTATATAAAAATATTCCACGAAATTTTTAATAGATTTTAATAATTTGAAGGTATTCCAAACGATTGTGAAAATTTAAGGGCATTTTTAAAACTTCCAAGGAATTTTGAAGAGTGTTCAAAAGTACAAAGGATTTGAAAATGTTAAGGTATTTTAAAAAATTCGAATTAAAAGGGATTCCAAAGGTTTTTAAAGAATTAAGATATTTAATAAGATTCCAAGGAATTTTCAAGAGCCTTAATAAATTGCAAGGGATTTCAAGAAATCAAAATAATTGTAGGGTATTTTAGAACACTCAAGGGATTTTGTAATATATCCGAAGATTTCAATTATATTAAGGGGCTTTAAAATAAGCTCTCAAAGCTTTTTAATATATTTTATAGGATTGCAGGAAATATCATATGATTTAATAGAATTTTACGGAATGTTTAAATATTTTAATGGATTTCAAAGAGTTTGTTCACAGAAAGTTTTGAAGTTATCTTAAAATATTTTCAATTCTTTGGAATTCTTTTGAATGTCTGAATTCATTGGAATTCTTTTTAATTCGCAAAATTTTTTATAAATTCACTAAGTTCTGCTATTCAATCAATTTAAAAAAATTTTTTTTGTGTAATTCATCTTGAATTCTTATAAACTCACCTTGAATTCTTAGTTAATTCATCACATTTAATTCAAATTTGAATTTCATTTAATTCTTCTCATTGCACTTAAAATCTTTTTAGTTCATTCAAATTTCACTTAAAATGAAGAAATTATTTGTATTTAAAAATTTTTGCCAATTCATTCGAATTCATTTGAATTTAAGCTGAATTGTTTTAAAGTCTTATGAATTGCATTTTTTTAATTCTTTCAAATTCAAAAAGACATTAGTCATATTATTTATCAATAGTGCACATTTGTTTTTCGGTTTAAATATGTAACTTTTTCAATTTTTTCAAGTAAATTAGGCTAAGAGTAATAAATTGACAATTTGAAATTATAAATTTTATATTGCATTTATAAATTATTTTATATTGAAAATGTTGCAGGATGAAAGTATTTTATTTAAATAATAATGGTTAGGGAAAATGAGAAACTATATGGGAAAAGTCAGGGAATTTCGAAAATGAATTATTTAATAAATTTCATATTTACCTTTTTGGTACCCTTCAGATAAAACTTCATCCTTAGAAATTCTAGGCGAGGGGATAAACAAATAATTGTTTAAAGAAAAACTGAGAACTGATAACAAAGTGAGTATTAAAAATACTCCCGAAACACACATCCATTTCCGACGTGGAAAATATTGTGGAAAGCCAGACTAAACAAATTTTTCAAAATATTAATTATTAATTAATTAAATTTATTAATAACTAATTATTATAAATATTAATATCCTTCCATCTTTACTTTCAAACTTTCAAATTATCTAATAAATTACTAAAAATATCATATGTTTTATGTCAGTCTTTTTTACTGGAAAACTGTATTTTCAAGAAAGAATTTTAGCATATAACCATAAAGTTTTGAGGAATAAATAATTTATTTAAAAGAATAGTTGCGTTAGTTTTTTTCACAAAATAAAATTTTTAAACAAAAATTATTATAGAGATTGTCAATTTTCAACAGTTTTAGGTTACGTTAGCGGTTTTCACCAGAAATGGGTATTATTAATCAAAAATAATTCGATTTTAAAGATTAAAACATTTTCAACAATTTACGTTTTTCGGTTTTGTTGGTGTTTAATACCAAAAATCTGTATTAACAAAAAAAACAAAATATATAGTTCGAAACACGAAGTTTGAACAAGATTTACCATTTTTCGAAAAGAGTGTGATGCAATTATTTTCTTTTAAGTAATAAAATATATAGGCTTGACAAATTTAGAATGATTTTAGTGTTTTTTGTCCGAAATTAAAATCTCATTAAATAATAAACTAAAAATCCTTATAATATTAACAGGATAATAATTATAATACAAAGAATATTTACAATATATATTTAAACAACTTTAGGTTATGTTGGTGTGTTTTACTTACGAAATTGGTATATTTAAACTAAAATAATTATGTTTAAATACCATTATTTTGTTCTATAAATAAAATTTACAAGTTTGAACAATTTTGGATTCAACCAGTGATAAGTATAATTTTACAAAATAACTTAGTAAACAAATATTTCAATCCAAAGGTTCATGCCAAAATTGTTAAAACTGTTAATTATTTATGTTCTGTTTTTTTTTGCATAATAAACGTGTCTTGTTTAAAACCAAAATTTTTGAAAGAATTATATAAATATTTTCGCAAAATTTTGGAAAACAAAGCGAGACGAAAAAAAGTGTCAAGAAACATTTTTCTAGAACTTTTTAGAAAAAAGTAGCAACCGATATTTTCTTGTTTTCTTTTCTATTATTTTAGATAATTTATATTTTAATTTTAAATTTAATTTAATTTAAAAATCTTTAAAAGAAAATTTAGACTATTTAACATTTTATTCCTATGTTGGTATTTTGCGTCTAAAATTGCTATTGTTTATAAGAAATAATTATATTTCAACAATTAAACTTACAATTTTGAACAGCTTTAGGTTTCGCTGGTAATTTTCGCGGGAATTTACTTATTTTTAAACAAAAATTTGCATTTGTTTAAAATGAGTTTTATAGTATTTAATTTTTTTGTTACATTGTGTTACAGTTATTCGTTTAAGATTGCTATTATAAAAAATCACTAATTTAAACAATTAAACTTAGAATTTTAAACAAACTTCAGTTATGCTAATTTCTTTTTTAGGAAATTGTTATAATTTAACAAGAAATTGTATTAATCAAAGATGCTATTCTTGCTTTTTTTCTATTATTTTTGATAATTTATATTTTAATTTAAAAATTGTGTGAGATAAAAAATAATATAAAAATAATAGTTTATTTTCTAGTAGAATATATTAAACCTGAATATGTAAAATTATTTATTTTACTAAATCATACATTTTTGCCGACATCTGGGATCCATTTTAAAAACATTCATGATTAAAAGAAGATTTACAATCTTAAAAATTTTGTTGCCATTCAATGTTAGTATTTTTTGCTCAAAAATGCTATTTTTTATGGAATATCATCAGATTCCCAAAATTAAACTTGCAATTTTGAACAAATTTAGGTTATGTTTGTGTTTTGCCTCGAACATTCTTATTTTAAAAAATGTTCAGTTGTTTAAAATAATTTTTATAATATTTAACATTTTTGGTTACATTATGTTAACGTTTTTCGCTTAAAATTACTATTGTAAAAAATCAATAATTTACTAAATTAAACTTACAATTTTCGAAAAACCTTCAGTTACGTCAATTTTGATTTAAAAATTGTTTAAAACAAACAATACTACAAAAAAACTATTTTATTTTCTAGTAGAAAATATTAAACCTGAATAAGTAAAATTACTTATATTAATAAATCATAAATTTTTCCTGAGATTTGGGGTCCATTTTATAAAAAATTTGTGTTTAAAAAAAGGTTTACAATCCTTAAATTTGGTTGTAATTCTATTTTAGTGTTTTTCGTTTTAAATTGCTGTTGTTTATAAAAAAAATCATCAAATTTAAAAAATTAAACTTACAATTTTGAACAGATTTAGGTTATGTTCGTGTTTTTCTTCGAAAATTGTTATTTAAAAAAAGTTAGCATTTCTTTGAAATAAGTTTGATAAGATTAAAAAAAAATTATTACATTATGTTACTGTTTTTCGTCTAAAGTTGCTATTGCAAAAATAATTTATGTTAAAAATTAAACTTACAATTTTAAACAACCTTCATTTTATATGATTTATAAGCTAATTTAATAATATTGTGTAAAAAATTGCGTATATATTTGTTTTCTAGTATTTTATCATATCCGAATGAGCTAGATGATTTATAATTATTTATATTGATAAATCGCAAATTTGGCCTATGATCTAAAATTCATTTTACAGTCATTCATGCTTAAAAGAAAATTCACAATCTTTAACATTTCACTATTATTTGATGTTATTATTTTTCGTCTAAAGTTGCTATTTTTGATTAAAAATCATTAGATTTTAAAAATTTAACTTAAAATTTGGAACAACTTTTGGTTATGTTAGTGCTTTTAGTCATTTATGAGGCAAACAGTAAAAAAAATGTTTATTTTTTGCCAGTATAATATACTTGAGATTCACGTTTAAAAGAAGATTCAAAATCTTTAATATTTGTTGTTACGTCATGTTAGTATTTTTTGAAAAAAATTCCTATTGTTTAAAAAAAAAAAATAATATATAAAAAATTACAATTTTGAAGAACTTTAGGCTTTTGTTTTATAATATTTTAAACAATTCACACATTAATTTAAAAATCGTGTGAAACAAACAAAAATAATAATCTGTTATCTAGTATAATATAATAAAGTCTAATAAGTAAACATTCATGTTAAAAAATATGTTAACATAAAATTTTTAAGAAATTTAGTTTGTGTTAGTGTTTTTTGACGGAAATCGATATTTTTTAACAAAAACTTGCATAAAAAATGTTGTACCTGCTTTGCTTTTCTATTATTTATTATAAATTATATTTCAATTTAAACATTCTGCAATAAAATTTCAAAAAAAAACAATAGTTTGTTTTATAGTGTAACATAATAAACTTGAATGAGTGAAATTATTTATAATGATAAATCATAAAATTTACTCGATATCTAGGATACGTTTTACAAACCTTATTGTTTAAAAGATTTATAATCTTTAATATTTGTTTGTTACTTTATGCTGGTCTTTTTCACTTAAAATTCCCATTTTTCTAATGAATTCTTATGTTTTAAAAATTAATCTTACGATTTTGAACAACTTTCGGTTATGTCAGTGTTTTTCATCGAAAAATACACATTTTTAACAAAAATTTGCATCAATAAAAAATTTTATCCTTGCTCTTCCTTTCTATTATTTTAGATAACTTACAATATTTAACCTATTTTGTTATTTTATGTTAGTGTTTTTCGTCCAAAATTTCTATAATTTATAAAAAATTATTAGATTTAAAAAATTAAACTTACATTTTTTAAAACAAATTTAGGTTGTGTTATCCTTTTTTGTCGGAAATTGGTATTTCCGAACAAAAATTTGCATCGACCTGTTTTACTTTTCTATTATTTTAGATAAATTATATTTTAATTTAGAAATTGTTAAACAAAAAAAATCTCTCGCGTAGCGCACATGTTTGTTTTCTAATATAATCTCATAAATCCGAATAAGTAAAATTATTTATATAAATAAACAATTAACTTTACCCGATATCTGGAATCCAATTTAAAATCATTCATGCTCCTCTCAAGATTTGATCCGAATGTAAGAACTTCCTGTATTGCGTAGTTCCAATAAGCCTGTGCGAATTTCAAACTGACAACCGAAGCCGACCATAAAAATAGTCATCTGGTTTCATAAGACTGATAAAAGGCCTAAACACACACTATGCCTCTTTTTCAAGTATATAATTAGATACACGAAAAAAACCTTTCAGATCGATCCACAATAGATCTTCAGATAATTTTAGCTGGGAAGGCATCGTTGAACTTTATTAGTTCACTTAACTTTGTTTAGTAAATATGAAAAATCCTACTTTTCATGATCAAGTCCGCCTTTAATAACTGGGAAAGAAATGTGTATCATCTCGTGATAAAACAGGTACTGAATTCACGAAACATCTGTTAGAGACTCAAGTAGGCGTGGCTTCAGGATTAATAATAGTTTACTACGTCAGGAGTATATCTGGTGACCTATTCTGCAGTGCAACGAAAAGGAGCGTATCTACAATTTTCGTCTAAATTGAAATAAAGTCGAAACTACCTTTATGATACTTTCCTTTACTCAGATGTACATGACAAAAATAAAAATTATAAATCAACTTAAAAAAAAAAAATTTACCGTATCTGCAAAAATCATTACGATTGCAAATAAAAATAAGCGTATCTACGAAAGATCTCTTTTTTGAATATTTATGATAGAAAGAGATAGAGAAAATGTAAGGTATTCTATCTCTTTGTCAATCTCAAATTTTAACACAAAAAAACAAACTTCTACAAAAAAGGTAATTTTCAATAACAAAATATGCTCGATAATTAATTTATCCTTTATTTTCCGTTTGCTATTTATACCACCACCCCTCCCCGTTTGGCACCGACGTTTTGAAATTCAAGCTCAAAGCATCGATAACTGTAATTTGGTGATTGAGAATTCTCTTTAGTTAAAGCTCATTTAGATTTAACGAACACATTCTCATGACATGACTCATTCTTCGCAATCGATTTTATTCTAAATTAAATTTTATCTTCATTTTTTGCATAGATTGTGTCGTTTGTGCAAGAATTTTATTTTTTATTTTTAATGTTTTTTACGAATAAAACAAAAACTACGTATCCTATCAAAAAGTGATCTATAACAAATGTGTAGACAAAAAGTCAAATAGCTAAATTTTCAGTTCAGAAGGAAAACTTTTACATAAATAAAACGAATTTTAAACATAATAGTTAAATTTTCATCCAAAGAAATGAGTTTTCAACCAAAAATTAATATTCAACCAAAATAATTAAAGTTTCAACTCTAAAAAAAAAGAATTTTCAACAAAATAGTTGAATTTTCTACACAAAAAGATGATATTTCTACAAACCAGGTAAGTTTTCGACAACAAATTTCATATTCAACAAAATAATTGAATTTTCAAACAATAAATATTAATTTTCAATCATATAGTTGAATGTTCTACTTCGTGATATCAATTAGCAATGAAAAATAGAAAAGTTAATCATTCAGTTAAACAAACTTTTACCCAAAATAAAACAATTTTTAGTATAATGTAGTTACATTTTCATGCAAGAAAGTAAGTTTTCAAAAAGAAAAATAACCTAACAAAACCTAAATAAAACGAATTTTCAACTAATGAAATGAATTTCCAAGAATGAAATCTAACAAAAAGCGAATTTTCATAACAGTAGTTCAATGTTTAACCAAAAAAGACGAAATTTCTACAAACCAGTTCAATTTACAATCCAAAAATATGCATTTTCTACCAAAAACTTCTTTGCCAAACAAATAGTTCAATTTTCAATTTAAAATATGAATTTTATGTAAAGAAAGATCAATTTTCAACAAAAATAGGAATAATTAAATTTTCAAGAAAAAAATCTCGAGACAAATAAAACAAATTTTCAACCAATGAAATGAATTTTTAACCAAAAAATATAAACTTTCAATAAAAAGGTGTATTTTCAACCAAATAGTTAAATCATGAACCAAACACTTGAATTTTCTAACAAAATAGTTTATTTTTCAACCTAAGAAGACGAAGTTAAAAAACAGTTCAATTCTTAACAAAATAGTTAAGTTCAAAAGCAAATAAGAAAAATTATTAACCAAAAATATAATTGTATAGTTTGAACAAGAAAAGTTCAATTTTCAAAACAAAAAATTATTTTGTTATTCATATCATAACAAAATAGTTGATTTATTTAGGAATTCATTAAATTTAGCAACAAAATAATTGAATATTGAAGCAGACCAGATAAAATTGTTAAATTTTCTACCGCAAAATATGAATTTTCAAAAAAAATTTCATATTCAATAATTTTAACAAAATGGTCACAGCTTCAGACCAAGAATGTGAACTTTCAAGCAGAAAAGGATATGTTCAATTAAATAATCAATGTTCAACCAACAAAAAACGAATTTTCTTTAAAAGAATTAAATTTCCAACCTAAAATATGAATTTGTAATTAAAAGAGGAAATTTTCAACAACAAAATTCAGTGGTCAACCTACTTATAGAATTTTGAACCAGAAATGGTTGGATTTTTTTAGAGGGTTTTATTAATTCAGATCGAAATTAAGAGAAGAAAAAAGGGGAAGTTTTAGTAAATCAAGGAAAAAATTTGAATTCTTTAAAAAAAAGGGGAAAAATATGAATCATTAAAAAAGAGGGGAAGAGGAAAAGAATGTTAAGTATATTATTATCGTTTTTATTAAAAACGCTTCTATTATTAGTGTCATGCCTCATTTATTTGACCTATGCTTATTTTATCTTACAAAACGCTTGGAATTTCCGGGTGTGGATTTCTTAATCACCGAGTGTGTATTCCGGTTACTTAACTCTCTCTCCGAATCTGACATTACGTGTATACCTATATTTTCCTTGTCAGCTGTGACGAAAACTGAGGTCACGTACAAACACAAAAGTACAATTATTATTGATTTTTTTTATAGCATGCCTAGTTTTGGTTATAATTGTGAAAAAATGAAAATTTAATGTTTTGAAAACCAATATAAGGTACGAAAAAAATTAATATACGAAAGTTATTCAGCCAAAAATATCGACAAATTTCTTAATAATAATTTTTACATAGGACGAGTAGATTTTATTTTTATTTTTTTTCGGAAACGAAACACAAGATACGTGATGAGAAAATGTTCGTTAAAGCCAAAGGAGCTTTAGCAAAAGAGAATGAACAATAAATAAATTACAGTTGTCAATACTTTGAACTCTAACACCAAAGGCCAATCTAATAGATTAATTTTTTTTTGAAGTTATCGTGCTCACAGATAAACATAGTCATACTGACAAATTCGTAAAAACCCGTTTTTCGGGCTTTTCTAATGAGAATGTAAAAAGATTAAATTTCTGCCGAAAAAGATTAATTTTCATACCAAAAAGACCAATTGTTTACAAAACAATTGTATTTTTAACATAAAAATGATTTTTCAACATAATAATCGGATTACCAAAAAAAAAGAATTCTAAATGGGAAATGCTATAGTTCATATTTGAGCTAAAAAATGTTGTTTTGAATGAACAAATTTTAATTCATCGAAAAGAGACGTACCTTCAATCAAATACATTAATCCTAATACGAAATAGAGGATTCTTCAACCGAAAATTTAAACTTTTAACAAAACTAGTAATTTTTCATTTATTTTAGTAGTTTAATAAGATTCTTAATTGTTTTAAACATTTTGATAAATTTAAAATATTTTAATAATAATTGAGATTTTATATTAATATTTAAGCGGATTTTGAAGAATTTATTTAAAAGAAGTAATTTACTCCAGTCGATTTAATTCAAAGATTTAAATTTTTTAAGTTAAAATTTTTTTTTCAATTGATCCTCAGAACCAATTTATAAAATTATCAAAGGGATTGAAACATTTTAGGAAATTTAACACGATTCCTTCAATTTTTTATTTTTTTATTTTAGTTGTTTAAACAGATTTTAAAGACGGAAATATTTTAGAACATTTAAAAATATTCTAAGGCATTCTCAAGAGATTAAAAACAATTCCAAGGGATTTCCAACGGTTTTAATAATTTTAAGGGATTTTAATACTCTAAAGAATTTCTAAGAATTTATTCGCACGAAAAGTAAGGGATTTCGTTGGGCTTCTTAAAGATTTGAAGAGATTTTAAAATATTTTTTGCAATTTATTTGGAATTCGTCCTGAATTCTTATTAATTTATCCTAAATTCCATTAATTCTACTTATTCCATCGATTATTATAAAATTTTGGTTTAATTTATTTTGAATTCTTTAAAACTCATTTTAAATTATTAGACATTTCATCAAATTCTATTGAATTCTCTTTAATTTTTTTCAAACTCGCATCAATTTTAGAGAAATCAGAAGAGTTTTTTTCAAAGTTTAAAAATGTTTTCAATTCATTGGAGTTTTTTATTCACTTTGAATGTTTATATATTCCTTAGCATTCTTTTAGTCTACCTTAAATACCTCTAAATTCATTTAAATTTCGCGGAAATGTAAATATATTTTTCCCCAATTTATTTGAATTGTTTTACTTCAAATTGAATTTGTTTGAAGTTTTACAAATTTATCCTGAATTTCTTACCCATTGAGCGGCGTAAAACATTTATCTTATGAGCGGCATATAAGAAACAAATATTAAAGTAATCATCAAAAATAGAATTTTTATTTTATTTCACAAATCTATCTAGATATAATTTAGGCGAAAAATTTTGTATGAAATATTGTTGTAGCTCGTGTCGTTTTTCCATAGATTTAATTTTTTTATTTTTAATGTTATTTTTCACGAGTAAGACAAAAATTTTTACGAAAATTCCAAAAGTTGTGTGGATATTTCACTCTAACTAAAGGAAAATTTGTTATTTAAAAACAGAATAGAACATTGTTCTTGTCTAACTTTTTGTTGATACTATTTCTTTTAAGACTTACAAATTTATTAAAGCTGGTCTTTAATCAATGCAATAATTAAACTAAAAATAATTCCCAGTAGGTTAGAGTAGGAAAAAAAAATGTTTATAACGTTATGAACAAACTAATGAACGAAAGTAATTTTTTTTTGTTATTCGCAATGAATAAATTAGTTAAAAATAGCTGCTACTTAGGAATTATTTTAATAATTTTTATAAACAAATAAACCTTGCAACAATTTTTTTGATGAATACGATTAAGTTTTTCGATTGCTTGCCGTCATATGTTTTATAATACAATAAATTTTTAACTATTGAAACAATTTTCATAAACAAATGCACATTATGATAATTTTTTCATGAATAAGCTTAATTTTTTGTGGAATGAACTAAAATATTCTTACTAGGGACTACTTGTTGTCATATTTTTGAATTGCAAAAAAGTGCTTGCTGTCACATTTTTCAATTTACAAAAACTGATTTACTGTTTAAACCGTTTTTAATAAGCAAAAACGAATTCTAACAATTTTTCCAATCATAGATATAATTTCTTTGTTCCACAAATTAGAAAGCCTTTTCATAAAAATATGTCCAAATGCACATTTGTTTATGAAAGTTATTAAAACAATTGATAAACCGCAGCTATTTTGAACATATTGTAATCGAAAATTAATCTTTGCCATATTTCATACAAAAGCTATTTATTTCAAGTCCCTAATCATTGCTAAACACGACGACTTTCATTCATTAATTTATTTCTAAGAAAATAAAAAAATTTCTTTAACAAAAGAAACTTTGGAACAGCACACATTATTATATATCTATCGGTTTAAATATTTACCATTTTTATTGTCTCTTTCTTTTGCAATGTATTCTACTTTATTTGTGCTAAATTTCAACAAAATGTTAGTAGCAAACAGATTCTCTACATATTTTTCAAGAATTTTCGATATCTTGAAGAGTTTTAACAATTTTACGCATTCAGTGTAAAAATAAAAATTCAGAGATGACACGAGTGGTAAAATATTAAAAAATGGTCAAGATAGTGAAAATTTTTGCAATAAGTATCGAGAATATTTTACAATCGACTTCTCATTAAAGTTGGTGTAAGTCGGTTAGAGTGAGCTGCAAAAGATAAGAGCTATGGTGGCCCAAAAAATTGACTTTCGAGTAGAGGACATGCCATACAAAAATGGTTTAAAAATTATTTAGTAATTTTTACATTCACAACAGAGAATTATTTGCGCAAAATTTGAGCCCCTCCCCCCACAATAACCTTTTTGTAAAATGTCCACGTTTAGACACTTTCTGAACCCGAAAAACAGGTTTTTACATATGTGTCCGCCTGTCTTTGTTCGTGTATCTGGTAGATTTTAAGTCTGTTAACACGATAACTTTTCAAAGAATTGACAGATTAAGTCAAGTTCTTTAGTCAGACGTTTTGGATAAAAATTCAAAAAGTTAGAGCATTTAAAAAATTCTTGAGACCACCTTTTTAAGATTGAAAACAATCTACGTGCAGATATTAGTGGTACTCAAAAAGACGAACAATTTATCCTAATGACTTCTTTTTATAAAAAAATACCGGATATAGCATTTATAAAATTCCAAAAAATGAAGGAAAATTGACATTTTAACAAACAACGCACGATGTTAAAAAAAGTCAGGGAAAAAGAAAAACATTTGGAACACCCTACAAGATAATCATAACAAATTATTAAATTTTTCTGGAAAATCGAAACTTCACATTTTAGTTTCACAAAAAAATAGTAATAAAAAATTCCATTTTTTGGTCAAACTATGCAAGATACGACAAAAGATAAATCGACAAAAATTGTGCACTCAAAAAAGATTTACAAATTTGTTACTATTCACTTTTTGATAGGGCACGTAGTTTTTGTTTGGTTTGTATCAATCGTGAAAAATGTCATTAAAAACAAAATTGATTGGAAAAACGACGCAAGGTAGGAAAAAAAAATTAATGAATACAACTTGTGCACCCAAAAAAGATCTGTAAATTTGTTAAAAAAAAGAAACATTTTTTTATGGCACGTGCAGTTTTTGTTTTAATCGTAAAAAATAATATTAAAAATACAAAATATTGTTTTTTTTTTAAATATCATAAGGTGGGAAAAACAAATAACATACGAAAGTGCAAAAAGGATCTAAACATTTTTTACTATTGATTTTCTGATAGGACGAGTAGATTTTCATTTAAGCATAAAAAATAACATGAAAAATAAAACAATTAGATTTTTGGAAAAACGACACAAGAGACGAAAAAAAATACACAAAAGTTGTTTCATAAAAAAATATCTACATATATAAACTTTTGTTATAAGAATACATTAGAAATAAAAAAAAATTTATTGGAAAAATGACGCAAGATACAATAATTTTTTATTTAACAAAATTCTTCGCCTAAATGGTATCTGTAAATTTTCTTGGAATTTCTTTATCCTAGTGTGCGTCTTTTTGGTTTGAATCATAAAAATAGCATTGAAAATGAACAAATTAAAGGGCCGTACATAAATTACGATAACTCCTTTGGTAAAATGTGGGGGGAGGGGGGGGGGATGGATTTCTCATGTCAGATTTTTTCAAGCTGTGAATAACTAAAAATCAAAAGTAAAACAGATTGTTATAACTTTTACATGGAAACAGTTGTTTATTAATGCGATATAGTATTGAAATTTTGAACCATTTCTAGAGATTAGGCATTTCATTTATTTTTTTCGTTAATTGAAAAAAGATTGGGTTTTCACCATAAGTGTCTTTGGACCATAAGTGTCTTTAACCGATTTCCTTCTTTCTTTTTTTTAATCGTCTTATCGTTATGTAATGAACCGAATGCACAGCATTAAAATTAAATTCCTTAATATTTGCTAATTGCTAATTTCTTTCAACCGACTGTAATCTCTAACAATGGGAAAGTTGAGTGAGGCATGACAGGCACTCAATCTAAATTCTCGGTTCGAACCTAGGTGAAAATGCCACTACACGGAAAGAGAAATTGGCCTCCTAGCTTACCAGCCTCATGCGCCACGGCAGCACTATCAGACTAGTGGTCCCACTCTCACTGAAAGCGTGGGGGTGCCAGTGTTGGAACATGGAGAAACAACGAATGTTGGACTCCAGGCTTCCAACTCGGAGTAACTCTCAATTCCGACCGGCGTTGGCACCTTATACTTATATTACTGATGACCGCAACGCATTAATCTTTCATTCTGACGAGTTGCACTCTCAGCGTCCAAGTAGTGGGCAAACCACACTACCAGTCATGCAAGAGCGTAGACCGCTGACCCGCCTAGAGCGCCATTGGCCAATTTGTGGTAAGTTAGCAAGTCAAGCGCCATAAGCAACTAGCGCCACTAGCCTCGGGAGGTTAGGAGGCCAATTTCTCTCTCCGTGTAGACCACGCGCTGTTCCAAAACCAGCCAGAGGGCCCACGAACTATTTTAGCTATGAGTACACTCATGGTGGCGGTTTGCTACTTCCCAGGCGCAAAAAATGCATCAATTTTCAATTAATTGCAATAAAACAAGAATCAGGCCATTTTTCGAAAAAAGCGCTCTGGAAGGTTATACGTTTAGGCATTTATAGTCTGTGATTGAAATATGAAATCATACAATTCAGAATTGTAGAAGAAAAACCTGTAAGAGTAATACATGGGCTAATTTTCAAGCCTGAGGAAGCGCCAAATTCGGACCAAAATTGAAGGCTCTGGACATTTTTAAACGAAAAAAGTGCATTTCCTCTCACTGTGTGGCGCTTCGTGCGAAAATAAGTTAGGAAATAAAAAGTGTCGGTAAGGAAGGAATCAGGTCACGTAACCCACTAGTCAGATGGCCTTAGAGAAGGAGAATTAATAATTATGCTTATTACTCTACTCCGCAACACTAGTGTTCTAGAATAGAGTCCAATTTTCAGATTGGTTGTGGTAAGAGGAAACGGAAACTCAGGGCAAGGTAATGGTTATGTAAAGACTCTCAACCCCATAAAAGGGGAGAGTCTAAACAAAATAAAGAACAATAACATTCCATTTTTGTGCTCAAGTTATATATTTTTTTATTTAAATCATTTTGATACAAATAATGCAACCAGGTCTCTTTCAAAGCTTTGTTCATGATATATCAAGAAAGAACAATTACGATTATCGAATAAATAGTGATGATCGCGACCGATTGACTAATTGTCAATAAAACCCCATTTCAAAGATGAAATGAAAGATGAAAACAAAATTTGGCCGTAATTTATGCGAAATCGCATACTCCGTCATAAGAATTTTGTGAACTGGATTTAATGATTCAAAGATGAGAAAATATTTATGCACCCAGTACACAAGATTTTATTAAAAGGGAGGCAAAAGAGGTAAAAGGAAAAACAAAATCAACCATTTACTTGTTTAATTTTAAAACAAAATAAAAATAAAATCAATATCTATATCTATATATATATATATATATATATTTATGTATAATATGTATATGTAATTATTTAGGACAGTTTTCCGTACGTAATGTCTACGTCTGCTCAGAAACTATATTCCAAGTTATATCTCGTAAACTTTTGTTTAAATGAAAACGAGCAAATCGCAGTCAGCTTCAAGCCGGCGATTTGATTTTAGACGTTTATAGGACACTTGCAATATAGAAATGTATAATATATCTTTTGCTTTGATCTCTCCGAATTATAAAAAAAACGATAACTTATTGTTGCTAATTAACTATTGTTAGAATCTAGTATTTCACTGGTTTCAGATCCTGCAGTACTAGATGTGCAAGTTTGTTTTAAACTGTCTAGATATTCTTGTTGCGACGTTGCCAGCACCTTTGATAGTATATCACTGTCTTCCCAGTCAGTTAAACCTAGAAAAAAAAATCGCACCACTTTTCTTCATCTCGATACAACTTTTAATGTGAAATTTACCGTATCGCTAATGGTTCTTTGTTAAATGTCAGGCTTCACAGTAATCCTCGGGGACATTTTATGGGAAAATAGGGGACTTTTAGGGGACTCCACTCCTGGAAAAAAAAAATCCCGGACATTTTCAGGTATCACAATATTCTTTCAGGTATTCGCATTTTTTAAAACAATCGACTCGGAATATGTATATTACAATTTCGCGAGTTTATTATAAATAATGTTTTGTCAGCCTTTTTAAATATATAAATTTGTAAAAATAGTTCTATTCATATGTAAAATTTAATAACTGTTTTTTCATTTGTTGAAGTAACTAAGGAGGCAAGAAAAATATAAGGAAATTTTTAACGAAAATAGATAAATTGGTTCTTTTTAGTGAAATTCATATTCCTAAATTTTCAAGTAAAAATATTGCATTTTCAACAAGATACATGAATTTTTAACTAAAGTGATGAGGCTGCAACTGGAATTCTAAATTTTTTGACGAAACAGAACAATTTTCTAACTGAAAATATCATGGAAAATTTATTCAATTACCTTGAGAGATTAAATTTCCACTAGAAAGGCAAATTTTCAACAAAATACATCAATTTCCATCTAAATATTTGAAGCTCTAACTAAAAAAGGCACATTTTTTACTAAAGGAAAATAATTTGTAACAAAATTGTTACATTTTCAACTAAAAAAATTTTTTAACTAAAATTGTAATATCACTTCTCGTGAATAAATTCTTTAAAATCCATTAAAATATTATTAAATCTTGTCAAATTCTATAAAATTTGGAAAAATTTATTAAAATACCTTGAGAGCTTTAAAATCCTTTAAAATCATTTAAATCCTAGGAAATCTTATGAAATCCTGTGAAACCTTTTAAAATATCTTAAAAACATCTAAAAAAAGGTTTATCCTCAAATAATACAAACCCATAAAAAATCCTTTCAAATTAATGAAATTAATAAAAAATTCCTTAGAATCTTTTAAAATTACCTAGAATATTTAAACCTAAAAGCTCTTGAAAATACCTTAGAAATTTTGAAATTACCATAAACTCTTAAAAATACAAATTCATTTTATGAATTGTAACAATATACAGTTATGGAAATGATATACATTTTCAGGGACAAAATCGAGTGCGAAACACGAGATACGTGATAAAAATTTCTTCGTTAAAGCCGAAGGAACTTTAACAAAGAAGAATTCACAATCACTTGCATTAAAAAGTAGAAAGAAATTTCATGCATCTTATATCTTATACTTCAGGAAAATAAAAGTTGATTGTGTTCGTTAAAGCTAAAGGAGCTTTAACTAAAGAGAATTCACAATCACTTGCATTAAAAAATATTGTAAAATTGTATGCAGCCAGTGGTAACGCTACACTACAGAAAAATTAGACTTAAATGTATTCGTTAAAGCCGAAGATGCTTTAACAAAGAATAATTCACAATCACTTGCATTAAAAAGTATTGGGAGATTTCATGCATCATATATCTTGTACATCGGAAAAATAAAACGTGATTGTGTTCGTTAAAGCCGAAGAAGCTTTAACAAAAGAGAATTCACAATCACTTTCATTAAAAAGTATTGGAAAATTTCATTCATCCAGTGATACGTTATACTTGGGGAAAATTAACCTCGAATTCACTTGAAGCCTGAAATATAATCTGAAATTGAAAAGAAAATTTTGCAATTACCAAAACTAACAAACCCTTACCGAAGACTTCAGGTGGCAGACGATTAAAGAGGGAAATATCAGGAGAAGTGTGGGATTCTTTGCTGCTACCAGGTACAGGCTCTTGTGGCGCAGGTTTCAACTCCGTTGGAAGAAGAGGTATACTTGTATTTTGAGGTGATTGGTGCTGTGGAGATCTTTTACTATAACGCACTGAATCGCCGACCTGCACAAAATAACAATTGAAAATTAGTCACTGAAATAATAAATGAAAATAAATTTTCGGACTTGAAAGTCAGGCATGCAAGACTTGGGTTATCTATACTTAAAAAGCAAAAAAAGAAAGAATTTGTGCAGCCACGGGAAAACGAGTCTGTTTTGTACAGACCTTTGGGGAATTTCGTAGAGAATCTGCAGAGGCTGCAGTTGCCGTTGGCGAAGAAGTATGACTTCGTTGTTGTGCACGGCTGCCGTGCGAATGAAAGATAGCATGACTATGCTGTGCACTCGAAAGGGTACTAGTGCTACTACTACTAGCCGATCGCTTAAAAAATCAAAGGTTCACGTAAAAACACATTCTTTTATCCTTTTTCAAATCCTGCATCACTCGCATGCTAAGGTACCGCCTCAAACTCAATATTAGGGATAATATTCAAGGTTTTTCCTAATTTAACTGATTAAACATTTAAGGTAAATGTCGCAGTAAATGTCCCAGTAATCGTGGTGTGCCCTGCAAACATGGCTCTACTCGCAAAAACAGGTCTAATAACGCGAGTGATGTACGATATTTCATCCGAAATAAGAATTTCATGGAACTGTGAATGTACAAGTAATCGCGATTTTCCTTTAAACATTGCTATCTTCATAAAAGCAGACCTAATGGAATGAATGATGTACGAAATTTATTCTAAATAATTCTTTTGTGAGACTCTAAATGTCTCAGAAATTGCGATGCCCCTGCAAACATTGAGCTCCTCACAAATAAATGGTTAATTATGTGAGTGATGTACGATATTTAGATTCGAAATCTGCATTTTATGAGACTGTAGGGCCGGCTCAAAACTTAGCTGTTTGACTTTGATTGGTAATGTCTATGTATAATATTTCAGCAGGCTTTCTCATCATGACTTATTTAGCAGGCTTTACAGACTCATAAAACGGCGATTGCAAATAAAACTCAGTTATTTTTATCATTTTATAGCGTCAAATGAAATTTCAATAATTTCAAATTATACAAAAAGCAAGAAAATTCGCGTCACGATTACAGGGAAGTTTACTTTAACCTGCAGAAAAGTTCATTTCGTTAAAGTTTTCATCGTTTTTAAATTCTTTTTTCAGGTTAATATTCAAACCAAAAGACATAATTTGGAGCTAGCTTAGCGTTTGTAAAATTTCGAGTAACACACCTTTTTATGCTGCCCCCCCCCCCCAACTTTGAAGAAGCCAGAAATAATTTTTTTTAAATTATATTCCGTTTTTAACTATATTTAGTTTAAAAATTAAATTTTTGTTTTAAACTCAATTTTGTTTTCAGAAGCAATACCAAAAAAACAAATTTAATTTCGATCAAAAGAGGTGAATGTTTAACTAAAAAAGATTAGTTTCTATACCAATACTGGAATGATTAAATTTTCAATTGAAAAAGTTAAATTTTTTTACTCAAAAGATGAATTTTTAACTAAAATGATAAATCTGCAAACAAAAAAATCCATTTTCAATAAAGCAGTTAAAGATTTTTAACTAAAAAAAATTTTCAATCCAAAAAAGGCGGATTTTATACAAAACAGTTTAATTTTTTAACCAAAAAGAATAACTTTTTAATAGAATTTTTTGAATATTTATTTAAATATTTAAACTAAAACCCAAACAGTTGTATCTTAAACCAAAAAAGATAATTTCCAAATAGTTGAATTTCCTCTTAAAATTCCAATTCACAAAAACAATTAAAGATAAGAAATTGCCATCTTGCACTTATTAAAAACAGTAAAAAAAAAGCAAATGACTTCTAACAATTCATAAAAAATAAATGTACAAAATTTCGTCCCTTCTAATTTTATCAAAATTCAAAAAATAGTAAATTTTCTTCTTTGTATTTAACGAAAATTGAAAAATAAAGTTTCCTCCCTTCCAACTCTATAAAAATGTTGAAAATAAAAAATGATGCTTTTTCTAATTTATTTAATATTCAAAATCAAAATATTCTCCATTCCAACTCGGTAAAAATCCCTATAATATTAAGTTCCTCTTTCAATTGGGAATTTTTTTAATTTAACGATTCAAGACTTTCTATTTCAAATAATTCAGTTACAAAATGTTTAATTTTTAATGTTTGATTTATTATTTCTAATTTTAAATGAACAATCAAATATTACTCAAATTTAATCGAAAATTCTTTTCTTTAGTTAGGCATTTTTTAATTTAATGGGTTAAAATTTGAAATTATTTAAAAATTGAAAATAGTTTGTTAAGTTTTAATCAGAAGTTTACCGTTAAAATCTGTAAATTGTTCAATTTTCAAGAGATTCAGAATCGTCTTGTCAAATCAACTTTTGTTCCATTTTTAACATTCGAACTAAAGTTCAGTTTAAGAAATAATTAATTAATTTAAATTTACAATTGATCAAGTTAAAACACTTTTCATCCAAATTTTTAAATTTAAAAGATTTGTTTATTTTCAACTATTTAAGTTTTCAAAACTGCATTTTAAAATGAGTTAAATTGAAAATAAACACATTAAAATGAAGACCTGAAATGGAAAATTTTTATGTAAATATTTTACAAATGTACAAAAATTATTTTATAACTAAAAAGAAGAGTTTTCATCAAATAAATATTTTTTAGTCATGAAACAAAAAAAAAGATCATCTAAATTGTTGAACTTTCAAGCCAAATTTTGAAACAAAAAAAAGTTGAATTTTCATTAAACAGAAAGCATATGTTTTACGAAATATTACTTGCATTTTAAACCCAAAAATACGAATTTTCAACAAAACAGTTAAATTTTTAACTAAAAAGGATGTCTTTTTACCAAATTGTTGAATTTTCGAACAAACAATAAAATTTATAATTATAATTTATAATGAAAACGAGAGAGGAAAAATTGCAAAGTGAATGAATTTTTCAATAAATTTATGAAAATTTAACTGAATTACTAGAATTTTTAACCTTAAAGATGAATTTTTAAACAGTAAAATTAATTTTCAAGCAAGAAGATTAATTTTCTATAGAAAAAAAACATTAATTAACGTAATAGTTGAATTTTCAATTAAAGGAGATCAAGTTTCAACCAAATAGTTGAATTTTTAATTAGAAAAAATTTAATTACAACAGAAAATGGAATATTTACATAAAAAGATGAATTTTCAACCAAAAAAGATCATTTTTCAACCATAAATTGAATAATTAAATTAACAGTGAAAAAATGAATGCTCAGCCAAAAACGAAAATTAGGGAATATTCAACTGGAATAGTATTTTCGTTTTCATTTTAAGAACAAAAAATTATTTTCAAACCTAAAAGAAACAAATTTTCAATAAAAAAGTTAAATTTTCGGTAAAAAAAAATTCCTTCTCATAAAAAAAAAAAACAAGTTTTCAATCAAATAGATCATTTTTTAGCCAAAAAAATGAATTTTTTATTAAAAGTAATTATATTTTTATAGCATATAATATTATATTCTTCAACCAAGTAAATTTATTTCTGACCTAAAAGATGAATTTTCAACAAAAAACGAATAATTTCTAAACGTTGAGATTTACATAAAAAAAACGTTTTCTACCAAAAAAATAGATTTTATATAGAAAAAGTAGATTTAAAAAAAAAATAAAATATGTGAATTTTCAACGAAATAAATGGATTTTTAATTAAAAAAGACAAATTTACATCCAAATTGTGAACTTCTGAACTAGAACAAGTCCATTTTCAACTAAAAGTGGAACGGTTAATTTTGCAGTTGAAAAAATAAAAATGCAACCTGACTGATACATTTTCAACTGAATTGATGAATCTTTAACTAAAATATTTGAATTTTATACCTCCGAAAAAAATGAATTTTCAACCAATAGAATTAATTATCTACAAAAGAAGCGAATTTTTCACAAATTATATGAATTTTCAAAAAATAATTTATTTTTTAAATAAAAAATACCAATTTTTAACCAAATAGTTGAATTTTGATCCAAATAAGATAAAATGTCAACCAAAAAGTAAAATAATTTAATTTCGTATTCAAAATCTAATTCTTAACAACAAAATCGGATTTTCCGAAAAATATTTAAATTTTCTACAGGAATAGTTAAATGAAAACAGATTTAATAAATGTTAAACAACAACAAAATGAATTTTCAACAAAGAAGCTTTTTACAGCAAGCAGTTGATTTTTCAAGAAAATAGAACCTACTACTGAACATAAATTGTTGAAAAATGTAATTGATATTAAAAAACAAAAACTTTTAACCAAAAAGATGAATTTTTAACAAAAGAGTTTAACTTTCAACCGGATAGTTTTATTTTCAATGAAAATGCTGAATTTTCAAATAAAATGATAAATATTTAACGCGAATGCTTGAATTCTACCCAAAAAGATTAATTTTTAAACAAGAAGATTAATTTTCTACAAAAAAAAATACGATTTTTCAATATAAGACATGAATTTTCAACAAAAAAAATGGTCAAATTTTAACTACAAATGACAAATTTTGAACTACATAGTTTAATTTTGAACGAAAAAGATCAATTTTTAACAAATAAGCAGTCAAACAAAAATTTAATAGTAAAATTTACGCTTTTAAGAATTAATTTTTAATAAAAGAGAGAAATTTTCAACTGAAATAATGGAATAATCAATTGAAATAGTTATATATTCAGCTTTAAAAAAACAACTGATTTTCAAATAAAAATAATAATAATTAAAAACAAAACTAATATTCTACAAAATAGTTACATTTTCAAGCAAAGTGATGTATTTTTAACTAAAATGAAGAATTTTTGACCTGAAATAGTGGAATTTTTAACCAAAAACACGAATATTCAACTAAAATGATAAATTTTTAACTATCTAGTTAAATATTTACCATTTATCATTAATCTACTTATTTGAAAAATATGTTTTGGTTGAAAATTTACTTATTCTACAACAGATCAATTTTCAACCAAAATATAAAAATAAATTTCGATGTAAAGCCAGAAATTAAATTTTTTGTAAAAAAAAATTCATTTTCAATTTAAAAGATGAATTTTTAACTAAAATAATGGAATAATCAATTAAAAGTTACATTTTCATTAAAAAAAAAAACTAATCTATAACAACAACAAAATTAGTTTGCAGCAAAAAAAAACTAATTAAACATTTTTTTTACAGTTTCAAACAAAGTAATGAATTTTTTCACCGAAAATGAAAAATATTTAACTAAAATAGTTGAATTTTAAACTAAAAACATGAATATTCAATTAAAATGATAAATACTTAAGTATAATAATTGCATTTTCAACCAAAAAGGACGAATTTTCAACTTAGTGATAAATCTTCATCTAGAATAGTTGAGTTTTTAAACCAAAAGATACATTTTCTTTTTTTTAAAAAAAAAAGAAAATTCAACAAAAATACATGAATCTTCAAATAAAAGAGATAAATAGTCGACCAGAAATTTAATGCTTAAATTTTTAGTTAAAATATTCATTTTCAATTAAAGGGATGACTTTTCAACTAAAATAATAAAATAATCAACTGGAATAAGTTACATTTTGAGTTAAAAAATAATAATCACTAACAACAAAAAAACTAGTTTTTAAACAAATATTTATATACAGTAATATAAAGCTACTTTTACAAATAAAAAATTGTTATCCACTTTTATATTGCAATGAAAAAAATTAATAAAATGAGCACATTAAAAAAATTCCCTAAATTTTGAAATTTTATTTTTTTATTTTTTAAATATAGCTTCAATAGTTAAAGTTATTATTTTTTGAGACAGCAGACTTTCCAAGCAAAATATTAGACACTAAATAGGGAAGATAGTTATAAGATTAAATTTTAATTTTAACAAATTTATTTATTATTCTGTATATTTATGAATTATACAAACAATAATGTATACTTTCAATTAATACATTATTTAATTTAAAATTAAAACATATATTATTCATTCATAGTAAAATATGACTCTTTTTTTAATAAATTTATCAATATTAATATTATTTATAAGAATTATCGTTGGAGGAATAATTAGTTATTATTTTCTTCATCAATATTATCAACCCTTTATTTCGAAATTAAATTAAATTTATATATTATAATATTTTTAAGCCCAATAATTACTTTATTAAGGGCATGTGACACAGCTAAATACCTATATTACCGACCACAGTTTTTCAGTTCACTGAATGTTTTTTTGAACCTAAGAACTTTTTTTGTAAATAA
>NC_046660.1:44601445-44607416 GCF_010883055.1 Belonocnema kinseyi
TCCAAAAATAAATAATAAATAAATTAAATTAATTAAAAGATCTTTTGAGACGATGAAATAGGGTAAAATGGGTTATAATTAATATAAAAAGTGAGTCGGCAGTGGCTCAGATGTGAGTGATGGTTTAATAAAATGTTATATGAGTGAGGGAATGTTAAGCAAGCAAGTTGTACTTACTGCTTTTCTCATCTCATTATCTCGTACCCATTGCAAGTAACTTTCCCGGGCCACTTGTTCCTCGATTGCTTCGCTTGTCGCTTCCCAGTCAGTCGCCTTAATCTTATCTTCAAGCATCGTCTGTCAAAATCAGAAAAATCACTCTGGTCAATTGTCATTTTTAGATCCAACTGATTTAACAGGGTGTCAACTTCAAGTCCTCGAAAGAAATTCTCTGAGAAAATTTCAGGTTTTTCCCAGATATAATTTTTCATAGTACGGAGCCATTAAAATATTTCGTACTTCTTTTTTTTAAATCGACTCGAAATATTATGACAAATAATATTAGAAGATATTCTTAAATATATTAGCAGAATCGATTAATTAATAATTACATAATACAAAAAACCAGAATGTCTAGCGTATCTTGAACAAAAAATTCCAAGATTTTTCCAGGTTTTCCAGGACAACAAAAAAAGTTTTTCAGGACAAAAAAAAACATTTTTCCAGGTATCTTTCTTTTACAGTGAAAAATAATTTTCACTAGAGATAGAAATTGTAGGTCTAGTGGAAATAAAAAATAAAAAGTTCCACATGCGAAATGTCTCATACGCACTCAAAACCTGAATTTATGATTAAAACAAAACAAAAAAACTTTTTTTGATCAGATTTTGAGTGCTTTTAGTTTTCCGTAAAATAATTAAATTTTGAACAAAACAGTTGAATTTTTAACCAAATTGTTAAATTGTCAACGAAATAATTGAATTATAAATATATAAATATATAAATTATAAATAAAAAATAAAAAAGGACGAACTTTCTGTCCCAATAAACGCATGATTAACAATATCGTTGAATTCTCAACTAAAACGGATGAATTTTTAACAAAGTACTTGAATTTTCAACCAAATAGTTGAATTTTTAACAGAATACTGGAATTTTCTAGTACAAAAATCATTTTTGAACCAAATAGTTAAATTTTCAGCATAATTCTCAATCTTCAAGTAAACTTATCAATTTTTAATTTAAAAAAATAATAACCAGGGTGGCCGCTTTAATCGACGAAATAAATTCCCGGTCATTTCCCGGTTTGCAAACATTTTTCACGGTCAATGAAATTTAAAAAATTTGAACACTAAAGTTAAAAAATCTTCCACTTGAGATAATAAAAATTGAGCTGCAAATAAAAGAACTCAAAGTGGATAAAATTGAAGTTACTAACATTTTTCAATATAAAAAAAATAAAAATCCACGTTATCATTTTCAATGCTCTATATTGAAAAATCAGTCAATGAACTTTAAAATTTTCAAAACTATATAATTTTAAGAAATTTTAAGCTAGAAACATCAAAGATTAAAGAATTGAAAAAAATTTAACTGAATTTTTCTTAAATTAGAAATTCAATTATTTTCTTTTTAAATAGTTTAAGCATCCTTGGAAAGCTTCAAAGTTTTATTTCAAAATCTTAAGAAATCTAGAAGTTTTTGTAAATTGGTTTAAAATTTAAAATTATTTTGGAAATTTTTTCAGAACTTCTAAATATCTGTCAAAATTAATTGAATTTTTTCTACAATTTTCAGAAAATCCTGCAAATTTCAGAAAAATTCTCTACAATTTGGTTGTATAAATAACAATTGAACATTTATTATTTGTAGGCGAAATTGGAGAAATTTTAAGAGATATGTAGCAGTTTCGAAAAGATTTAAACTTAATGTAAAACTTGAAATGATAGCCTAATATAAAACAAAATGTAGATTTTCGCGGATTTTAAAGAAAAAAAATTAGATTCTTTTCAAGAATTGTAAAAGGTTTTAAAAGAATAAAAACATTTTCTCAAGATTCATAGGAAAATTAAAAATAACATCGTTTTGAGTAATTATTTTAAGAGAATATTTAGAAAGTTTTTCAAAGATTTAAACAAAATTGTTAAAAAAAAAAAAAAAAAAAAAGATTCTAGAAGATTTTAAGAAAAATTTCTCAAACTTGCATGATAATTTTTAATCCTTTCAAAACTTCTAAATATCTTTTAAAATTACTCAAATTTGTTCTACAAATGTTTATTTGTAAATTATACATCAAAATTTTAAAATTTCACTTACAAATTATGTATTTTTAAATACAACAATTAAAATTGTAACGTTTCAATTTACTTGTCTTAAATAAAAAGTCAAATATTGCTAAATATTCAATAATTAATCTTTTTTAATTAAAAATTCCACATTGAATGGGTTAAAAATTAAACATTTTAAATTTAATAAGATCCTTTAAACAAGAATATATTATTATGAAGTTATTTTTAAGTTGAAAATAGTTTATAAACTTTCAATCACACCTTCACATTTGTTTAATGATTAAAACTGTCAAATTGAAATCGTTTAAGTATTAACGTTAAAATCTGAAAATTCTTAAATTTTGAACTGATTTAAAATCGTTTTGTCAAATCTTTTTTATTGAATTCTTATTACTTAAAGTACAGATATATTAAACAATGTATTTATTTATTAAATAAAAATGTGTTTTATCCCAAATTTTTAACATAAAAAGCTTTTATTTTTTATTTGTCCAAGTCTTTAAGAAAGAGTTTAAAAATTCTGTAAATTAAAAAATTAAGCTTAGAAATACAAATTTGAAATGAAAAATTGTTAAAGTAAAAAAAATGTGAATTACGCATTGTAAGCTAAATAATAGCATAATTGAAAAACATAACAATTCCACTAATTATTTAAAAACTGTCGAAATCGAACGTGGGAAGATTTTTCTTCCACAAATTTGTAAAATTCTCGGTCAAACAAAAAAATTCACTGTCATTTCCCGGTTTCCCGGTTCAGTGGCCACCCTGATTAACATTATAGTTTTATTTTCAAACAGAAATTAATTTACAACTAAAAAAATAAATCTGTAACCAAGAAAATAAATTGTTAACAGAGCGTGCAAACTTTTAACCAAAAAAATACCGATTTTCAATTTAAAAAAGTGGTACTTTCCACCACACATATTAATTCTCTGCCAAAAAGATATATTAACAATATTTTTGTTAACAAAGTAGCTAAACTTTTAACCCAGAACTTAAATTTTCTAACCAAATAGACGCATTTTCAACCAATTTAACTTTTAAGCCAAAAGATTGATTTTTGTGTAAAATTGCTGCATTTTCAGCCCGAAAATATTAATTTTAAACAAAAAAGTTGGAGTATTAACCAAAGAAGAGGAAATTCCAACCCAAAAGAATACTAATACTGATATAATAATAAATTAATTTTCAATATAGTAGTTGACATTTTAAACAAAAAAGATTAATTTTTTCAATCAAAAATAGAGTACTTATATTTTCAGTTGAAAACATTAATTTTCAATCACAATGATGGACTTATAATCACAAAATAATTTTTTTTTTTGCAAAACCAGAAAAATATTTAAATTTGAAGTAAAAAAACAATTCAATACTCAACAGCAACATATTAATTTTCAAACTAAAAATACTAATTTTCAAGCCATTTTAAACACAAAAAAGAACATTTCAAACCAAGAAGATTAGTTTACTACAATTAATAAAAAATCTTTCTAAAAAAACAGTTGAATGTTAAACCCAAAAATGCAAGTTATTAACAAAATGGATGAATTTTGGAACAAAAATATAAATAGTAGATGTTCCAATAAAAAAAATAACTTTCAACAAAAAATAGTCGAGTTTTTAACAAAAAATAATTATATTTTCTTATTTGTTTCTATTAGTTTAGTTCTCATTTAATCAAAAAACAAGAAGTTTCTTCCGAGTTTCCAGCAATTATTCGGAATGAAATTTAAGGCCTTTTTCAGGTTTGCCAGGCCAAGAAATCAAGTTTTTCCAGGTCCTTTTTTTAGATCAAATAATGAAATAACCGTTTGTTATTAACGTAAAAAATTTGCCCTTTCATTGTTCATAGTTCAACCATTTTTTAAGAAAACAGGACCATAGATAAACAAATTCTTATTTTTTTGCGAATAGAAGACGTTTTTAAAATCCTTGAAATCTTTGTGAAATCATTTACAATTTCTGTGGAATCTTTTGGAATGTTAAATAATTAAAATATTTTTAATCCGAGTAAAATATTTTTAAATCTTAGAAATCTGCTTTACTTTTTGAAACCTTTGTCAAATCTTTTGAAATATTGGTAACATTTTTCTAAAATCTTGGTTTTTGAAATCTTTTTTACTAGTTGAAATCAATGAATTCTTAAAAATCTTAGTAAAATCTATTCTAGCCTATGAAAAATTTTTTAAGCTGTTTGAAATCGTTTAAAATCCTCGAAATGTTTTAAAGTCTTTGAAATCTTTTTTTCTTTGCAATCTTTGGAATTCTTGTATTATTGCGAAATCTTTCAAATTTATTTGAAATTATTAAAATAGTTTTAATCTGAGTAAAATATTTTGAAATGTTCGAAATCTGCTTTACTTTTTAAAATTTTTGTCAAATCTTTTAAAATATTGGTAAAAATTTGTCTTAAATCTTGGTTTGTGAAATCTTTTTTTTTTCGATGAAATCATTGAATTATTAAAAGTCTTATCAAATTTTCTAAAATATTTTGAGACCGTTTGAAATCGTTTTAAATATTTGGAATGATTTCATTCTTTTAAAATATTCACGAATTGAGTGAAGAATTGAGTGAATTTGTAAGTATTTAAGAAAATTTAAAAATTGAAGATAATTCAAAAGCATTTAAAAAATTCAGGGTAAATTAAAAAAAATTCAAATATCTTAAAATATTTGAAACCCTACTAACTTCTAACACAAGTAGTGACTAATGACTACAAAACAATTAAAATTATATTCAAAACAATTCCAATGAATTTGAAAAATGTTAAAAATCGAAAAATTCCATTGAGTACAATAAAACTTGAGTAAAATCTAAGAAATTTGAGAGAAATATGAAGAATGAGATAAAATTCATTCACAAAGCAAGCTGAATTGATAAAGCAATAAAGTAAATTAAAAACAATTGAAAAATATGGAAAAATTAATTGAATGGTGCAGAATTGAGTGAATTTAGAAGAATTTAAAAGAATATAAAAATATTTAGGATAAATTAATAAAAACTCAGGGCCAATTCCAAATGAATTGAAAAACATTTTTTTAAATCTCTTCAAATCTTCGAAACTCTATGAAATCCAGAGTCTTGTGAAACATTATTTGAAATCCATTAAAATATTGAAATCCACTAAAATTATTTAAACCCTTGGAAATCTCAAGTATTTCAAATCCTTTTAAATTACATTAAATTACTGAAATCAATAAAAAATTTCTTTGTAATTTTTTGAAATTAAATAAGTTATTTAAAATCCTTCAAATTCCTTCGAAATTTTTTGAAACCAAATTGAAAATGTTAAGAAATTAAAAAAGAATACGTTAAAATATTTCAAATAATTTTATCATTTTATCTTTAAGACTCGACGAAACACCTCACTTCTCATAAATGAAATATTTGTTAAATCTTTTGTTTTCATTTGAAATCATTAAAATATTTTATCTTTGTGAAATCTATGTCAAATCTTTTGAAATATTTGTAAATTTTTTCTTAAATCTTGGTTTGTCTCATTTAGACTTTAAAAGAATACAAGAATTCCAAACATTTCAAAGATTTAAAAACATTTCAAACGGCCTCAAAACATTTTAGAAGATTAGAAAATATTTTACTAAAATTTTTAATAATTCAATGATTTCAGCGAATAAAAAAGATTTCACAAAGATTTTAAAAAGTAAACCAAACTTCAAAGATTTCAATCGATTTTACTCAGATTAAAAATATTTTTATGATTTCATATATATATATATATATA
>NC_046660.1:44607516-44620077 GCF_010883055.1 Belonocnema kinseyi
GTGTCATTTAGATTTTAAAAGAATACAAGAATTCCAAAGATTTCAAAGATTTGAAAACATTTCGAAGATTTTAAACGATTTCTAACGGCTTCAAAACATTTTAGAAGATTAGAAAATATTTTACTAAGATTTTCCAATAAAAACAAAAGATTTAACAAATATTTTTATTATTTCATAAAAATCTTATTTAAATATTAAAAGAATACCAGAGTTTCAAAGATTTCAAAAAGGGCACAGTATACCAGATTTAAAAGATTTAAACAAATTCCGAAAATTGTAAACGATTTCAAACGGCTTCAAAACGTGTTAGAAGATTAGAAAATATTTTCCTACAATTTTTAATAAATCAATAATTTCAACGAATAAAAAAGATTCCACAAACCAAGATTTAAGATAAAAAATTACAAATATTTCAAAAGATTTGTCAAAGATTTAAACAAATATTCGGAAATATGATGTACACATCGTTTTAAAATCCTTTAAATCCTCAAAATCGTTGTAAAATCTACCAAACATTTTTTAATATTTTCAAATCAATGAAAAATTGTGAAATCTTTAGTAATTTTCCGTAATGTTTGTAAACTCAAAAACTTATAATTTAAGATTCTATATTAGCAGAGAAAAAATAAAATTAAAACTTTTAGAATTATTCACAATATTAAAGCCTGTTTATTCCAATCTATAAAATAATTAATAAAGTCTACATAAAGTTCCTTAAACCTCTTTATTTATTTTGTAATGAAAAAAAAGATAACACTAAATATAAAAATTGTTCCATTCAAAGTAATAAAAATTGAACCGCAAAATAAAGGACTCAAAATGAAAATCTTGAATTTTTAACTTTTAAAAATGAATTAATTCAAAGATTCAGATTCAGTTCCAAAAATATAAATCTACGTTATTATTTTTAATGCTCTAAATTGAAGCATAAATCAATATATTTTTTAAAAACTCAAAATTATATCATTCCACACAATTTAAAATTCTAATTCAAGCTGCTCAGAATTGGTTAAAGATTGAAAATTCCCTATTTCAATTCATAATTTAAATTTTGTTCGAAAATACCTCTTTTCAACCCAGAATTATCATTTTGTTTAAAAAATTCATTTTTCCATTCAGAATTGTTATTCTATTGGACAAATTCCAGTTCAAACTTAAAATTGATCAAAAATTTTCCGTTTCAATTAAGAATTAGAATTTTTCTGTAAAATTCCCCGTTACAATTCAAAATTTAATTTTTTTTCGAAAAAATTCCGTTTCAACTTAGAATTTGATTCCATACTTTAAGAAAAATCACTCTTCCAGCTCGGAATTTATTTCAATTTTTAAATTCCCATTTGCAAGAAAATGTATAATTGTTTTGAATAAATACCGGTTTCAACTCAAAATTGGTTAAAATTTTTAAATTCCTTGTTTTAACTCAGAATTAGAATTCTTTAGAAAAATTTCATGTCGCATATCAGAATTTTGTTCCTATTCGAAAATTTTTCGAGAATCATGATTATTCTGGATTAATTTCAGTTCCAACCATAAATTTGTAAGAAATTGAAAATTCTCTGTTCTAATTAAAAGTTAAATAATTTTTATTTTAAATAGTTTAAAAATCCTTAAAATGCTTCGAAATTAAAAAAAAATATTTTTTTGTTTAATTCTGCCAAATTAAAGAAATTTGCTTAAAATCTTCCACATTCATTTTTGAAAATTTAGTAAATCTTTATAAATATTTTTAAATATTCTCTTAAAATTAGTGTATTAAAATAATAAATCATTACAAAATTTTCTATGAAATGTTTTTTCTTTACAAATTAAATTTGGTTAAATAGAAGAATTAAAACTGTAATATTTAAAGTTCAATTTTATTTTTAGTTTTGAATATTTAATTTATAATTACTGATTTCAAATGAAAAGTCAGATGTTTATAAATATTAAGTAACTGCTCTTTTTCTTAATCGGAAAATTTCCAAATTGCATGGTTTAAAAATGTAATATTTCGGACGAAAATTATATTTAAAATTGAATAAAAGCCTTCGGTAATAAATATATTATTTTGAAGTTATATTAAATGTGAAAACAGTTTAATTCTTAAAGTAAAAATCTGGACATTCTAAATTTGTAAACTGAATCTTCGATTTGAAACGCTTCTAATTTTTAATTGTTTAAGTCTTGAAAACGGAATTTTAAAATTATTCTATTGAAATGTACACTTAGAAATTAAAAATCTAAAATAAAAAATTTTCAAAGTAAAAGGTTTTCGAATTACGCATTCTAAACTCAATGATATCATAATTGAAAAAAAAATCAAAATTAAACTAATTATTTAAAAATCGGTTAAATTCAAAGTTGGAAGGATTTTTTGTTCGAAAAATTTGTAAAATTCCCGGTCAAAAAAATAAATTCACGGTCATTTTCCGGTCTAGCGGCCACCCTGAAAAACCAAAAACAAAAAGTAATTCAACATTCTCGTGGAAAATTCAAGGAGATTTTTAGGTTTTTCGGATCGCTAGACACCCTCTTTTTGTAAATCGGAGAAAAAAAGATAATTTTTTTTTTTTAAAGGGGAAAAAGGGGAGTATTTGAAAAACAAAATCTACCTGTTCGATATGTAAATCCTCGCTTTGACGGACGGCATCTGACACCAGAGCACGATCAGCAGATCCAGGGTTGAAAGATGGTAAACCAAGTCCAACGCCAATAGTCGCTTTGTATGGATCGACTATACTATTGTAATGACTACCCCTGTGATAGGACAACCGAATAGGCTCGTTGTCTGATTTGTGAACTCCGTGGAAAATGTTAATCGGCTCTAAAATTAAAATAAAAAAGTAAAAACTATCATCAATACAAGGCCAGCCACTAAAAAAGATCAATTGTCCGTGAAAACATAAATAATATAATTACAAGTTAAAAAAATTAATGTTCAACCAAACAGATGAATTTTTAAACTAAAATTATCAATTTTTTACTAGAATCAGGGTGGTCCTTTTAATTTTTTGTCAAAAAAATTTTTAAAATCAAACTATATTCTAAACATTTTAACATATAAAGTAATCAACAATAAACAACAAATTGAATCATTCAAAGTCGAAACCTTGAATTACAAGCTTTTAAAATTGAAGTTTAAAATTTTTCAGTTCAAAAATTATGTATTCAAATGCTCTATAACTTACACACAAATTATATTATTTTAAGTAATTTTAAGTTAGACACATTAAAAATTGAAAAATGATTTTTCTAACATAACAGTTTTTAAATTAGAAGTTAAATTATTTTTATTTTAAATAGTCTAGGCATCCTTCAAAAGTTTAAAAATTGTATTCCAAACTCTTGAAAAATCTAGGAGTGGTTTAAAATTTTTACAAATTCAAAATAATTTTTGAATTTTTGTCAGAACTTTTAAATATATTTCAAAATGAATTGAATTTTTTTCTATAACTTTCAGAAAATCCGGAAAATTAAAAAAATATTAAATTTGAATTTATGAATTAAAATAGAATACTTATTATTTGTAAAAATATTAGAGTAATATTAAGAGATATTTAGAAGTTTTAAAAAGATTCGAATTAAATTTAGAACTTGAAATAATTTGAAATAATTATTTAATTTAATTTGCAGGATTTTCAAAACTTGCAGGAAATAATAAATGTTCAATTGTTATTTATGAGTTAAAATGTAACAATTTCACTTATAAATTAAATACTTTTTAAAGAGAACAATTAAAAATTGTAACGCTAACAGATTAAAAGTTTTTCGAAAATCTAAAGATTCAAACTTTTTATGTTTGGTTTCAATTTACTCGTCTTAAATGAACAACGAAATATTGCTAAATATCAAATACTCATTCTTTTTCTACATTATCAAATTTCCAATTAAATGAGATAAAAATTAAATAATTCAGACTCACCATATTTTAAATTTAATAAGAACCTTTAATTATGACTATATTATTATGGATTTATTTTCAAGTTGAAAATAGTAAAACGCACGTTTACATTTTTAATAGCTGAAAAAATTAATAGAAATAATATATTAATAAATTTGTTTATTAAATTTAATTTTAAAAAAATAATATAAAGGAAGATTTGAAACTCTGATTTAAAAATATATTATAGATAAATCATGAAAATTTTTATTTAAAAATAAAATTATCGGAATAAATGATATATTAATTTCAATTCTTATCAACACTTTCCGATTGAAACATTACAATCTGGAAATTCTCAAATTTTGAACGGATCTAGAATTGTTTGGTAAAATCAATTATTTTTCAGATTTTTATACTTAGAGTGCAGATCCATTTTAAAAATAATTTATTTATTTATATTTACAGTTGATAAAATAAAACTATTTTTTTTTCAAAAATTTCCAACTTCAAATTATTTTACTTTTGAATTGTTTAAATCCTCAAAACTGCACTTTAATTATTTTAAAAACTGTTAAAATCGAACTTAAGCAGATTTTTCTTCTGAAAATTCGTATAATTCCCGGGTCCCGATCCGGCGACTTCCCTATTTTTTATTAAAAAAATCTTCGATTTTAAAAACTTCTAATTTTTGTTTAGCCTTTAAAACTGCATTTTAAAATTCGTTAAATTAAAATGTATGCTCAAAAATTAAAAATCTAAAATCGAAAATTTTTAAAGTCAAAGATTTTCGAATTAAGTATTCTAAACTAAATGATATAATAATTTATAAAAAATAACCGTTTAGTAAATTATTTAAAAATGGCCTTGATCACTTGGATTAAATAAAAATTGAAATTTAAAAGTTTTTTAATTCAAAAATTTAGTATCAAATGCTTAAAAATGTACACGTATAAAATTGAAGAAATAAACATTTTTCAATATAAACAAATATAAATTCACGTTATCATTTTCAATTATCTGAATTGAAAAATCAATCAATGAACTTTATCAAAATGAATTGAATTTTTTCTATAATTTTCAGAAATTTATGCAAATTTTAGAAAATTTCTTTACAATTTGGATGTTAAAATAACAATTGAACATTTATTATTTTTAGGTGAAATTTGAGTAATTTTAAGAGATATAAAAAAATTCGATTCTTTTCAAGAATTGTAAAAGGTTTCAAAAGAATAAAAATATTTTCTTAAGATTTCCAGGAAAATTAAAAATAACTTTTAATTTTGAAAATTATTTTAAGAGAATATTTTTAAAGTTTTTCAACGATTTAAACAAAATTTTCAAAAAATATTCTAGAAGATTTTAAGAAAACTTTCTAAAATTTGCATGACAATTTTTTATCTTTTTAAAATTCACTTTTTATTACTTAAAGTACAGATAAACTTAATAAAATTTATTTACTGATTGAATAAAAATGTTTTTTATCCCAAATTTTCAACATCAAAGGTTTTTATTTTTTATTTGCTCAAGCCTGTAAGAAAACATTTTTAAATTCTTTAAATAAAAAATGCAAGTCTAGAAATAAAAATTTTTAATGGAAAATTTTTAAAGTAAAAAATTTTGAATTACGCAATGTACGCTAAATAACAGCATAATTGAAAGACATAACAATTCAACTAATTATTTTAAAACCTTTGAAATCGAACGTGAAAAAGATTTTTCTTCTACAAATCTTTCTTTAAAAGATTTCAAAGTATTTCCAAAAAAATTTCAAAAAATAATCTGGAAGTCTTGAAGGAAAATTGTGTTGTCTTTAAAAAATTGAAAGAAAAATTCGAAAAATTTCAAAAGATATTTAGAATGTTTAGATATATTAAAAAGATTTCTTTTAATAATTAATTTGATAATTAACAAAAAAATTAGAGAAAAATGTAGATTCTTTACAATTTTGTAAAAAAAGAATCTTTTTATGAATTTGGAATGGTTTTTAGAAAATCAAACAATATTCTCTAGATTATAAGGAAAATTTAAAGTTATTTTCTGGAAGATTCCAGTACATTTTTTACTTATTTTGCAGAATTTAAAAAAATTGTAGTTTAAAAAATTTTCAAGTTTAAAAAAATGAACTAAAATTACACATAGTCAACAAAATTTAATTAATGTTAATGAATTCGTTTCAAAAATGTGCTTTTCAATATACTTGTTTTTAAATTAAAGACATGAACTAAAGTTATTTCAAGTTAAAAAATAAACGTTGTTCAAAATAATTTATAAAATCGAGGAAAATATTTTGTTGTTAATTATAACTGGTTTTGGAAAAGAAATGAATTAGAAAAATGTAGAGAATGAAAAAAAATCGATTAATAAAGATAAATTTTGAATGAATTTAAAAAAGAATTAGAAGGAATGAGAAGAATAATTAAATGAATTTTATAAAAAATCAAGCTGAATTTAAAAAAAATCAAGTGCATTGAAAACAATTACAAAATATCGAAAAAAAAAGTTAATCTTCAACCAAATAGTTTAATTTTAAACTAAAAACAATCAACTTTTAACCAAAAATGGAATTGTTAAATTTAAAGTAGAAAAAATTTATTTTTAACAAAAACGACCTTGAAATTGTTTAAATCTCTTGAAAATCTCCTGAAATCTTTCAAAATATCCTACAATATTTCAGTTTTTAAAATGCCTTCAATCTATTGAGATAAATTTTAACCAAAATTCTGGGAATGTTTTGAAATTTCCTAAAATATTTTAAATCGGTGATATCTTTTGAAAGATCGAGAAACTTTTTTTGAACGCTTGAAAACACCTGGGAATCATTTACAATACCCTCAAATATATAAAATCCTTTTAAATCTCATTAAATTGCTGAAATCAATGAAAGATTTCTTTGCCACCTTAAAAAAAAACCTAAAATATTTTAAATCCTTTAAAACCTTTAAAATTTTTTTTAAAACCATTAAAAGTGCGAAGGAATTTGAAAAAAAATGTTTCGTCAAAAAATGAATGTTTAACCAAAAACAAGAATTTTTATCTTAAATTATGAAATATTCAATTGGAATAAGTTAAATTTTCAGTTAAAAGAAAAAACGCCCCACAGTCCCTGCGGGATAAAAAATAAATAAATAAAAAACAAAAATAAATTTAACTCAAAACATATTTTTAATTGAAATAAAATGTTTAAAAAGTACCAAATATTACTTTTTGTTAATTAGTTTTGAAAAAAAGACTTCAAATTTCGACTAGCAAATATTAATTTTTAACACAAAATGGAATAGTTAAACTTTAAGTTGAAAAAATTAATTATCAAGAAAAACAAAGAAGAATTTAAAAAAATTAATGTTTAACCAAACAGATAAATTTTTCACTAAAAAAGATCATTTTTAAGCCAAAAAATTTAATAATTAAATGTTTAGTAAAAAAATGGAAGTTTAACCAAAGAGATGAATTTTCATCTAAAATGATAAAGTATTCAATTGTAATTAGTCAATTGAAAACGAACTAAATTCTTTAAAAAAATACCTTTCAAGAAAAAAAACTTAAAAAATAAAATAGTTACATTTTCGAAGAAAGTGATGAATTTTCAAATATAATGATTGAATTTTCGACCAAAACGATGAATTTTCAACCAAGAAGATTAATTTCTAGCAAAAAAGATAAATTTTCAACTAAAAAGTATAATTTTCCATAAAAAGAATGAAATAATTACATTTTTAATCAAAGAATAAATGCTCAACCATAGAAATGAATTTTAACATAAAATTATGGAATATTTCACTGGAATAATAGTTACATTTTCAGTTGAAAAAAAAATAATAATAATTTTTAACCAAAAAATAAACAAGTTTTCGAGAAAAAAATTCAATTTTCGACAAAGAAATTGCTTCTCATTCAAAGAAAAAACAAGTTTTCAATGAAATATCTCACATTTAAAAAAAAAAAGAACTTTTAATTGAAATTATGAATCTTCAAAAAAAAAAAAATAATAATAATTTAAAAAAAAGAGTTTAACTTTCATCCAAATAATTTTATATCCAGTCTAAAATATTAATTTTTACCTAAAATGGTAAATATTTAACTGGAATACTTGAATTTTAACTGAAAAGAAGAATTTTTAAACAAGAAGATTAACTTGTAAAGAAAAAGATCATTTTCAACAAAAAATTGGTCTTTTTAACAAAATAGTGAATTTTCAACGAAATTGTTAAATTTTCCATTAAAAAATACAAAATAACAGCCAAATTATAGAATTTTAAACAAAAAAATATCTACTTTTAACCAAAAATGGACTGATGAATTTTAAACAAAAATGAAAAATCATCAACTGGAATAGTATTTTATACCAAAAAGATGAAGTTTTAACGATAAAGAATAATTTTTTACAAAAAACAGGGTGGAATTTTTCCCAAAGTGCATGAATTTCCAAACAACTGGTTCAATTTCTAAACAAAAAATATCAATTTTCAATCAAATAGTTGAATTTTCATCCAAAAAAGATACGTTTTCAATAAAAGAAAGTAGAATGGTTAAATTTTCGGTTAAAAATATAATTCTTTAAAATAAAAACAACGGATTTTCAACTAAATAGTTGAATTTTTTATTAGAATTGGGAATGGTTAAACTGCGATACGCCACCTGGTGACAAAAATCCGAACTAGAAAGAATAGGTATAATTTTAAAGATGCATTTTAATTTGTGCATAAAAGTGTTTTAACGATTTTTGACAGTCAATTTATTTTTTGACCGGAAATTTTACAAATTTACAGACAAAAATCTTTCACTTGAAAAAATTAAAAATTTTAATTGTTAGGTGTACATTTTATTTTACAGAATTTTAAAATGCAGCTTTAAAGACGTGGGCCATTAACAATTAGAAGCGTTTGAAATCGCAAAATTTTAGATAAAAAACATTTTTAGTTGATCAACTGTGAATATAAATTAATGATTTTTAAAATTGAACTGTTCTTGAATATTTAAAAAGTGAATAATAATTAATTTTACAAGACTATTCGAAATCAGAACTTCCAGTTACTAACGTTAAAAATTATGGAAATCAGTAATTGTAGTTAAATATTAAAAATTAAATTTTGAACATAACATTTTAATTGTTCTATTAAAAAAAAAATTAATTTTTAAGCCAAATTTTTTAACTTTGATGTCTAAATAACAATTAAATACATACTATTCTTTTAAAAAATCAAGGCAGATTTAAAACAAAAAATGTACAGGCTTTTTAAGAATTTTTAATGGCTTAGATAAAAAAAAACATTTTCTATGAAAATTGAAAATGATTTTTTTTTGAAAAGATAATTTCGAGTGATTATTCAAAAATATTTAGAAAGACTTACAAAATTATCAAAAAATAAACGTGGAAGATTTTAAAGAAATTTGTTTAATTTGACAGAATTAAACAAAAATTTTTTTTAATTGGATTTATTTTAAATTATGTTTAAAAGTTCGGAAATAATTTCAAAAAAATTTAACAAAATGTAAATAACATGCAGATGTTTTAGACGTGTGAATTATTGAGCATTTAATTCAGATTTGAATAAAAAATTATCGAATTAAAAAACTATTAAACTTCAATTTTAAAAGTTTGAAATTCAAGAGTTCCACTTTACATTTTTTATACATTAATTAAAGTTTATTTAAACTTAATTTCATTGAAACTTACACGAAATAGTGAAATAATTGTTTTTTTTTAAACCTATCAGACAAAAATGTATTTTTTTACTATATAGGACGGAAATTCTCTCTAACACTATTTGTTTTTTAAGAAAATTTGTTTTTAGTATTGAATCATTGTTTTATACTTAACAAAAAAACTATCGTAAGAACACTTTTATGCAAAAATTAATTTGTATCTTTCAAAATGTACCTACTCTTTCTAGTTCCAGTTTTCGACGCCAGGTGGCGAAATGGTAGATCACCATTCCCAATAGTTCAATTTTTAGAATAAAAAAACTGATTTTCAACTAATTAGTTACGTTTCCAACTATCGATGAGTTTTCAATAAGAATTATGAATCAACAACAACGAAAATTAACTTTTAACAAAAGAATTAAAATTGAAATTTTCTAAATTAAACAAAATGATTAAAATAATGAAAACTTGAATTTTCATGCTATCAGAAAAACCCTAGAATTTTAAAAATAACCTAAAATCTTTAAAACCTCTTCAAATTATTAAAATGTATAACAAATTTTGGGGAATCTTTAAAAATACCCTAAAATATTTTTTAAACAAATTTAAAACAATTCATAAAGAGATATAGACGAAGAAAAAATTAAAAATTAAATACCTGTACTGTAGCAGAAAAGTTCGACACTTCGGTTATACATTTCGGACATGGCTTGCATTTCTATATGGTTTCCGTGCACATACTCTTGCCGTTTTCTATCTACATATGTGGTGAAATCTTCAGCTACGAAGTGTGAAAAAAACTCTTGGTTGGCGGCCTGCAAACGACAAAAAATTTAAACCTTTTAAATAAAATTATTCTAACAAATAGTTCAATTTTCAACCAAAAATGATTAATTTTCTACAAAAATAAATAAATTTTCCACAACAAACAAATAAATTTCAGACTAAATAGTTGCATTTATAATCAACTATTTTAATTTTCAACTAAAAGAGAAGAATATAAATTGAAAAAAAAAGTATTTTCAACAAAATAATCAAATCTTCAATCAACAAAATTTATTTTTAACAAAATATTTCAATTTGCAACTAAGAAGTTCAATTTTGTAACAAAAAAAAATAAATTCTCAATGAAAACTTTAATAGAGTTTTTAAGTAAAAACTATCAATTTAAAAAATTAATTTTTAACAAAATAATTGACTATTTAAGAAACATGTAGTTAAATTTTTTCCAAAATAATTAAATTTTTATCAAAATAGTTGAATTTTTCACAAAAATGATGAATGTTCAACACAAAAAATAAAAACACATTTTCAATCAAATAATTTTTTAATTTCCTACTAAAATAATATAATTTTCAATAAAACAGTTAAATTTTCAACCCAAAATTAGAAATTAAAAAAGTACATTTTCAATAAAATAATTTAATCTTCAACCAAAAAAATTTATTTTTGGCAGAGCAGTTCAACTTTAAACCAACTAGTTGCATTTTTAAACCAAACAAATAAATTCTCAATAAAAAATTTAATAAAGTTTTCAACCAAAAACGATCAATTTTTAAAATGAATTTAAAAAAAAGTATGTAGTTGAATTTTCCCCAAAATAATTAGATTTTCATAAAAAGAAGTTGAATTTTCCACTAAAATGATGACTCTTAAACACAAAAAATGAAAATATCAATTCGGAATATAAAATAGAATATTTCAAAAACAGAAATTTTTAGCAAAACAGTTGAATTTTGAAGCCAAAAGAATTTTCTACAAAACAGTTCAATTTTTATCTTAAAATATAAATTTTCATCAGAAAAGTTAATTTTAAACACAACCGTTCAATTTTTTTTACTAAAAGAACAGTATCTGCAATTTTAAAAATCGAATTAAAAAAAAACCGTCAAGTTTTTAAGTAAAAACGAAGAATTTTCAACAAAATAGTTAAAATTTTAACTAAAAACAATCAATTTTCGACTAATAATGGAATAGATAAATTTCAAGTTAAAAAAATTGAATTTCAGATAAGAAAAATATTTTCTAACATAAAAGACCTTCAACCAATAAAATAAATTTTTCACGAAGCAGGTTAAGTTTTAACCAAGTAGTTTAATTTTTAATAAAAAATTTATTCTTATGAGTTTTCAAAAAAAAAAAAAAATAAATTTTTAACGCAATATGGACAAAAAAGTTCCATTTTTGACCAAAAAAAAGGAATTTTTAATAGAATATTCCGTTGAATTTTTCAAAAAATAATTCAATCTTCATCAAACTAGTTGAATTTTTTACTGAAATGATAAATCTTCACCTAAAATAATGAATCTTCAACACAAAAAAAAATTTTTTTAAACATTCAAAAGTAGTTAAATTTTTGATTAAAAAAGATAATTACTTAACGTAAAATTTAATAGTTTATATTTTAATCAAAATGTTAACTTTCAACTAAACAGTCGAGTTTCCTATCAAAATAATAAGAATTTCGAACCAAAAGATACAAATTTTTAACAAAATCGTTCAATCTTTAAACCTACAAAAATTTTCCACACAACAGTTTAATTATTAAGGGCATGTGACACAGCTAAATACCTATATTACCGACCACAGTGTTTCAGTTCACTGAATGTTTTTTTGAACCTAAGAACTTTTTTTGTAAATAAAATATCGAGCTGAAACTTTGGGAAATGTATTAGAGTAAAATAAAGTACATTTAGGTACTGCATTTTAGTAGGAACTTCACTGAAAATTATTTCATCTTTTTTCTGAACCTCAACATTTTTTGAACGTTCGAACTTTTTTTATACATAAAATATCGGTCTCAAACTTTGAGAAATGTAAGAGCCAAAAGAAAACTACGTTTTAGTACGAACGTTCAAAAAATGTTGAGGTTCAGAAAAAAGATGAAATAATTTTCAGTGAAGTTTCTACCAAAATGCAGTACCTAAGCGTACTTTATTGTACTCTAATACATTTTCCAAAGTTTCAGCTCGATATTTTATTTACAAAAAAAGTTCTTAGGTTCAAAAAAATATTCAGTGAACTGAAAAACTGTGGTCGGTAATATAGGTATTTAG
>NC_046660.1:44620177-44656039 GCF_010883055.1 Belonocnema kinseyi
TTTCATTTACCAAAAAAGTTCTATGGTTCACAAAAAAATTTTGTTCAATGGAAAAAAGAGGTTGGTAATGTAGGAATCCCACTGTGTCGCATGCCCTTAACTCAAAAATTTGAATTTTCAACAAAATATTTACTTGTTTACCAAAATAATAGAATTTTTAAACCAAAAACAAACAAATTTTCATCTAAACAATTGCATTTTTAATTAAAAACTATCAATTTTCCACCAAAAATGGAATATGTCAATTTACCATTTTTATGTAACTTAAATTATTTTCTTAAAAATTCCTTTACACATATTAATAAACATTTAACGATTTGATTGAAAAGTCATATTTTTTTAATCAAAAATTTAACTCTTTTGTCAATTTTTTGATAAAAAAATTATGACTTTTCAATGAAATCGTTAAATGTTTATTAAAATATGTAAATGAATTTTTAGGAAAATAATTTAATTTTCAACTAAAATGATAAATCTTCAACACAAAAATCAATTTTTAACAAAGTTCAACTTTCAAAAAAATAGTTAAATTTCCAATCAGAATAGATTAATTCTGAACGTAAAAAGTAATGGTTTATATTAGAAAAACAATATTATAATTTTAAATCAAAAACATTTGAATTGTTTACCCAAAAATATTAATTTCTAACAAAATATTTTCATTTTTGACCAAAATAATAGAATTTATAAACCAAAAACAAACGAATTTTTGTCTAAACAATTGAATTTTCAACTAAGAACTATAATTTTTCAACCAATAATAGAATAGTTAAATTATCAGTTAACAAAAAGTAAAAAAAAAAGTATTTTCAATCAAATAGTTACATTTTTGACAAAAAATTGACAAAAGAGTTAAATTTTTGATAAAAAAATATGACTTTACAATAAAATCGTTAAATTTTTATAAAAATATGTAAATGAATTTTTAGGAAAATAATTTAATTTTTATAAAAATGGTTTAATTTCAACCAAATAGTTGAATTTACGATAAAAAAAATAATTCTGAACGTAAAATGTAATACATAATATTAAAATTTTTTTTGTAATTTTAAATAAAAAACAGTTTAATTCTTTACACAAATAATAGAATTATTAAACCAAAAATAAAAGAATTTTCGTCTAAACAACTGAATTTTTAATTAAGAACTAGCAATTTTCCAAATTTTCCACCAATAATGGAATAGTTAAATTATCAGTTAAAAAAATGCAAAAAAAAATATTTTCAACAAAATAGTTACATTTTTGACAAAAAATTGACAAAATAGTTAAATTTTTGACGAAAAAATATGACTTTTTAATAAGATCGTTAAATGTTTATAAAAATATGTAAATGAATTTTTAAGAAAATAATTTAACTTTCAACAAATAGTTCCGTTTTTTACCAAAAGAATACAATTTTTTAAACAAAATAATAGAATTGTCATTCCAAAAATGCGAATTTTCAACCAATGCCAAACAATTTTCAGTTAAAAAAAATTAATTTTTAACAAATAAAAACAAGTTTCAACAAAATAGTTAAATCTTCAATAGTTGAGTTTCCAATTATTATAATAACAATTTATTCACAACATACACGAGAAAAGGGGGAAGTTTCTTGAAACGAGGGAGAAAAAAAAGAGAAATTCTTTTTTAAAAAAATTAAATAGGAAATCGAAAAAAAATTCCTGTTCATTTCCCGGTTTGCAAACATTTTTCATGGCCAATGAAATTACAAAATTCGAACTCTATAGCTAAAAATTTCTAAATTTGAAGCATTAAAAACTGAGCCTCAAATAATTTTAAACAATTTTAAGCCAGAAATATTAAAAATTGAACGATTCAATTTTTCTCATAAACTGAACACTTCTTAAATTAAAACTAAAATTATATTCATTTTCAATAGTTTAAAATTCCTTGAAAAGTTTCAAAATTTTATTTTAAAATCTGAAAACATGTTGTTTTACATTTTTTCAAATTTTAAATTATTTTTGAATTTTTTTGAGAACTAAAGCATCTTTTAAAATTATTCGAGTTCTTCCTAAATTTTTTTCTTAAATCCTACAAAATAAAAAATATTTCCTTAAAAACTTCGATATTTATTTGTGACAATTTTGGAAATCTTTTTAAGTCTTTTTAAACATTCTCTGAAAATTCGATTTTCAAAATAAAGTAATTTCAATTTTCCTAGGAAACTTGAGAAAATGTTTTTTTTTTAATTCTTTTTGAAGCCTTTCCAAATTCTTAAAAAGCTTCTAAATTTGTTTGTTAATCTACAAAAAACTATGCATTTTTTTAAATTTAACCGTGGACTATTTGTACCGAAAGTTTGGTTCAAATTTTTAATTAATTTTCAATATTTTCAGACCTTCTAAGTATCTCTTCCACTTCCCCAATTTTTTTCTAGGAATAATAGGTGTTCAATATTTATTATACGCAAAAATTCAACAATTTAACTTGCAGACAACAAATTTTTAAATAGAAAAATAAAAATTGTAACATTTGAAATTTAGTTTTTTTGTTTAGTTTATAATATTTAATTACAAAACTTCAAACTTTGGACTAAATCTCTATATTAAATTTAATAAAAACCTCTAATTATCAATATATTATTTTAAAGTTATTTTTAAATTGAAAATAGTTTATAAACTTTTAATTGGGCGATTACATTTGTTTAACTACCACGACTTTCCCATTAAAACAATTTAATTTTTAACATAAAAACTTAAAATTCAAAAAAAGTGCATTCTTAAATTTAATACAATTTTTATAAACAAATTAAATTTTTTTTAAAATAAATGATTTAAAAATCTAAAATTTTAAACAGATTTCGAATCGTCTTTAAATATAAATTATGATTCAATTCTTAATCCTTAATGTACAGTTTTGCTTTAAAAAAATCATTATAATTAATATTCTTCTTTGATAAACTAAAAAGATTTTTTATCCAAAATTGTAGATTTCAAACTCTTCTAATTTTTAATTTTTCAAGTCTTTAAGAACTGCATTTAAAAAATTCTTTAAATGAAAAAAAGAACGCTTAGAAATTAAAATCTAAAAGGGATACTTACGATATAATCCATACAGTGTTTCCTAACAACTCCGTGCATTTCCTGATCCCCATAAACTTGATCGGCTACGGCCCGAAACAAACAAGCCCCATCCTCTCCCATTTTCTTAACAATGAAACCGACTTTTCGCATTCGTTTTTCGAACCACCGGTCTCGCTATAATAACAAAAATAACCCTTACATGAAAAATCAATGATAATTTTTTATATTTTTTGAAGTAAAGCAATATTGAAAAAAAGAAGAAATTACCTCTTGCCACTCGGCAGCTGTAAGATTATTGCCAGTTCGTCCAGTGTATTCGTCACCGCTATTGTAACCATTTGAAAGTTCTGGTTCGGCATTTCCAGCTATTCGATTATTGCCAATCACAGAACCATCTCCTCCTTTTTTTTATAAAAAAAGTTGTTTTTTTTTTAATTTTCCCGGTAAAATTGAAATTGACATTCATATTTTCCGCAAAATCCAAATTTTTTTTTTATAATTCACGAAATTCATTCTAATCATCCTTTAACACAACATAGCCAAAAATTGCAACCTAAATCAATTTTGAATACTCAAATTTTCCCTTAAAAAATTTCAATTTTTATTTAAAAAATTGAATAAGTAAAAATTCAAGTAAAAAAATTAATTTTCAATTTAAAAAAATGGATTTTTAAAAAATAGTTCAACTTTTGACCAAACTAATTAATTTTCAAGTAAAATTATTAATCTTCAACTGGAATAGTTAAATTGTAAAACAAAAAGATGAATTTTCAAAATGAAAGATTTTTTCTACCGAAAAATACAATTATTAAAAAAAAATACATAAATCTTTAATGAAATAGTTGAATTTTTAATTAAGAAAAATAATAATTTTCAACCGGAAATGGAATAGCAACAATTTTTTTGTTAAAAAAAATTAATTTTAAACCAAACAGGAGAGTTTTCAAATAAGACAATTAATCTTGAAAAAGAAAGAAAAATTTTTACTCAAAAAAATAAATTGTCAACCTAAACTTAAATAATTAAATTTCAAGTAAAAAAATTAATTTTGAACCATACACAGGGTGGCCGTTTTAATCGACGAAATAAATTCCCGGTCATTTCCCGGTTTGCAAACATTTTTCACGGTCGATGAAATTTAAAAAGATGGAACACTAAAGCTAAAAAATGTTCCACTTGAGGTAATAAAAACTGAGCTGCAAATGAAAGCACTCAAAGTGGAATTGTTAAATTTTGAACTTTTAAAATTGAAATTAAAAAGTTTTCAATTAAAAACATGTTGTAATTAAGTGCTCAATAATTTACGCCTATAAAATTAAAAGTACTAACATTTTTCAATATAAAAAAATATAAATTTACGTTATCATTTTCAATGCTCTAAATAAAAAAATAAACATCAAATATTAAAAAATTGAAAAATTTTTAACTGAACACTTCTTAAATTAGAAAGTCAATTATTTTATTTTTAAATAGTTTAAACATCATTGGAAAGCTTCAAAATTTTAAGAAATCTGGAAGTTGTTTTAAATTTAAAATTATTTTGGAAACTTTTTCAGAACTTCTAAATATCTGTCAAAATGAATTGAATTTTTTCAACAATTTTCAGAAAATCCTGCAAATTTTAAAACATTTCTTTACAATTTGGATGTATAAATAAGAATTAAACATTTTATTATTTCTAGGCGAAATTTGAGTAATTTTAAGAGATAAGTGGAAGTTTTGAAAAGATTCAAACTTAATGTAAAACTAGAAATGATAGTCTAATATAAAACAAAATGTCGATTTTCGCAAATTTTAAACAAAAAAATTAGATTCGTTTCAAAAATTGTAAAAGCTACAAAAGAATAAAAACATTTTCTTAAGATTCCTAAGAAAATTAAAAATAACTTCCGTTTTGAATAATTATTTTAAGAGAATATTTAAAAACTTTTTCAAACATTTAAACAAAATTGTCAAAAAAAATTCTAGAAGATTTTAAGAAAACTTTCTAAAATATGCATGATAATTTTTAATCCTTTCAAAACTACTAAATAACTCTTAAAATTACTCAAATTTGTTCTACAAATGTTTATTTGTAAATTAAAGATCAAAAATTCTAAATTTCACTTAAAAATTATGTATTTTTCAAATACAACAATTAAAATTGTAAAGTTGAAAGTTTAAAGGCTCTTCGAAATTTTAACCATTCAAGGCTTTCTATTGAAAAAAACTCAGTTAAATATTATTTACTTTTAAATATTTGGTTTCAATTTACTTGTCTTAAATAAAAATTCAAATATTGCTAAATATTGAATAATTAATCTTGTTTTTAATTAAAAATTTCAACTTGAGTGGATTAAAAATTGAATATTTTAGACGGAAGCAATATTTTAAATTGAATAAAATCCTTTAAATAAGAATATATTATTATGAAGTTATTTTTAAGTTGATAATAGTTTATAAACTTTTAGTCACACGTTCACATTTGTTTAATGACCAAGACTTTCAAATTGAAACCTTTTAAGTTTTAACGTTATAATCTGAAAATTCTTCAATTTTGAACTGATATAAAATCGTTTTGTCAAATCGTTTTTGTTTACTTTTTTACTTAAAGTACAGATAAATTTAAAAGAATTTATTTATTTATTAAATAAAAATGTTTTTTCTCAAAAATTTTCAACATCAAAGGCTTTTATTTTTTATCTGTTCAAGTCTTTAAGAAAGTATTTCAAAATTCTTAAAATAAAAAATGTAAGCTTAAAAATAAAAATTTTAAATGGAAAATTTTTAAAGTAAAAAATTTTTAATAACGCATTGTAAACTAAATAATAGCATAATTAAAAAGCATAACAATTCCAATCATTATTTAAAAACGGTTGAAATTGAACGCGGACAAATTTTTCTTCTACAACAAAAATTAACTTTAACAACAACAAAACTAACTTTCAAAAAAATAATTACATTTTCAAACAAACTGATGAATTTTTAAATAAAATCGTAAATATTTAACTAGAATAGTTCAATTTTAGACGAGAAAGATTAATTTTTATCTGGCCTGATCAATCTTTAACTAGGATACTTGAATTTTTGACCAAAAAAATTAATTTTTAACCAAGATGATTCATTTCTACAAAAAAAAACAAACAAAAAAAGAATTTTTAACTGAAAAAAAATATTTTTCTAACCAAAAAGACTAGAAGAAAAAATAAATTTTCAATCAAACAGCTCATTTTTTCAACCAAAGAATGCAATTTTTAAATAAAACGAATCGTAAAAAAAATCAATCTTTAACAAGAAAACTGATGACTTCTTAGCTAAAATGATGAATCTTTAACTAGAATAGTTGAATTGTATTCTAAAAAGATTTATATATAACTAGAAAAATGTATGTTCTTCAAAAAAGACGAATTTTTCAAAAAGTACAAAAATTTTCAAACAAATAGTTTAATTTTTAAATGAAAAATATAAATTTGCAACCAAATAGTTGAATTTTTACCAAAAAATATCAATTCATTTTCAACAAAGTAACATTTTTTTCAGGAAAATGATAATTATTTAAAAGGAATGCTTGAACTTGTAACGAAAAAGATGAATTTTTAAACAATAAGATTAATTTCCAAAGCAACAGGTGAATTTTTTACCAAAAAATACGATTTTTCAACAAAATACCCGAATATTCGACCAAAGAAATTAGTTTTTTCCAAAACTGAAGGAATTTTCCGTACAAAAAACGAATTTTCAATCAAATTAAATAGATTAAAAAAAAAAGACAAATTTCCAATCCAACAGTTTTTATTTTAAACAAAATAAATCAATTTTCAAACCAAAAAGCCGAATTTTTTAAACTAAAAACGTTAAATGTGCAATGAAAAAAAAAGAATTTTAAACTGAAAAAATGGATTTTTAACCAAGTAGTTGAATTCTTAACCGAAAAGATAACTTTTCTACTAAAAGAATGAAATTCTCAACCAAAAAATGAATCTTTAACTGAAAAAATTAATATTAAAAAAATCAATTTTTATCCAATAAACAATAAAACATCCAAACAATAAACATGAATTTTAAAATAAAAAAGATAAATTTTCAGTTAGAAAAATAATTAAAAAAAAAGATTATTCAACCAAAGAAATGAGTTTTTCCTCAAATTTAATTTTCAGTCAAAATAATGAATTTTTAATGAAATTAAATCAATTTACAATAAAATAGTGAAATTTCCACGACAAAAAAAAAATTATTAACCAAATAGTTTCATTCTTAACTCAAAAGATAAACTTTCTACAAGAAAAAATATATCATTTTTCAACAAAAGGCCGAATTTTCAACTAAAGAAATTAGTTTTTTCCAAAATTATACTTTAATTTTATGCAGAAAAAAGGAATTTTCAAGAAAAAAAAAAGGAATTTTCAATTCAATTAAATAAATTTACAACAAAATAGTTAAATTTTCAACTAAAGAAATTAATTTTTAACTAAATAATTTAATTTGTAACTCAAAAGATAAACTTCCTACCAAAAAAAGACATTTTTTCAACAAAATAAATAAATTTTCAACCAAAAATAGAATGCATAAATTATCAGTTAGGAACATAATTTTTCAACCAAAAAAATAGAAGAATATTCAACCAAAGAAATGAGTTTCCCCCAAACTTGAAGTTATTTTTTCAGTAAAAAGAATAAATTTTCAATCAAATCAACTAAATATTAAAAAAAAAAAAAAGAATTTCCCACCAAAAGTACGACTTTTTAAAGAAAATTGGTGAATTTTTAAAAGTAACATTCGTATTCGCCGCAAAACCCCCAAAAAACCTTTAACACAACAGAGCAAAAAATTGCAAGCTAAATCAATTTTGAAATAAAATTAATGAATCTTAAACTGGAATAGTTGAATTTTCAACTAAAATTATAAATATTTAAAATGAATACTTAAATTTGCAACCAAAAAGATGAATTTTTAAACAATAAGTTTAATTTTCAAACCAACAGTTGAATGTTGCACTGAACAAAAACTTTAACAGAAAATGGGATAGTTACGTAATTTTTGATAACTCGCAAAAACTTTCTCTTGAAGTTTATCTTTTTAGTTATAAATTTCATTATTTGGTTGAAAAATAAGAAAATTTATAAAAAAAGACATGTTTTTAGGTTGAAAATTTTTTTTTTGTCAAAAATTCGACTCCTTTCGTAGAACATTAACTTATTGTTTAAAATTCATATTTTTGTGTTAAAAAATGAAATTTTCATTTTTCTTGGCCCAAAATGCAACGGTTTGGTTAAAAAATTAACAATCTTGTTAAAAATTCATCCTTTTTGGTTAAAAAGTCGTCTTTTTAGATTAATAAATTCAATATTTTTTTCTTAGTAACTTATTTCTTATTTAAAAATTCATATTTTATTCCTGAAAAATCAATTTAATTTTTTTAAACAGAAAATTCAACTATTTTTCGAAAATATCTTTCCAATTTGAGAATTCATTATTTTTAGTAGAAGTTTTTTTTAATGAACTCTTTTTTTTAAAAGATTTATATTTTTAGTAGAAAATTCGTCTCTTTGGTTGAAAGTTTAACAATTTTGTTAAAAATTAACATTTTTTGATTGAAAATTCAACTGCTTGAGTAAAAATTGTACTACATTGTTAAATTTTTTTTACTCAAGGTTTGTGGATTTGGTTGAAAATTTAATTGCGTAGTATACAAAATTTTATATTTTTTTAATTAATTTTTAAACTAAAAATTTATCTTTTCCATTTTTTAAAGATGGATCTTTTTTAGTTGAAAATTCCCCTTTTTTGGTAAACATGCGTCAGTATCGTGGAAATTAAATTTTTTACTGAACAGTCATATTTTTTGTTTGAAAATTAAATCTTTGTAGACAATTCGCGTTTTAGTTTGAAGGTTCAATAATTCAGATAAAATTTAATTTCTTTCTTGAGTCAAAAATCATTATTTGTTAAAATAATTCGCCTTTTTGTTTTAGAAATTATTTTCTTTGCTTGTAAAAAATAAATTATTAGCTTGAAAATTAAAAGTTTGTATCTGAAATACTGTTTTCCAACAAAAATTAGTTTGGACTAGAAATAATATATTATTAACCAAAACTGATTTAATTATGTTTTAAGTTAAAAAAGAAAATGTTCAACCAAAAAAGAAGTACCTTCAACCAAAAAAGATAATTCTTTCAGCCAAAAAATTGCCTAATTAAATTTTGATTCCAAAAATAAATGTTCCGCCAAAAAAGAAACAAATTTCCAACAAAACAGTTACATTTTTCGCAAAAAAATCCTTTTTATCAAAAGAAAAAACAAGTTTTTAATTAAATAGTTATTTTTCAACCAAAGAAATGAATTTCTAATAAAAATAAAATGATTAATTTAAAAGAGTTCAAATTTCAACAAAAATTATCAACATTTAACTGGAATACTTAAATTTTTAAGCGAAATGAAGAATTTTTAAACAAGGAGTTTAAATTTAAAAAAAGGATTTTCTATAAAAAAAAAAATTTTTAAACAATATTCCCAGAATTTTAATACGAACAAAAGTAAATTCCCGTTTTTTGAATTAAAATATTTCTTCCAGTTTTTAGAGATTCAATTAATGTTTAATTCAGGAAGCTTTCACAAATAACATTACAAAATATTCTGAAATATATAAGCATCATCCAATAATTAAATAATTAAATTATACTAAAAGCACAATTAATAATTTCTTGAATTTTTCTCTAAAATCCATGAATTTATCTAAAAAATAGTTCCAACAAATTTTTATTTTATCGTCTTTTATACTTCAAATTCTGTGCATATTTATATAAAATTAATGTGGGCACTATATTAAATTAAATTAAAATAATTTCAAATTCCTAACATTTAAAGTGAAAATAGTGCATTTTCAATAAGATAGATGAATATTAAACCAAAACGGTCGAATTTTTAACATAAAAAGATCAATTTTCAGTGACATTGAATTTTCATCTAAAAAGGATCAGTTTTCCGCAAAAAATAGACTAGTTCATTTCCAGTCGAAAAAATTCATTTTCTACAAAAAAATCTAACCATAGTGATAAATTAAAACTAAAATGATAAATTTTGAATCACAAAATTATTTTTAACAAAATGTTTGATCCTTGAACCAAGTAGTTTAATTTGCAATTAATAAAAAATTAATTTTTAACTAAGAAGATTAATTTACTTCAAAAAGTTTAATTTTGATAAAAATACATGAATTTTCTACCATATAGTTCAATTTTTATTAAAACAAGGTAGTTTTTAAACAAAAAAAAGGAAAAGTTACATTTTTAGTTGAAAAAATTATTTCTGAACCCCACAAAAAAATGAACTTTTATAAATATATTTTAAGTTTGAATCAAACAGATGAATTTTCAATCTGAAATGATGAAGCTTCAAGAAAAAAATGAATTTTCCATTAAAATTATGAAAATTTAAATAAAGAAATTAAATTTTTATAAAAATAGTTGAACTTTCAACTAGAAAGCGTAATGTTCAATCAAAATGATTAATTTTTACCTAAAGAGAGGAATTTTCAACTAAAAAATATAAATTACCGCCCAAAAATTGAAGTTAAATTTTTAGTGGAAAAAAATCAGTTTTTCACCAAAATTTGAAAGGAACTGATAAATTTTCGACAAAAAGATACATCTTCAACTGGAATTAATTAATTTTAAACTAAAAAGGTTAATGTTTATAAAAAATTAATTAACTTGTAACCAAGTAGTTTAATTTTCAACGAAAAAGATAAATTTTCAACTAAAATTGTGAATATTTAATAATTCAATAAAATACATCAACTTTTAACGAATCAATTTTCAAACAAGAATCTTAATTTCTAATTAGACGACTTTTCTACTAAAAGATAAATGTTTTTTATTAAAAAAGGATGAATTTTTTATACAAAAAGACAAATGTTCAACAAATCAGTTGAATTTTCAAGAAAATAATTGAATTCTTAATAAAACAGTAGAATTGGTAACCATAAAAATATTACTTTTCTACCAAAATATGAATTTCGAACACAATAACTGACCTTATAACCAAATGGTGGAATTTAAAAATTAATGAGATAAGACCTCAACCAAAATCAGTTGCATTTTTAACCAAATATTTGAATTTCCATGCTAGAAAAGACGAATATTTTAAAAGAAATTGAAATTTCTCACAAAAAGTTAATTTTTAAACACGAAGAATGATTTTCTCCAACCGAACGGATGAATTTTCTAGCGAGAACTCCAAAATTTTATCAAAATAAAGCTTTAATTGTAAATTATTCTACTTTTAATGTTCTTAATTCAAATTATGCAATTTTTTCTAGCGTTCAATTTCCATTTTAAAAGTTTCATTGTTATTAAAATTGAAATTAAGTTTCACGAACTTCAAGAACAATAAAAAAAATGTTGATTTTCCAATTTTTTCTTCAAAAAATTGAAAAAAAAGTCGAAAGTTTTTAATTACTGATTATTTATATTTTTATTTAATTACCCTGCAAACCACTGCTCGATGCGGTAGGTGGCGTTGCCTGCCTTTCTCGCTCTCTCTCCCTTTCTCTCTCACGCCCTCTGTCTCTTTCCCTCTCGCGTTTGTTTCTCGAACTTCGACTAATACAAGCACTGAAAATAAAAAAACAATTCAAAAACACTGCTATGTCTGATAAAAAAAATCGGATTTTTTTATAAAAAATAGTTTGAAACTTAAGAAAAATAATTATTTTAACAATATTTTGTATAATTTAATTTTTTCTTTTTATAGTTTTTTTTTTTACCAATTAATAAAAAATGATTGAATTTTAATAAACCATGGCTTATTTTTTCGGGGAAAACATTCTCAACAACTCTGAAGTTTCCAATTTTGAAAATAAGTTAATCTTCAAATAAGTTATTTATTAATAAAATGTCTTCATCAAAAAGAAAGTTTGTTAATTATTTCAGCAATACAAATTTACTTCAAAAATTGGAAATTGGAATGTTAGTAAATCTTTTCTTTAAAAAAAAATATATATTTGAAATTTAAATCATAGAAGAACTATTTTTCATATTTTTAAACTAAAATTATAAATATTTAACAATTTTTAAACGAAAACTTAACAGTTAGGTTTTCAGTAAAAAGAAAAGGAATTTTGAATCATATAAAACAATATTTTAGAAAACACTTAAATTTTTAACGAAGCAGATGAATTTTCTAAAAAAAAAAATTTTTAACCAAATATCTGCATTTTTAATTGAAAAAGATAAATTTTCAACCAAAAGTAGAATAGGTAAATTTTCTGTTGGAAAATAAAATTTTAACAAAAAAAAAGAAGAAGATTCAACCAAAGGAATCAATTTTTAACCAAAAATTAAACTGTTACATTTTCAGTAGAAAAATGAATTTTTAAACAAACAAAATAATTTTTTCAACGAAATGGTTTAATTTTCAACCAAACAGATAAGTTTTTATAAAAGAGGATTGAATTTCCATAAAAAAGATCAATTTTTGATAAAAAATGAAATAGTTCAATTTTCAGTTAAAGATATTAATTTTCAATAAAAAATGTAACGAATTTTTTAACTAAATAGATAAATTTTCAACCAAAGAAATGAATCTTCAACAAAATAATTTTTAACAAAGTAGTTTAAATTTCAACTAAGTAGTTGAGTTTTGATAAAAAAGAAAGAATTTTCAACAAAATATGTCAATTTTTAACCAATTAAATGTATTTTTAACCAAAAAAATGATGTTTAAACTAATGCGATTAATTTTCTACCGAAAAAGAAGAATTTGCAATAAAATTTAAATAGTTCAACTTTTAACTGAACAGACGAATTTTCAACAAACACGGTTTAGTTTAATTTTCATTGAAAAAAATAGCTCTCAAGAAAATATGTTCATTTTAAGAAAAAGGGTTTTCAACTAAAATGATGAATCATCGAATTAAACAAAATAATTCCAAGGCAGATTTTTTCTGCTAAAAAGACAATTTTTAACAATATACTTGAATTTTTAACTGAAAAGAATCAATTTTCAGTTAGAAAAAATTATTTAAAAAAAACGAAAGTTAAGTCAAAGAAATGAGTTTTTTCCAAATTGGAATTTTCGACCCAAAAAATGAATTCTCAAACCATTTTCCAACAAAATACATGAAATTTCAACTAAGATAAATGTTTAGTTAGGAAACTAACTAAACATTTATACATTTAACTAAAATTAACTTTCTACCAATAAAGACAAGTTTTCAACCAAAATCATGAAATTTCGACTAAGAAAGATAAATTTTCAACCAAGAATAAAATAGGTGAATTTTCATTTAGGAAAATTATTTTTTAACTTAAAAACGAATATTCAACCAAAGAAATTACTTTCTTCCAAAATTGAAGGTAAATTTACAGTAAAAAAATTAATTTTCAATAAAATAAAATAAGAGACCAATTTTCAACCAAACAGTTGTTATTTTAACAAAAACAGATGAATATTCAACCAAATAAAGCCAAATTCTTTTACAAAAAAGTGAAATGTAAAAAAAAAATTTTTAAACTGAAAAGATGAATTTTTAAACAACTAGGTGAATTCCCAATCCAAAAGATGATTTTTCTACTAGAAGAATGAAATTTTCAACCAAAAAATGAATTTTTAACTGAAGAAATGAATAGTAAAAAAAAAGACCATTTTTATCCAAATTGTTGAATTTTTAACCCAAAAAATTATTTTTTACCAAGAAAGACAAAGATTTAACAATTTGCATTAATTTTCAACTAAAAAAGATAAATTTAAGTTAGAAAAATCATTTTAAAAAAGATTATTCAACACAAGAAATGAGTTTTTTTCTCGAATTGAATTTAAATTTTCAGTAACAAGAATGAATTTTCAATTAAATTAAATAAATTTACAATGAAATAGTTAAATTTTCAAAAATAAAACATAAGTTTTAACCAAACAGTTGAATTTTTAAATCAAAAGATAAACTTTCAAGAAAAAAAACATAATTTTTCAACAAAAAATGAATTTTAAACTGAAAAGATGAATTTTTAACCATGTAGTTGAATTCTCAAACAAAAAAATGATTTTTATAATAAAACAATTAAATTTTCAACCAAAAAATGAATCTTCAACTGAAAAAATGAATATTAACAAAAAAATATTTAATTTTTAACCCAGAAGATTATTTGTCTAAGAAAAAAAGACAAAGTTTTAGCAATGTACATGAAATTTTAATTAAAAAAGATCAATTTCCAGTTAGAAAAATAATAATAACAAAAAGATTCTTTAACCAAATAAATGAGTTTTTTCCAAAATTATAACCAAAAAATACAAATTTTTAACAATTTATATTAAATTTCAACGAAAAAAGACAACCTTTCAGTTAGAAAAATAAGGTTCATAAAATATATTCAACCAAAGAAATGAGTTATTTCCAAAATTAAATTTTCCGTAAAAAGAATGAATTTTCAATAAAATTAATTAAATTTAAAATGAAATAGGTGAATTTTCACTAACAAAAAATTAATTTTTAATCAAATAGTTGCCATTTAATTTTTTAACAAAATCCATAAATTTTAAATTAGAAAAGATACATTTTCAAGCAAAAATAAAACAGGCAAATTCTCAGTTAGGAAAATAATTATATAACAAACAAAAAAATATTCAACCAAAGAAATGAGTCGTTTTCCAAATTTGATGTTAAATTTTCAGTAAAAAAATGAATTTTCAAACAAATCAAATGAATTTTTATAACACAAATTTTCAAACGAACAGTTGCTATTTTAACAAAACAAAAAATTATGCAATTTATAACCAAAACATGAATCTTTAACTGAAAAAATGAATATTCAAAGGAAAAAAATCAATTTTTATCCAAATTATTGAATTTTTATTCCAAAAAAGACAAAGTTTGAACAATTGACATAAATTCTCAACTAAAAAAATATAAATTTTAGTTTAAAAAATTATTTTAAAAAAATTCAACAAAAGAAATGAGTTTTTTTTTAAATTAATTTTAAATTTTCAGTAAAAACAATGAATTTTTAATTAAATTAAATAAGTTTAAAATGAAATAGTTAAAATTTCATTAACAAAAAATGAATTTTTAACCAAATAGTTGCATTCTTAACTCAAAAGATCAAATTTCTTACCAAAAATATAATTTTTCAACAAAAATAAAACAGACAGATTCTAAGTACGGAAAATAATTATTTAACAAAAAAAAAATATTCAACCAAATACATGAGTTTTTTCTAAAATTGAAGTTTCATTTTCAGTAAAAAAAAAAAATTTTCAATTAAATTAATTTACAACAAAATAATTAAATGTTCAAAAACAAAAAATAACTTTTAACCAAACAGTTGAATTTTTAACTCAAAAGATGAACTTTCAACAACAAGAAAATCTTTTTTTAACAAAATACATGAAATTCCAACTAAACAAGAGAAATTTTTAGTTAAGAAACTAATTCTAAAACAAACAAATATATATATTGAACCAAAGAAATGAGGTTTTTCCAAATTTGAATTTAAATTTTCAGTAAAAAAAAGAATGTTTAATCAAATAAAATAAATTTACAACGAAACAGTTTCATTTTCGACCAAAAAAATTAATTCTCAAACAAATAGTTGAATTTTTAACTCAAAGGATAAACTTTCTACCAAAAAAAACAACAATTTTTCAACAAAATGCATGAAATTTCAAGTAAGATAAATTTTTAGTAAGGAACCTAATTCTACAAAAAAAAAGAGAAAAAAAAACAAATATACAACCAAAGAAATGACTTTCTTCCAAAATTAAAGTTTAATTTTCCGTAGAAAAAATTAAATCAATTTATAACAAAATAGTTAAATTTTCAACAACAAAAAAATAATTTTTAACCAAATTGTTTAATTTTTAACTCAGAAGATGAACTTTACACACAAAATAATTTTTTTTTAACAAAATAAATAAATTTTTAACCAAAAATAAAAAAAAATGATTAAAAAAAAACCAAAAGTAAATTTTCAGTTAGGAAAATAAGTTTTCACTAAAATTAAAGTGGATTTTGCAGTGAAAAGAATAAATTTCCAATCAAATCAAATAGATTTTAAAAAAGTGCATTTTTAACCAAAAGAATGACTTTTTAAACAAAATTGGTGAATTTTCAAAAAAAATTCAATTAAATTCAACATCATTTGATCGAAAATATACTGGGAATTTTTATAAATTAAAATTAAATACCTGTGTGGACTAGCTCGTTGACGATGTCGTTTTCCATGACTGGGACCTCCTCCATCTTCAAAGTGTTTTTCCTCTCGTCGATCAGTTCCCTGCCATTCAAAATTAATAACTTCCAACCCATTTTTTCGTTTGAAAATTGTCTTGAGACGATACTAAATTATCTCAATAGTTTTAACAATAAATTATTAGTAATCAGCGCTATACTAATAATTGCTAAGCTCTAAATAGTACCCTGAAATGTTCTGCTCAGGGACTTTGAATGAATGCAATCAGGATTTTAAGAAATGTTGAAACGACGGTTATTTATAGAAAATAATGCACAGCAAGCCAACATTTCCCGAGCTAGCAAATCAGGGAATATCATATGAGACTCTAGTACAAAGATTAATCGCAAAAATTATTTTGTTGTAAACAATGAAGATTATTTTTTATTTCAATTCATACATTTTTTTTAGCACACTCCCTTGTTATTTCAGTCTTATCTCCCTGCGATAAGGTAAATTTATAATTTAGTTTTCAGATTCAATTATGTCTTTTAATAGATTCTTTACCTCGGAAATTAAAAAAAAAATAGAAACTCAATTAAATTTAAAAAATTCTAACATAATTGAATAAAAGTTTTTAAAAATTGACTAAAAAAATCTATTGAAATACGTAAAATTTAAAAGAATAAAAGCGAATTAAAAAAAATTCCAGAGAATTCAAAGGAATTCAGGGTGAATTCCAAAAAACTAGATATTACTTCAAATCTTTGAAAGCCTACTAATTTCTAACTAAAAAAGTGACTAATGACGATCAAATATTCAAAAGAATTTCAGTGAATTGGATTTTTTTAAATCGATTTAGTTCAGTAACATTTGAGTCAATTTAGAAGAATTTAAGAGAAATGAGAAGAATTCGATGAAATTCATAAAGAAAATCAAGTTGCATTTAAAAAGCAATTAAGTTTATTGAAAAAATTTTTGAATAGAAAAAAATCCCCTGGCTGGAGTATAATTAAGTAAATTTAGAAGAGTTAAAGTGAATTAAAACAATTCCAAAGAATTTTAAAGAATTTAGGGCAAATTAAAAAAAAAAGTATAACTAATGACTATCAAACAATTCAAAAGAATTTAAACGAATTAAAAAAATTGTCTTAAATTGGAACACTTGAATTCTAAATTTTTTAAATTGAAGGTTAAAAGTTTTTTAATTCCAAAATTGTGTATTTAAATGCTCAAAAATTTACACGTACCAAATGGAAGGTACTAATACTTTTCAAATAAACAATGTTAAATGAAATGCCAATAAGTTGCAAAATTTCGAACTTTTATCAATTATAAAGTTCAAAGATTCAAATTAAGTTACAAAAATATAAATCCACGTTAACATTTTCAATAGTCTAAATTAAAGAAATAAGCACTGAACATTAAAAAATTTCAAAATTATATTATTTTACGTAATTTTAAGCTAGACACATTAAAAATTGGAAAATAATTATTTTAACTTAACTGTTCTTAAACTTGAAGTTAAATTATTTTTATTTTAAATAGTCTAGGCATCCTTTAAAAGATTACGAATTTTATTTCAAAATCTTCAGGAATCTAGAAGTGGTTTTAAATTTTTCCAAATTCAAAATAATTTTTTTATTTTTTCGGAACTTTTACATATATTTCAAAATGAATTGAACTTTTTCTATAACTTTTAGAAAATCCTGCGAAATAAATAGAAAAAAATTTTAATTTTAATTTATAAATAATAATAGAGCACATATTATTTGTAGAAAAATTGGAGTAGTTTTAAGAGATATTTAGAAGTTTTAAAAAGATTAGAATTAAATTTAGAACTTGAAATAATCTGAATTACTTACAGCCGAATTTTAAATAAAATGTCGATTTTTGCAGATTTCAAACAAAAAATTTGAAATTTTAAAAATAATTATGAAAGACTTCAAAAGAATAAAAAAATTTCTTAAGAGTCTTAGGAAAATTGAAAATGATTTTTCACATTGAAAAATTATTATAATAAAAAGCTTATGAAGATTTTAAGAGATTAAAAAAAATATTAAAGAAGAAAATGGAAGATTTTAAGAATATTTTTTTAATTTGCAGGATTTTCAAAAATTTTAGCAAAATTGTGATTAATTTTAAAATATATTTAGAAGTTCTGAAAAAAATGTTACCGCACTTCGTTAAAATTACTTGAAATAATTTCAAGTTTTACATTAATTTTGAATCTTTTCAAAACTTCTATGTATCTCTTAAAATTACTCGAATTTTTTTACAAATAATAAGTGTTCAATTGTTATTTACGCGTCAAAACTCAACAATTTCACTTACAAATTAAACATTTTTCAAATAGAACAATTGAAATTGTAACGCTAAAAGTGTAAAAGCTCTTCGAAATTCTAGAGATTCAAAGCTTTCTATGTAAAACAATTCAGTTTAGAATTGTTTTCTTTTAAATAATTGGTTTCAACTTACTCGTCTTAAATGAACAGTGAAATATTGCTAAATATTAAATACTTATTCTTTTTTACATTAAGAAATTTCAAATTAAGTGGGATAAAAATTAAATAATTTAGACTCTCAATATTTCAAATTTAATAAAAACCTTTAATTCTGACTATATTATTATGGATTTATTTTTAAATTGAAAATAGTAAAATGCACGTTTACATTTTTAGTGGCTACAAAAATTAATATAAATAATATATTATTACATTCATTTAATAAATTTAATATAAAAAATAATATAAAGGAAGACCTGAAACTCTGAATTTCAAATATATTATTGATAAATCATGAAAATTTGTATTTAAAAATAAAATTATCGGAATAAATGCTATATTAATTTCAATTCTTATCAAGACTTTCGGATTGAAACAGTTACCATTTTAAAAATTATTTATTTATTTATATTTACAATAGATAAAATTAAATTGTTTTTATAAAAAATTTCAACTTCAAATGCTTTTAATTGTTTAAATCTTCAAAACTGCAATTTAATTATTTCAAAAACTGAAAAAGTCGAACTTGGGCAGATTTTTTTTTCTGAAAATTCGTAAAATTGCCGGTTTCCCTGTCCGGCAGCTATCCTGTTTTTTATTTTAAAAAACTTCGAATTTAAAAACTTCTAATTTTTATTTATTTTTTAGCCTTTAAAATTGCATTTAAAATTCTTTAAATTAAACTATATGCTTAAAAATTAGAAATCGAACATTTTTGAAGCGAAAGATTTTCAAATTAAGCATTCTAAACTAAATGATATAATAATTTATAAAAATCACAATTTAACAAAATATTTTAAAAATGGTTGAAATCAAAATTAGATGACATTTTTATTCTAAATTTTTTTTAAAATTCCCGGTCGAAAAATAAATTCACTGTCATAAATGATGAAATGCTTAAGAATTTAAGGTAAGTTTACATAACTTCAAGACAAATAAAAAAAAGAAAGGTTTTAAACTCCATTGAAATAAGTAAAATAGAATGAATTTAGAAGAATTCAAAAGAATTTAAAAGAATTCAGGACGAATTCCAAATAAAATTGCAACAAATATTTGAAAATCTCTTCAAATCTTTGAAACCCTACAAAACACCTCACTTCTTCTGAATAAATTCTTAGAAATACAATGAAATATTATAAAAACAATTTTAAATTAAATGCATTTAAACTAAAAAATTTACAATTTTTAATTTTTATAAATTGTAGAGTTCAAAAGTTCAGATTCATCTCCAAAAATATAAAACCATGTTATCATTTTCAATTCTCTTAATTGAAAAATCAATCAATAAATTAAAGTTTTGTTTAAATTATAATATTTTAACCAATTTTCAGCCAGAAACATACAAACTTGACCGATTAATTGTTTTGAACTGAATAATTTTTAAATTAAAAGTCGAATTATTTTTATTTTTAAAAGTTTAGATATCACAAATGAGCTTCAAACTTTTATTTCAGTCTTGAAAAATGGACAGGTTGTTTTAATTTTTTCTCATATTTAAAATTATTTTGTAAAGGTTTTTTAGAATTTGTAAAGAAATTTTTAAATTATTCGAATTTCCAAATAATTTTTCAAAATAAAAGTAATTTTCAATTTTCCTAACAATCTTACAAAAATATTAAAAATTTTTTTAAGTCTTCTACAAATCTTAAAACCTTATACATATATTGCTAAAAAGGTGCAAAAATCTACAATTTGTTTTAAGTAATTAATTTAAAGTTTTCAATTAATTATCAATAATTTTGGAAATATTGAATTAATTTATATTTACATTTGACCAAATAAAAATGTTTTTCGTACCAAATTTTCAATTTCAAACACTTTTAATTTTAAATTGTTTGTTTTCCAAGACTGCCTTTTTAATTTCTTTAAATTTCTAAAACTTTACACTTAAAAATAAAAATAAAAAATTTTGTTAAGCAAAAGATTTTTGAATTACGCATTATATACTGAATGGCATCATAATTAAGGAAGACAGAAACTCAACTATTTATTTAAAAAATGGTGAAAAGCGAACTTGGGGATGATTTTTCTTATGAAATTTGTAAAATTCCAGGTAAAAAAAAATCACTGAATACTTAAATGCCCAATTTTTATCTTTAAAAATTTTTAGTTAAAAATTAAAGACTAAACTTCATTTTTTAAATTTCCTGAGTAATTTTTCATTTTTCTTCACCATTTATATTTAAGGACTAAAATTCTACTCTTGTAAAATTTTTAATTTATTACCTATTATAAATGAAATAGAATAATTTTAGATTTAAATTATTAAATTCTTAGTTTAATTTTAAGGGCTGCCACATCTCTAATGTTTTTTTGAATTAAACAGGAATTCGATTCACAGAACTAGAAAACAATTTCAAAGAATTCAAATGAATTGAAAAAGAATCCGAAAATGCAGGTAAATTAAAAAAACAGGGTGGCCATTTTAATCGAATAATAAAATTCCCGGTCTTTTCGCGGTTCAAAATCATTTTTCACAATCAAGAAAATCAAAAATTTGAAATTTAAAGCTAAAAATTTTTCCATTTAAGGTAATAAAAAATAAACCACAAATTAAAGATTTTAAAGCGAAATTCTGGGATTTCACATTATTAAAAAAAATGTAGTTTTATAATTTTTAAATTGAAAAATATTATATTTAAATGCTTAATAATTTACACGTATAAAATGGAAGTTATCATTTTTAATGAATCGAATAATCCTACAATTTTTATAAAATCCTGCTGATTATGTGTAAGAAAAAATTTGAGTCATTTTAAGTTTTAAAAAGATTCTAAATTAATTTAAAATTATTTAAAATAATTTAAACAAGGTGTATGTACCGACAAAATTCGGTTATTCTTACCAAAATTTCGGTGTTAATAGCCACTGCCTAATTAAAAAAAATTATATTTTTGCAGATTTTAAATAAAAAATTTAAAATCTTTTCAAACATTTTGAAATGCTTAAGAAAAATTAAAACATTTTCTTCAGATTCCTAGGAAAGTCGACAATAATTTTGCATGTTGAAAAATTATTTTAATATTTTTAAAGTTTTCCAAAATCGTTAAAATTTAATTATTTTTTCTAACTATTAAAATCGGATTTGAGACAGATTTTTCTTCTTAAAATTTGTAAAACTCCCGGTCAAAAAAATTAATTCACTCCCATATGAAACAATGTAAACATATTTATAATCATTTGAAATTCCATAAAATATTTCAAATACTTTTAAATCTTTTGAAATTCCTTGCCAATTTTGAAAAATCCTGAAAAACGCTTTGAAATATTTAACCCTTAAAGGGCACACTTACGTAAAATTACATAAAGAGCATACTGGGTATTAGGTATCCAAGGGTGTTCAAACGTGTGCTGTGCCGACGGTGTTGGATAGTTTTTTTTACGAGAAAATCAATTAATGATGTTTAATCTATCTAGTTTGAGGAGAAAAGGGTTTTATAACAGTTTTGAAATTTAAAGTAGTTAAAAAAAATACTTTTTGGAAAACAAAAATAAAAAATGACTTCTTTCACTCTAAAATTCATAACCTTTTAAGCTTTTTATATTTTTACTTGAAATTTTATTCGAATACTTCCGAGATACGGCGCTTCAAAAATAAAATTAGTCTTATAGTGTTCGTTCCAAAGAAGGTATTTATTCCAAAAAATTAAAGCTTCAATTCAATGAAAAATGAAACACAGTACTTTGCGTGATTAAACGATTTTATTGATCTTAAACTATGTATAAAATTTATAAAAATCAAAATGATGTGAAAATGATATAGAAAAATAGGATTCCATGTCATTTTTTAATCAGGCGCCATATGTTCCATTATCTTGAATTTGGTACGTTTTTTTAAAGCGCAAGTAAGTCGCTGGGTGATATACACCCAGTATGCCCTTTAAGGGTTCAAATAACCTAAAAGACATTAAATCCTTTGCAATCACATTAAATTGCAAAAATAAATTGAAAATTCCATAAAAACTTTTTTCCTTAGAAATTTTTTTTTTTTTTTATTCAAAATTCTTTGGAATTTTTTAAAATAACCTTAAATCTGTAAAATTCTTCGAAATCGCTTCAAATTAATAAAATCTATTATAAATATTTAAAATATCATAAAATCTTTAAACTACAAATTCCCTAGATTCTTATCAAAAAATTCCTTAAAATGATTAAAATATTATAAAATCCTGTGAAATTAGATCAAATCTGATATTTCCTGATAACTTGGAAAATGCATCCTTTTAAAACCCCTTTAAAATCTGATAAAATAAAATTCTTTAAAATCGTTACACTTTTTTTTGAATGCCTTAAAATAATTCGAATCCTTGGAAATTCTTATAAATGTTTTTAAATCATTTCAAAATGCCTTAGATTTTTTTAAATATCCTAAAATATTTTAAATCCTCTTAAATGTTTCAAAATCGCTTCAAATATTTTCAAATCTCTTGAAACTTTTCAAAGATCTCGAAAATTTCTCTAATGTTTGAAAAATTCCCTAAAATTTTCAAAATTTTTTAGAATACCTTCAAATTATTGAAATCGATGCAAAATTCCTTCGAATTTTTATAAATATCTGAAATATTTCAAATCCTTTAAAATATTTTTACTTTTTTATACAAATTATTAATAAGTTGAGTTTTCAAAGATCAAATTTCTGCTGAAAAGACAATTTTTCAACAAAATTTTCAACTAAAAAAAAAGTAACAATTCAATTTTCTCTTTAAAAAAATTAATTTTTAACAAAACAAAAAAAAAACAAAATATTTTAATATCAAATAAAAAAAGTCAAATTTAAAACAAAAAAGACAAATTTTAAATAAAATACTCAATTTTGAAGCTCAAAATTTTTTTTCTCAGTAAAATAGTTAAATTTTCTACGAAAGAAATGAATTTGCAACTAAAAAAATTAATTTGTAACTAAAATAAAAAAATCTTGGTTGCATTCAACTGTTTTTTTATTAAAAATTTATCGGTAGGAGTTTTTCTCTTTGGATTATGATTTCTTTTTATTTGTTGTCGTTTTTTTTTTCTTAAAACTGAAATTTTTTATATGAAAAATGACTTGCTTTCTTGAAAATTCTTCTTTTTTCGTTAACTATTTTTATTAAAAGCCGTTTTTTTTTCATGAAAAATTGAATAACTTAAAATTTAACTTGTTTATTTTTGGTTAAAAATTCGCCTTTTTTAGTTAAAAAATCAAACCTCTAGATCAAAATTAATGTATTTGATTAAAAATTTAAATTTTTTGGCTGAAAATTAATTTTGATGCTCAACAATTAATGTTTTTGGACGAAAAATCACTTTTCGGTTAAAAATGTAACTAATTCTTTTAAAGTTCGTTTTTATTTTCTCGAAAATTGATCTTTTTAGTGGAAAATTTAACTGAATGTCTCAAAATTGATCATTTTTGTTCAGAAAATTATTCTGCTTGTTTAAAAATTCTTTTATTGTGGTTAAAAATTCAAATACTTTCAAAAAATTTCATTACTTTGTTAACATTTCTGTTGTTTTGTTAAATATTCGACTTTTTGGTTAAATATTCATCTTCATGTTTAAAAATTCATTTTTCTGTTTAAAAATTCGTAATTTTTGGTTGAAAATTTGAGTATTTTGTTAAAAACCTTCTTTTCTTATTCAAAATTATTTTTTTTTAACTGAAAATTCAACTATTTCATTTTTCGTTAATTTTTTTTATCATTTGTAAAATTCATTCCTTTCGTTAACAATTAAACTATTTTACTTTTAAAAATTGTTATAATTAATTTTTCAACTTAAAAATTAAGTATTTAATTTAAAATTCGCTTTTTGTTTGTTTAAATTCAACTATATTTGATATAATATTAAAATCTTTGTACTGTTTTCTCTTTTAGTTAAAAAAATTCATTTCTTTTGTTACAAATTGAACTACATTTTTGAAAATTGAATTTTCCTTATCTAAAAAATTCACTATTGCATTTTTTAATAAAATTGTATTTTTGAAATCTTTGGAAATCCCTTGAAACTTTTTAAGGCCCTTGGAAAATCCTTGTTTTTTTTAATACCCTAAAATCTTGAAAACACCCAAAACTCTTTAAAATATTCCAAAATAATTGAGAAAAACTCTGATATATGCTATAAATTTACTTCTAAAATGAAAAAACATTGTTATTTTCCAATTTTTATGTTTAAAAATTGTATTTATATTGATTTCTCACCTCATAAGAAGTACTGGTGAGGACAATTGGGCCAGAGCCATGTTCACCCTGCACCGCGTGAAGATCGACGGCAAACCCATTAGCGCCTCGAACCTAATTTAAGAAAAAAAATCTCAACTTGAAAAAACGACAGTCTTCAAAAATTCTTCGAAAAATTAAAATTTTAGCCAATTTATCACTGTAAATAATTTACGGCAACGGAATATAAATCTTTTAAGTATTTTTTAGGTTTCAAAAAAATTGTATCAATAATTTCTTTATGAACATTCACTTAATCCCAGGCCTCGCACTCACTTCAGAAATATTCAAAATTACAATAATTAAATATTAAAAATTATTATAATTATAATTACAATATCACAAATTTGAAAAATGAGTGTCAGAACATGTTTCAAGTATTAAAATGATGTGCAGTCCGATTTTTTTTCTATTTTGGAATGTAAAATTATCTTAATTTTTATGCAAAATTTAAAGTTTTTAAAACTAATATTTTGAAATTATTAAAATAAAGTTTACGATTCAATTTTTGATTCGTTCAAATATTCATCTTTTTTGTATAAAACTTCATTATCATTTTTAAAAATGAATTATTGTTTAATTTTTAATACTCAAACTACGGTTGAAATTTAAAAATCAAAAATTTCGAATGCTTTTAAATAGTTTTGAATATTTTACGTCTTCAAAACTGCATTTTAGAATTATTTAAATTGAAAATGCACGCTTAAAAATGAGAAATACTTAAATGAAAAATGTGTTAGCTAAAAGATTTTAAAATTACTCATTGTACAATTTTTCAACAAAATATTTGAATCTTCAATAAAAAAAATGTCAATCAATTGCATTTTTTACCAAAAATGATACATTTTTCAACAACAGAGACGAATTTTATATTAATTCGTTTTATTTTTTCACCCGAAAAAATGAATTTTCAACAAAATAGTTAAAGTTTTCAACCAGGAATAAGTTTCTTAAATAAAATAATGAATTTTCATTTTTTTAAGTGAATTTTTTAAAAAGTATTTTAACTTTTAAGCAAGCATGTGATTTTTTAACCAAAAACAATATTTCTCAATGATTCGTGCTATAACATATTTTAATTTGGAAATTTGTAATTTGTAAAAAGAGCTAAATTCTTCAAAAAATTAAAAACAGATTAATTTTCAACAACAAAAATAGAATATTTAAATTATTATTTAAATTAACAAAACAAAAAAATAATTTTTAACAAATGGCAGTTCTATTTAAGCAGAAAATCCGAAATTTTAACTAAATTCGGTATAATTATAAAAAATTCCTTAAAATGTTCCAGGTTCTTTTCTTACAATTTTGTACATCTTTTGAATTTTTCTCTTATAATTAAATTTTTTAAATAGAAAATTATTTATCATTTTCCCAGATATCTTAAAAACATTTTCTTTAAATCTTTCAAAATTCTTTAAGAACTTTGATTTTCTTTTAATCTTCAAAAACTAATATTGTGTTTTCAATCTTTTGAAATATTTTATTTTAGTTAAAAATTCGTCTTTATTTTAGAAAAATAATCTTGGTAGAAAATCCATAAAAACGAGTATCCACATTTTTAGAAATCTTGAAATTTTCTGCAAAAATTAATTTTTCAAAACAGAGAATCATTTATAATTTCCCAGGAATATTAAGAAAAGTTTTCAGTTTTATTTTCTCAAACATTTCAAAATAATTGAAAAGCTTCGAAACTTATTTTCGAAATCTTCAAAAACTTACATTTTGTTTGAAATATTTTATTTTAGTTGAAAATTCGTCTTTTTTTGTAGAAAATTGAGAAATTTAGTTTAAAATTTAACTATTGGGTTGAAAATTAACCTGTTTTGATGAAAATTCCAATTTTCAAGATGATAATGAATAAGTTAAAATTTTTTTTTTAATTTAAAATAAAAAATATATGCTCAAAAATATTCTGATTTGTTTCCACATTAAAATATTTTTTTTATGTAAAAAATTAATTTTTCAAAATAGAAAATCATTTATAATTTTACCAGGAATTTAAGAAAATAATTTTGTTTGCTTTAAATCTCCCAACAATTTAAAAAGCTTCGAACTTTTTCTCAAAATCTCAAAAAACTCGCATTTTGTTTTAGATCTTTTGAAATATTTTATTTTAGTTTAAAATTCGTCTTTTTTATAGAAAATTATTCTTCTGAGTAGAAAAATTCTATTTGCGGCTCGAAAATTAAAAAATCTTTTTGTAAAAATTAATTTTGAACTGAAAATTTAAGCATTTTGTTTAAATTTCAACAGATTAGTTGAAATTACCTTTTTTGTTGCAAATTTATATTCTCCAGATAAAATTTAACTAGGTGGTTGAAATTTCGTCTTTTTGGCTTAAAAATTCAACACTTTGGTAGAAAATTCACCTTTTTAATAGAAGGAAATAAATTTTTTTTAGTTAGAAATATAACAGTTTGGTTAGAAAGTAATTCCTTTTGTTTATGAATTCAATGATTTGATTGAAAATTTATTTTTGTAGAATAAAACCAACTGTTTTTTTTTATAAATTAAAATTATTTTTTATTGAATATTCAACTACTAAATTTTCGGTTGAAAAATTGTTTTTTAATTAATTTTTATGACTGAAAATTCAACTGATTGTTTAAAAATGACCTTTTTGTGGAAAATCCAAATTCTCCAGTTAAATATTTAAGTGGGTTATAGAAAATTCAGCTTTATGGTTTGAAAATTAAAGATTTTAGTATAAAACCAAGTTTTTTGGTAAAAAATGTAACTTTCAAAAATAACTTTTTAAGAAAATTAAAATCTTTTTTTTGTTGATATATCAACTATTAAATTTTTCGTTAAACATTTATAATTTTAGGACGAAATTTCAAATTCTTGGTTAAAAGTTGAGCTACTTTCTTAATAGATTTTTTTTTTGAAAATTCATATTCTACAGTTGAAAATGTTAAGGTTTTGAATTCGTCTTTTTGACTTCAGAATTCAACGCTTTGGTAAAAAATTTAACTACTTGCTTAAAAAATTCGCTTTTTGTATGGAAAAAAATAAATTTTTTGGTTGAAAATGACTGTTTCCTTCAAAATAATTCTGTTTAGGTTGAGGATTCAAATATTTTGTTGAAGATTAGTTTTTTTTTTTTTTTTTTTAACTGAAAATTTAAGTATTTTGTTAAGAATTCATATTTTTAAATGCAAATTTAACGGCATTGTAAAAACTTAATCTCTTTGGTTAAAAATACATGTGTCCAGGTAAAAATTAATCTTTTTTTTTCTTGAAAAATAATATTTTTACTTACGGATTTATGTATTTAGCTAAACATTCGTTTTTTTGCTTTTTATTAAAAAATCAAATATTTTATAACTCCTTGGGTAAAAGTTTAAATATATTCTTAAAAGTTCAATTTTTTATGCAAATTCAAAATTTTATGTGAAAATTAATTTTTGTAAGAGAAGTTTTAACTATTTTTTTTAAGTTATACTTATAAGTTAAGCATGACCTTGCTGTGAAAAATTAATATCTTGCAGTTGAAAATTGAAATAATTTGTCAAAAATTCGTCTCTTTCGTAGAAAATTAATGTTCTTGGTTGCAAAATCAACTGCTAGGTAAAAAATTAATCTTCTTTTGGTGAAAAATTAACTGTTTTGTTGAAAATTCAAGTGATTTATAGAAAGTTCCAATTTTTTTTATCGAAAATTCGACAGTTTGGTATAAAATTGAACTATTTGGTTAAATATTTTTGTATTTTTTGGCAAATAAATTGATATTTTAAATTGAAAAATAAAATACTTTTGTGAAAAATCAACTAAATAGTTAAAAATTAAGTTTCTTATTAAAAATTAATATTCTATATTTGAAATTTTAACTTTTTGCAGAAAATAATTTTTTTTTAATAATATGGTTTAGTTGCAAATTTATTTTTGTTGCTTTCCTGTTTAAATATATTTGAATATTCGCTTTTTTAACTGAAAATTCATTCTCTTAAATGGAAATTTATCTACTTCATCTTTGGTTAAAAACTGATTTTTTTTAGTCAAAATATTTAACTTTAGTCATAACTTTTTAGAAATGAAAAATATATATAAACTAAAAATTAATCAAGTAAAAATATTGGGTTGAAAATTGGTTTCTTTTAGTAGAAAAAAATTCAACTGTTTTTTATTTAAAATAAAAATCACGCAAGTGTTTGGTTGGAAATTAATCAAATTTACTTTAGGATTCAAGTATTTCGTCTTTTTAATGGTAGAAAATCATTTTTTGTTTTGTTTAAAAATGGTATGGTTTAGTTGAAAATTAATTTTTGTTATTAAAAAAAAACTGGTTTCTTTCTAAATTAAAATCTTCTTTTGTTAAAAAATAAAATACTAATTTTTTTTCTTGAAAATTCATAGTTGAAAATTATTTTTTTTAAATTTGTATTTATTTGGTTAAAATTTAATTTTTATAACTGTAAATTTAACTATTTTGTTTAAAGTTCAACTGATTAGTTGTAAATTAATTTTTTTGTTAAAAATTGATATTTCCCAGTTAAAAATGTATCTGGATTGTAATAAATTTGCCTTTTTGGCTTGATAATTTAAAACTTTGGTAAAAAATGTAACTCTTTGGTAAAAATTAAAACTGTTCTTTTGTTTTTTTATAATATTCGTTTTTATGTATTGAAAATGCATTCTCTTAAATGGAAATATTACTCCATTTTTGGTTAAAAACTGATTTTTTTTTGTTTAAAAATTCAACTATTTAATGAAAACTTGCTAAAAATAAAAATAAATATAAATTAAAGGTTAAACAAAAAAAAATATTGAGTGGAAAATTGATGTACTTTGTAGAAAAATAGTCTATTTTAGTAGAAAATTAATGGTAATTTAAAAAAAAATAATTCTTGTAAATGAAAATTTAACTATTTTTATTAAAGTTATACTGATTGGTTGAAAATGAACTTTTTTGTTAAAAATTCATATTCTGCTGTTAACAATTTAACTGCTTTGTAGAAAATTTACAATCATAGTTGCAAATTAAATTGGTTGACTCGAAATTTATGTATATTCTAGAAAATTCACCTTTTTTGGTTGAAAAAAAATTCTGGTTAAAAATACAACTTTTTGGTTCAAAATTAATCTGTTTTAGTTTAGGATTAAAATAATTTGTTAAAATTTTTTTTTGATTGGTTAAATCCAACTGTTTTTTATTTTAAAATAAAATATATTTTTGTTGAAACATTGAATATTACATTTTGACTTGGAAATTCAACTCCTTAATTGAAATTTCAACTATTTGGTTAAAGGTAAATTTTTTTGAATGCAGATTCACAATTTTAGATGACATTTTTGTAAAAAATTGATCTTTCAAATTGAAAATTGTATTATTTTGGTGAAAAATCAACAAACTGGTTAAAAATTAACTTTTTTTATTGAAACTTCATATTCTATAGTTGAAAATTTAACTTTTATGTAGAAAATTCGTCATTTTAATGTTAGAAAATAATTTTTGTTTTGTTTGGAAAAGGTATGATTTAGTTAAAGCTTCATTTTTTTGATTAAAACAGTTTTTTTATAAATTAAAATCCTCTTTTGTTGAAAAATTAACTACTAAATTTTTAGTTGAAAAATCATAATTTGTTGGCAATTTGTTTTTTTTTTAATTCGTATTGTTTTGGCTAAAATTTAATGACTGAAAACTCAACTATTTTGTTTCAACTATTAAACTTTTTATTAGGAATTACTTTTTTTCGTTGCAAATAAACCCACTTGGTGAAAATTTGAATTATTGTGTTAATTTTTACCCCCCCCCCCCCCCCCCCCCCCCCCCCCAATAGTTTTCAAATAAAAATAAAGAATGAGTGACTTAGTGGACGATAATAGTGAAAAAAGTGTCATCAGTCTAATTTTTTTCGGAACACTATAAAAATAGTGTCATCTCTCAAAAAAAATGTATAAAAAAGTGTCAATAACATGACAAGTCCGAGGCCTGTAATCCTCATAAATATTGAATAGAAAAAAGTGCGCAGCCCGAAATGTTAATAATTTTAGGCTTTTCTGCGACTTTTCTTGGAACACCTTCTCTATTTTCATTTTTCTTTACATAAATCGTATTTGGAGCATAGGTGAGACGAGTAGACACGAGAAAATCGATGAATTGTTTTCTTACCTGATAGGGACTATTAGGTAAAGCAATGGAACCTGACCCATGTTCGCTTTGTACACCATGAACATCGACCTCGGACCCATTACCTCCCTCACGTCTGTCCTTTGTCCCACTAGTTTTCTTCTTCGAAAGAATCGTCATTTTTGATACACGATTTTCCACAAATGATTATGCGGTGTTTAACCACTTAAAACTTTTCGATTTTCTCTCCTTTTACAGCACTGTACGACACACCCTGGAAATTCGTATGTGCACTCGATACGAAGGTCGTAGTCCTCTGCCTTCGTAATCACATTCACTACGAAGCCATTATTTTCCTGAGGAATGCACGAATCAACACGTAGAAACTCGAATTTTCACCAGAGGTTCTTGCCTCTTTCGAAGCACAATTAACGTAAGTCAATCACTCAATGTTTGCGGGAGTCGTGCCACTATCCAAATACTAGAGAAAATGGAACGTCGTTAGTCGACTACGATGATAACTTCGATTTTCCGATGTTCAATAAAACCCCAATGTTTTGTGGGTCAGCCATCTTTTTCCCGATCAGTGGAGAGCGGAAATCAAGTGTGTCAGTGACCATGAAATATTTCAGGTTGAGATGGATAACTCGTTGTCAAAAAGTGAAAAATTGTGTGTAGAATAGCCGCTTGGGAGCGCCAGCTGCACTTGTCAAAGTTCCGCGAAAATTCAAATTCTATAAATGAACAATTCCTTTTTTTTATATAAATTAATGATAAAATTGTATTGTTTATTTATTAAAAAAAGTAAAATAGTAAGTATTTTATTTTTTAAATAGTAAATTAAATATTTTAATTACTGGTCAGTTTTTCTTGCGTTGTTATGAATTTCACAAATATAAGATTAGTATTCATACTGAAAGAAATTTTTAAAGTGTTTCTATAACTTTTAATATTTTTACAACAAATAGGTTCGACTAGTAACAATAAAAAAATAAAGTATTTAAACTTTTAATTTAACAAAGTATAATTTTCATCTAAAATAAAATGGAATACCTACATTTTTAGTATGAAAAAATGTTCCATAAAAAAGGAGGATTTTAAACAAACTACTAAAATTAATGGAATAATTAAGTTTTTAGTTTAATAAAATGTCAACCAAAGAAAAACAAATTTTTAAGAAAATATCAGAATTTTCAATTAAAAAAAAGTGCATTATTAACTAGAAAAGATCAATTTCCAACTCAAAACATGAATTTTTAATAAAAAAAGTACTTTTCTAGCCAGAAATGGATTGGGTACACTTTTAGTGAAAAAAATCAAGGAAAACGAAGAATTTTAACAAAATACTGGAATGAATGAAACAATTCAATTTGTATTTTTAATAAATTCAACCAAAGAAAAACTAATTATGTAGATAATAGTAGAGTTTTCAAATAAGTAAATGCATTTTTAAATATAAAAAATATGTTTTAATTTAAAAGCATGCATTTCTTATCAAAAAAAGTACGTGCCTCACCAAAAATGTAATAGCTAAATTTGTGTTAAAAATAAATTTTCCATCCCAAAGAAAGTGAAATTTTGAACAGAATACTTAAATTAATAGCATAGCTAAATTTGTATTTAAAAAAATTTTTTAACCAAAGTGAAACAAAGTTTCAATAAAAAAGCTGAATTTCCAACTAAATAATGCATTTGCAACTAAAAAGATAAATTTTTATTTTAAAAATGTACGTTTCTAACTAAAAAAGGAATAGCTACAACAATTTTTCCATGAAAAACAAGGACTTTCAAGGAATTACTTAAATTAATGGAATAATGAAGTTTTTGGTTAAAAAAATGCCAAGCAAAGAAAAACGAATTTTCAAGAAAATATCTGAATTTTCAACTAAAAAAAATTAATTATCAACTAGAAAAGATAAATTTTCATCTGAAAATATGAGTTTTCAATTTATAAATGTACGTTTCTAGCCAAAAATTGATTGGCTACACTTTTAGTGGAAAAAATCAAGAGAAAAAAAAGGAATTTTAACAAAATACTTAAATAAATGAAGCAATTAAATTTTTAGTTAAAAAATTTCTACCCAAGAAAAACTAATTTTCAAGAAGATAGTAGAATTTTCAATTAAATAAATTAATTTTCAACTATGAAAGATAAATTTTCAACTAAAACCAGAAATTTGTTATTAAAACAAAAGTACATGTATCATAAAAAATGTAATAGCTAAATTTGTAGTAAAAAGAAATTTTTCAACCCAAAAAAAGTTGAATTTTGAACAAAATACTTAAATTAACAGAACAGCTAAATTTATAGTTAAAAAAATTGTGCAACCAAAGACAAACAAATTTTCCATGAAATAACCGAATTTTCAACTAAATAATGCATTTTTCAACAATTTTTTAAGAAAATAGCAGAATTTTCAAATAAATAAATACATTTTCAATTAGAAAAGATAAATTTTCAACTAAAAACGTGCATTTTTAATTTTTAAAAAGTACGTTTCTAACTAAAAATGGAATAGTTTAATTTTTAGAAAAGAATGTCCACCAAACAAAAGTAGAATTTTCAAAAAAATACTTGAATTAATGGAATAGTTAAATTTTTAATTTAAAAAATTTATCCGACGGGAAATGAATCTTGAAAAAAGAAAATTAATTTTCTATTAGAATTGAAACGAATTCTCAACGAAATACCTGCATTTACAATTAAAAAAGTGCATTTACAACCAGAAAAAGAATCGTTACATTTTCAGTAAACAAAATTTCAACCAAAAATGTCAAAGCTAAATTATAATTTTAAAAATTCATTGCTACAAAAAAATTGAATTTGCAACAAAATAGTTCAATTTTCAACTATGTAAATGCATTTTTAACTATAAAATGTTAATTTATACGCAAAAATGGTATACTTACCTTTTAGAGCTCACAAAATTTTCAAAAAAAAAAATTTTTTTTGAAGGAAATGGGTTCAATTTTTAATTATAGAAATTAATTTTTAACTAAAAAAAAAAACATTTAACCAAAAATGGAATAGTTAAATATTTAGTAAAAAGAATTAATTTTCAACTAAAAGTTTACATTTTCAACAAAAAATGTATCATTATATTTTCAAGTAAAACAGAAAGAATATAAAAAAGTAAAATTTTACACAAAAAAGGTGAATTTGGAAACAATAAAATTAATTTTCTGCTGGAAATAAGTTAAATTTTTAAAATGAAAAAATAATATTTCAGCTGAAAGATTTGCAATGAACAGAAAATAAATTTTCAAACAAAGAAAAACGAATTTTCAAGAAGAAATGTTACAATTTTCAACCAAAGAAATTAATTTTTAACTAAATGAAAGCAAATCATTTTTAGAAAAGATCAGTTTTCAACCAAAAATAGAAATTGTGAAACAAGAAATTTTGTTTTCTTTTAGAAATGTGACAAATTTTCAAAACAAAAAAAAATTTAAATTTTGAACCTAAAATCGAATAGTCACATGTTTAGCCTGACAAATTACTTTTCGATAAAAAATGGTTCAATTTTCAACTAAATAAATGCACGTTTAATTAAAAAAGATAAATCTCCAAACTAACATGGATCAGTTGCATTTTCAGTCGAAAAAACTTTATTAAATATAAAGAATTTTTTGCTAAATTCTTCGATTTTCTACTAAACAAATCAATTTTCAAATAGAGAAGATACATTTTCAATCAAACGTAGAATATTGAGTTAAATTTCTGTGCAAAAAAAAGTTTTAAAGTGTAATTATCAAATAAAAAGATGAATTTTTGAACAGCAAAACTAATTTTCTACTAGAAATAGGACGAAATTTGAACAAAATATATAAATTTCCAACTAAAAGGGTAGAAATAGACAACTAAAATAGCAGTAATAGAATATCTACATTCTTAGTTTAAAAATAAAATTATAAGAAAGAAACGTGAGTTTTCTACAAAACGGATTAATTTTCAACGAAAGAAATTAATGTCCAACTATAGCAAAACGAATTTTAAACAAAATACGTGATTCCATTTTCAACTAAAAAAGATAAAATTTCCACAAAAACAGGATTAGATATTTTTAACAACGAATTTGAAAAAATGAGTTCAATTTTTTACCAAAAACATGATTTTTTTATCAGAAAAGAGATGATATTTTAAAGAAGAAAGAGTAAATTTTCAACGTATAAAATAGAAAACATAGTTACATTTTAAGACCAAAAAATTAGTTTTCAGAAAAAAGCAATTTTTAACAAAATAGTCTAATGTTCAATTAAAGAAATGCATTTTTAACTGAAATAGATGAATTTTAAAACTAAAATGGAATATTTAGTCAAATTTGCAAGCAAAAACCGAGTTGGATTTAAAGTTAAATTTGCAACTAAAAAGATGCATTTCGAACTAAATACATGAATTCTTGAATACATGAATACATGAATACATGATTCAGCTACATTGTCAGTTTAAAGAATTAATTTTCGACCAGAAAACAACAAATTTGCAGCAGCAAGAGTTAAATTTTCAATTTAAGAAATGAATTTCAAGACAAAAGGTTCAATTTTAAACTGAAAAAGACAACTTTTCAACATTTTTCCCTTTCAGTTGACAAAACAATGTTATATTTGTGAAATTGAGAATTACCTCCTCACCATAAAGGCCTAATCGCTAAATTTAAAATTATATTTCGCAATTTTTATTATTGTTCTTAAACTCTCTTATCTTTCTATTGGCAAAAACGAGACAGGCGTGAGACAAGCCGAGAAAGGAACCAGAAAGTCTGTTTCTTTTCTCGGGTAAATGAATGCACTTAGAGTAAGTTAGCACATAAGACCTTCCTTAATAGTTCCTATAGATGAGACAGATTTTCTGAGAAACATTTTTAATTTATATTGTATTTTGTTTAAAGTGTTCACGAGTATAAAATTTAACCCTCTTAA
>NC_046660.1:44656139-44672506 GCF_010883055.1 Belonocnema kinseyi
GTGGACGCTTTTATTTTTCTGTTTAAACCTGTTATTTTTTTTACTCGCCTATCTTCATAGGTCTTAAATTTTTTAAACGGATCCACGTTTACCTTTCGAGTCGGGCCGGTAATATCGCGACATATATAGAGGACGCGATACCCGGGTTGTGACAAGCTAGAACACATAGCGCAATCTGGTGAGTTATAGCCGATTTTTGCTGGTAAATTACGCGCGAAAATTCAAATGAGAAGTTACTGACATCGTAGGTATCGTGTTAGGGTGTTCCAAAATATCGACTTTCAAGTTTTGGTCATAACCCCCCTCCCCCTTTCCCAGTATAATTTTTCCCTGGAAACAGAGACTCTATATTTTTTGTTTTAGAAAAAAATTGATACAAGTACTTGTTTACATAAATTTTTGAACTAATTTCCTAAAAAAATATTTAAAAAATTTAGTATTGTCTGGAATTAATGTCGCAGCTAATGAATTTCAAGGGTGTTATTTTTGTTCAAAAACAGTTTTCAGTTATTTAAATAATTTTTTTCCTTGCAAAAGTATATGTCAAGACTGATTTTGGTGTGATTGGCCTACTTCAAAACAGTAATAAAATGCAAAATTATCATAAATTAAAGCTGCATAATTTCTCCAAGCCAATCGAGAAAAGTGATTTGTAACACAGCCTCTTTTTAACCCTTAGTGACCACACTTCTGTGGAGTAACACGCTGACAACACTTGGATCCAAATGACCCAAGCGACAAAAATCGCTATAAAAAAAACTATTGAAGATTTTTACCTGAAATTTTTTTAGAACTTCTCAAGAAGTAACTTTAAAAAATCATGTAGGTCGTATTGCTAAAAATTATATTTAAATGTACTTTAAAAAGTGTTGAAGTCCAAAAAGTAGAAATAAAGATTATTTTCCTTTAAAAATCCACAACTTTTTTGATTGTCGATATTAAGGCCATGTGACGAGTGGGTCACGTGACCAGATTCCTACCTTACCGCCACCTTTCTTATTTTCCAACTTATTTTCACACGAAGCGCCACATCGAGTTGAAAGTTTGGGATAATAAATAAGAAGCACTAAGAAAGGTGGGTCTGGTCCTAAACTTTAATAATTACAAAAAAAGCAAAAAAAGCTTTTTACAACAAAAAACTTTTTCATAATTATATAAATTTATAACCAGACCCACCATTCTTAGTGTTTCTTCTTTAGTATCCCAAATTTTCAACTCGATGTGGCGTTTCGTGTAAAAACAAGTTCGGAAATAAAAAAAGTGGCGGTAAGGTAGGAATCTGGTCACGTGACCTACACATCACATGGCCTTAAGGGCAAAAAATTTAGTTATGTCTTCTCCAGATGTAACACTTAAAAAAAAATATACTAGTTCAGTGGATTATTCAAAAAGTATATTTATTTTGAGGAATGAATGACGGAAAAAAGGGAAAAAAAAATCATACGCTTTTGTCAAAATACTCCATTGTATTACTTGTTATAAAAAATAATTTTGCAAAATATTGATGAATTCTTGAAATAAAACATAGTAGGCATGAAATGAAGACAAAATAAAGTAATATTACTTTTATTGTATGTTACTGTAATCATTACACACGGAGACGCTGTGCTCTTGGCTAACAGCACAAATATAATTTCTGACTTTATTATTTAATCTAAATTCAATGTACGCTAAAATAAAAATTGACTCCAAAAGTCACTTTTGAACCTACTGACCACATTTGGGTCCAAAGGACCAAACTTAATTTTTAAAAAGCTGCTAAAAATAAACTAATAGTTTCAGTTTCATGCTAAACGTCCTAAAGCGTAGGTAAACTCTTTAACTATCGATGAATGTTACAATAGATCTGCTCCCTTTACATTAAGATACTTATAATTTTATTAAAAAAGTGCTCTGGATCTCGAAGATTTGTTGTGGCCACTAAGGGTTAATGTAAGAAATAAGTTCTTCCCGGAACCAAAAATTTAGTAATTGTGAATTCTCTTTTGTTAAAGCTCCTTCGGCTCTAACGAACACATTCTCATCACGTGTCTCATGATTTTGTTATTAAAGGTTTTATTTTACCTTGTGTCTATTTATCCAAAAATTTAATTTCTCCGCTGAATATTCCAGTAAAAGAACAGGATGCGATCCTGCACACGAACATACACAGGTTATCTTGATTCAGCCAATCTGTTAACCCTATTTAGATTTTAAGCTTCATAGGGCTCGCAGAACCCCTCAATATCATTTTTTTACACAGTAAACGAAAAACAGAATTCAAAGAATTAAACGTAATTGCACTCTGGAATTCCTTTTCAATCTGGTTTTGGAACCCCTTTCTGGGTTTTAAAGAAATAATCTGATATCAAATTGGAATTCCTCTCTATTCGAGAAATAAAACTGAATTTTTTGGTGAGAATATTACTCAGGCGCATTGAAAGGGATTGAATTCCATGCAGTCAAATAATATTAAATGTCGAATTTAAATAGACATTAATTATTGGGATAAAAATTTAATTGATAATAATAGCGGTCCCCACTATATGTTGTAATACTGTTTCAAACTTAATTTGAGTTCAACTTCAGTGTACAGTGCATATTTGATGTCTGTGATGAGCGGCACAGCTTGTCTTGCTACTTTTTCATCGAATAGTATTAGCCATAACTTAAAAAATGTTGTGCACAATGAGCATTAAAGTGACAATTACAATTGTTAGCTACAAAACAATACTCATTACTTTTTTGTCACTCGATCCGAATTCACGTGATCGGTCGAAATCCGTAATAGCGTGATCAGTAAAAAATCCTACTGAACCAAATATATTAAAACCCTTTTAATACTGACATATAAGATCCAATTAATTATTATTAGTCAACAGATAGACGATTCTTCATATTTTTCTAGCTATCTGCTATTAACGAATTCACCATCGGAGACTGGCTTCCGCAAAATCAATTCAAGCACGTAGACACTTACTGTTATTTTCAATTAAAAATAAACTTCTAATTCAAAGTATTTTTAATAAATATCACACAATTCCATTTCTGAAATTAGTCCGCACTAATATTCGATAGAATAGCTCTTATCTTTTCATAGAATTATTGTTTATTCCAATTAAAAAATTCTTCAAAACATAATCTAAAAACAACAATTCTGCCAAACATAACCTCGAAAAAAAACGCAAAGGATTAAGACGCATTAGACTAGGCTTTCAAATATTTTTTTATTTACTGGGTATACATTTTTTGAGGATGCAAACTATTTGTAAGGAGGCTGATAATCGCGAAATTTACTAAAATAAATTTGGATTACCCTATGTAGAATGTGCGAGAAGTAGAAAGAACCATTGCCTTGAGATTTAATTAATGATTGCCTTGAGAACCATAGCCCATTAACATTCTAATGTCTTAAGTTACTGTTGATCCTGCTTCGGATTACAAAGAATATTATGTTTTTGTTTATCTGTTCTTATTGAACTAATGATAAAATTTTTGCAGTGAATCGAATTCTGCAATATGTTCAATAAAAGAATTTGGGAAGATTGGGTGACGTTTGCCTATAGGGCAATTCTTAATTTCATCTCGGCTCATGTTTATAACTGCGGAGCTTATCATATTTATTTTTACCCTTGAATGATTTCTATCCGTCCTATATATTCCCCGAAGCGTCCCATTATCTTCCAGTATTGCAAAAACGTCACCATTGGATGCTGATAATACAATATGTTCTTTGGTTGACACGCGACCACTGCTCTGACGTTCTTCTCGTAATGCAATTGTTGCATTGGCAGGAAAAACGTATCTTCGAAATTCAAATAGAAGGTTCTGATTTTTGCGAGGACTAAGTCTAACATATCCAAGACGTTCAAGTGAATGTCCAAGTACTTTAATAGTAGCAGAACCGCCAGGAGAATAACTGGGTCCAACATGAAGAGGAAGAACCACAGTAGTAGAAGTGCGGTCAGGAGAATGTTGTTTGTCAGAAGAAGAACCAACATCAGGTTCGTTATTAATAATCCCGTCGGAATGTAGTGAATCGTAATTTGTAACAACTTTAATAAAAGTTTGAAAGATTGGGTAATATTTGCCTACAGGACAATCCTTAATTTCGTCGTTGGTCATGTCCTCAACTGCGCCGCTTGTAATTTGTACTTTTACTCTCGAATGAGTCCATTTTCTTCTATATATTCCATTAAGAAGTCCAGTATTATCCAGTATTGCGAAAACGTCACCACTGGATGTTGATAATACAATGTGTTCTCGATTTGGCACGGACTCATATTTATTCCGTTGCACTCGCAATTGAATTAATTCATAGACAGGAAAAACGTATCTTCGGAATTCGAATCGAAGGTTCTGATTTGTGCGGGAAATAAGCCGAACATATCCAAGTTCTCCCAGTTCATATCCAAGTAATCGAACAGGAGAAAGTCTGCCAGAAGGAGACCTGGACCTGGGACGAGAAAAAGCACGGTGAGGAGAATGTTCGCTGCCAAGAGAAGAAACGGAATGATGTTCGCTACTAGGATTCCTGTCGGACTGTGAACTTAATCCTGCAAGAAGAAGTTGAGGATTCATTTTTTCTTTTTAAACAATGGTGCGCCTAATACCTTTGGTTGAACAGAATGTTTCTTTTAAAAAGCATCTTTCTGATGATCCATTCAAAATTTTGCGACTTAATTTTGAAATATAATAACACCTTACCATATAGGTTGTTTTTGTTAAATGAACATGTAACATAAGATACGATTATTTAGTATATAAAAAGCTTCGTAAAAGCTTATTCGAATACTTTTTCAATTAGATTTTACTGTCAAATAACACTTTCCAAACAATCATTTAAAATATGTACACTGAAAAAAAAGTATGAACCCAAAGAAATGCATTTCTTTGACTCAATTTCTTTAAGACACGAAAATTATTTACCTAACTTTATTAAATATTGTATGAAGACAACATAACCGTGCATTGAATCAAAGAAATCATTTCTTTAGGTGCAATTTTGTTTGATACAAAGAAATATTTCTTGCCTTGAGAATGTTAAATTATTAACTGAAGGAATTGATTTTTTTAAAACACATAAATTAATTCTCATGAATCCGGCTTTCACATTCGAAGAAATATTAATTTTTTTGAATGATTTCGAATCTTTGGATTAATAAATATGGTATTTAAGTTAAATAATTTTTAGATGCGTATTACATATACATAGTTTCTTTGAATCAAACAAACATTTAGAAAAATTAAAGGGATATTAATTAAGTTACATAATTATTTACTTCGTATAAGGAGTTGGCACAATTATTGCAGTATAAAAGTTCATTACTTGAATAATGTAATGGATTCACTTAAGCATTAATTTATCTTTTTAAAAGAAATTTTTTTCTATAAATAAAGTTACGTAATTCGTATAAAAAAAAATATTTCACTCGAGTAAAGAAATATATATTTGAAATAAGTACGTATATAATTTGTCAAAAAAAAAAATTTTGTTCAATCCGAATTTTAGTATACTAGCAACTATTGTGTAGTTTTTATAATTTAAAGCATATTTTGTAGAATTAAAGGTTAGAAAATTTCCGTTCAAAAAATATTTCCCTGCATTCAGATAATGAAATGAATCACTATAAAAAGTTGTAAAGTAGTCTACAATGGGAAAAAAACGAAATATTACGCGAAGGAAAACTTCAATCGATTAAAATTATTTGTCTAAAAATTGTTTTATAGATACGTATTAACAGTTTGCACATTTTACATTTACATAACGTCGTATAATCATAAATATTTAATTAGAAAAAGAGAGTCTAAAATTTTATGTTTGACCTTTTTTCTGGTTTAGCTTATGAGAATAGCTCGTTCATCGAGTTTCAATTCGTAGGTTTAGCGACTGCCAGGCGGTAGATTCAGGTATAGATGTAGGTGTGCGATACCACGTTGCGTCAGAAATTTTATTTGTAATATAATGATTAAAGATGCCGTAGTGGGTGTTAAAATTAACCAAAATATTTGAATGAAATTAGAAATTCTGAAATTATAAATGATATATGGACAATATGCAGTCGTATATGATGATGAATGGATAGGAGTAGTGGCTGCCAGTAGCGTGATAGTTTTTTTTTAAACGGCTTTCTTCAAATCAATTTCTTGTTTTTTTATGAAATACTCAATTTCTTTGCACTAATAACTTCTTCACAAATACAGTTTATTATTCCTAAAGTCAGTATCGTACGTATTTCCGAAGAAAATTACGTACGTTACAGCAAAATTGGGATTTTCTCTGCCCTTAAGAGGGCCCCTTCGAGGTTTAGCCCCAGGACCCGAAAAATGTTAATTCGGCGCTGTTTACATCAACATTCCCTCATACTGTACCAAAATATTTTATCTTTAAATATAGGACAGAGTCGATTATATCAATAAATATTCCTTTGCCTTTAAGAAATCTTTCTTTAATTTGAAAACATTTTTCTTCAGATTAATCTTCACATCTTTGGAATAAATAACTAATTTTCCACAGACAACACTATCGTATTATGAATCATTTCATATTTATTTAACTTTATTACTTATTCTATATAAACGAAATGATGCTTCTTATCACCAAAAACAAACTTATTTTTCTCAAAAAATATTCATTAATTTTAAAGAAGTATTTCGTTAATTTATACTACGTTTATTTCAAACAACGAATCTCGTCATTCAATCAACAATTACTGTTTGTAACGCCATGTAATATTTAGTTGCATATAATAATTATTTTTTAGAATTTAGGTTATAGTTCTTTACATTAAAACAAACATTCTTCATATGAGAGAACTCACAGAAAAAACTGGGGTTTTCATTGAAACCCATTTTTGGTTCCAAAGGAGCTGCAACGAAAATGAACCCCACTTGCTGAAAACGAACCCAAAACGATTAATAATCTCTAAATGATTCCTTAGCCCTAGAATACTAACTGAAATGAAAATTGCTTGTTACTAACTATACGTCTCTCATACGTACATACTATTAAAACATTCTAAAATTAAGTTTTACAAGTATGGTGAACGGTATATTATAAGGCTAAGGGTTTAATGAATATACCCACAACGCACGATTTGAAATATTAACTTTATTTATAAATTGTTATTTGTAAATTACAATAATTGTAAATTATTTATGAATTTCAATTCTTTTTAAAATCGGCCCTATACAGATTTTATTTATTTATTGAAAGTAAATTTGGACTTTTACAGTCTATCGCGTCCATTTTAACTTCATACTACGTCCCGGAGACGTATAGTATTCTTTTTTCGCTTTACCCACTTCAACATTTTGTTTAATTATTATATAATTTTCACTTTAAGGGCATGTGACACAACTAAATACCTATATTACCGACCTCACTTTATCAGTTCACTGAATATTTTTTTGAACCTAGGAACTTTTTTTGTAAATAAATTATCGAGTTGAAACTTTGGAAAATGTATTAGAATGCTATAAAGTACGTTTAGGTACTGCATTTTGGTAGAAATTTCACTGAAAATTATTTCATCTTTCTTCTGAATCTCGACATTTTTTGAACGTTCGAACTTTTTTTATACATAAAATATCGGTCTCAAACTTTGAAAAATGTAAGAGCCGAAAGAAAACTACGTTTAAGTACAAAGCTTAAACATAAAAGTTGTAAAAAAAAATTTCAAATATCAATCCCATCGGCATCATCCGGTAACGTTGTACACGAAAATACGAACCCTGGCTGCCACTAGACCAGACTCTAGAGGGTTCCTATTTTCGTATACAACGTTACCGGCTGATGCCGATGGGATTGATAGTTGAAATATTTTGTTTTACATCTTTTATTATTAAGCTTAGTGGTTAAACGTAGTTTTCTTTCGGCTCTTGCATTTCTCAAAGTTTGAGACCGATATTTTATGCATAAAAAAAGTTCGAACGTTCAAAAAATGTCAAGGTTCAGAAAAAAGATGAAATAATTTTCAGTGAAGTTCCTTCCAAAATGCAGTACCTAAACGTACTTTATTGTACTATGATACATTTTCCAAAGTTCCAGCTCGATATTTTATTTACAAAAAAGTTCTTAGGTTCAAAAAAACATTCAGTGAACTGATAAAGTGAGGTCGGCAATATAGGTATTTAGCTCTGTCACATGCCCTTAAGGCTGTTGGAACTGTCGCACAAAAATGGCGAAATCCATGAGACACTCAAAATTTACCAGCGGTCAATGATAATTCGGTTTTGGGCTTTTAAAAATGCACTCAGAATATTTACCCGTCACCGAAAGGGGTTTCATGGTTGTGGGATAAACGCTTGCTGTCTGATCTTTTAAGAACAAATCGGGTAAAAGCTAAAAATTGAGAGTAAAGTGGTTAAGAAAAATATATGAATGGAGACCAAAGCGACTGACAGCTGTTTGGCGCTGATCGATCAACGTTACTTGATCATTCTACCAAGCATGTGCACTGTCGGTAAAGCTGCTGCTCTTGGCGGGAGTTTTTAATTAAAATAGAAATTCGATTTGTATTTTTTCCATTGTAATTGTTTCTTGACATGTCTTAATTGGCTTTGAAGTAGGAAAACTGTGAAAAGTGATAGAAGGATGCCGCCGTGAATTCGCTGATAATAATTGATAATGATTTTTCAAGTTAATAAATATAATATTTATTGATTTATTTACATGTATTGTTGTGTTGTTACGTGCCAAATATGTATGGAAATAGCGCATTACGTAGAATCGTATGAATAAAGTAAGTATTATACAGCCTATTCTCACTTGAGAGTACACTAATATTAATCGCATAAATTTCTTTTTGAAAATAACAATATCTGCAGATTTTTGTAGACATTTAAAAAAGTTAGTCGTTTTAATATTAAGATATATAATAAAAAAATTTTGTACACAGCAGACGTCGAATTTAGTAACAAATTTTTGCAGGAAAAATTTGCAACAAATAAGCAAATAACTTCATTACCGGCGCTTACTTTTAACAAACTATTTCCTTTGCCCTGATTCGCAAAGATTCGTTATTCTTAGATATCGAGTCAGTGCACTCGGAGAGATTCAAGGTAAACAATTAATTGTTGTATTATTACTACTATTACTTAATTAAATTAAATATTCCAATTAATTTAACTAAATAATTCAATTAAGTAATTTGAATAATTCAATTAATTTATTATTTTTCACAACAGACGTCGAATTTAGTAACCATTTTCCCAAGAAAATTAAAAAAAAAATTTGCGAATAACTATGTAACGAGAGGTTACACACGCGTGCGTCACCAACGCACACGTCATCCGAGCTCCCGTCGCCGAGCCTAGCGAGCCTCCTTCCCCACCTCGAACGACCCGATGACCATCACCAAGACCAGCTTATTTAAGCGACTGCTCGACACTCTAAACGGTAGTTCAACTGGACACGACAAACCGATCACATCGGAGAGCTCGTGCCCAGGGAAGACTCTCGTACCTATAGGTGCACCTATGGTAGTAAGAGTACCGACGAGAATCGCAAGGAATAGGAGTACCTATACTTGCCATTTTCAAAAGCTTCTGACAAAAGGGAATTGACAATCGACAGGAGCACCTGTGGTTGCCATTTTGCGTACTACTGACAAAAACGAAATTACCGATCTAACCGACGCTACGGACTTTACGAATGCGTACACGATTTCTGTAACGAACAGGCGCACTTGTCGTTAAAAAAATCTAAGACATAAATGCCAACTGACAGGATCACCTGTAGTTATCATTTATTACCATTCCCGACTTTACCGATATTTCTAAAAATACTGTGGCATAAAATCGTACTATGGCCATAGGAAACAAGGGACTAGGCATTCCATTGCGGGGGTGATGCAATGAGGGGGGAGGTCCGCCACCTTTTGATGTCCCGCGACAAACATGGCAGCGCCACATGTTTATATTTCCATTCACAGTTTGTCGGCAAAAATGTTCGTGCGCATAATCAAATGGCACATCGTAAGATGACGGCTTTCCACGCTTATGGAATTCTCCCCCCTCCCGTGGATTCAACCCCGCTCGCCCAAGTTAGGATGGCATGTCTAGTCCCGTGTTTCCTATCTCCATGAATCGTACCCAACAGGAGCGCCTGTGGATACCATTTTAACCGATATAAACGCTGACCTATAGGCGCACCTATGGTTACCGTTTATCACAGATTTACCGACACGATACCGACGCAACGATCGCCCTATCACTATACCGTCTCCTACCTCAACCTCTCTTTCCGCAATCACTGCACCTACCGTAGAGGGGAAGATTTAGGGCGCGAATATTTTTTTGAACCGATTGTTGTTGATTTTCCGTGTTTTGTAATTTACAACTTTCTCTTTCTTCGTATATAATTTCAGGAACCATAATTACATATAAGAAACAACTATTCAATTCGCCTCCGTTCAGTATTCGTTCCAAAAGTCATCTAGCCGCAAAGAAATTAAATCCAACATAATTAAATTCACACTTATCACCCACATACTCACGATGTAACCACGCTACACAAAACAACTACATTTAACATTGCATCTCCGCTTATACATATACACACCTATACACACTCACATATACAAACACCCGCTGCACAAACACTAGTATGATTAGTAGGGAAATAAATACTTTGATAATTATTGTAACTTAAAAAATCTGTTTTGTTTATTGTCTCTAAAACCTTACCCTGGCTAGACTGAAGCATCCGCCGAGACAATTTAGAATGAGGGAACAAAACGGATCGTCACAACTACATTACCGGCCCTTACTTTTTACAAACTATTTTCTACGCCCTGATTAGCAAAGATTCATTATTCTTAGATATCGAGACAGTGCACTCGGAGAGATTAAATGCAAAAAAGTAATTGTTTTATTACTACTACTATTATTTAATTAAATAAATTAAATAACTCAATTAATTAAATTATTTAATTTAATTAATTAAATTAGTTAAATAGTAATAATAGAAAAACTAATTTTTTACAATGAATCTCTCCGAGTGCACTGTCTCGATATCTAAGAATAATGAATCTTTGCGAATCAGGGTGTAGAAAAATGTTTGTAAAAAGTAAGCGCCGGTAATGTACTTATTTGCTTATTTGTTTCAAATTTTTCCTGCCAAAATTTGTTACTAAATTCGACGTCTGCTGTGTAAAATAATTGCTATTATATATCTCGAAATTGAAACGACAAACGTTTTTGAATTTCTGCAAAAATCTGCAGATATTGTTATTTTCAATAAGAAATTTTTGCGATTAATATTAGTGTTCTAATATTAGTGCGCTATATCCATATGTGTTTTGCAGATTAAAATACAACAATATATGAAAATAAATCAATAAATAATACATTTTTTAACTTGAAAAATTATTATTAATTATTATCAGCGAGTTCACGGAGGCATCCTTCTATCACTTTTCACAGTTTTCATATTCCCAAGCCAATTAAGACATGTCAACAAGTACGATCAAGTAACGTTGATCGATCAGCGCCAAAGAGCTGTCAGTCGCTTCGGTCTCCATTCATATATTTTTCTTAACCACTTTACTCTCTTTTTTTAGCTTTTACCCGATTTGTTTATAAAAATCAGACAGCAAGCGCATATCCCACAACCAAGGAATCCCTTTCGGTGACGGGGAAATATTCTGAGTGCATTTTTAAAAGCTCAAAACCGAATTATCATTGACCGCTGGTAAGTTTGGAGTGTCTCATGGATTTCGCAATTTTTGTGCGCAGTGTTCCAACAGCCTTAAATCACACACGTACTTGAAATCTGATGGACATAACTTAATGAATATAATTAAATTGCATAATATTACTTCAATTAAAATAGATATAATGACTTGATAAATATCATTTGTTGTTTATATAGCAAAGTTGTCATCAGAAATGCATATTCAAATGCAAAAAACGGTGCATACCAAGTCAATTGTCGATAACCGTAAATCGATTCCTAACTTACCAGTCCTAATTTGCAAGCGTTTGGTCTGTGAATAAGCCTTTATGTTCTTTTCAAGAACACTTTAAACGAACACTTTTGGTTCTCTTCAGGTATCTATTGAAGCTTAAGTTCTAAATGATACTAACATTTATTTCAGCCGGGACTTTAGTAAACCCCCAGTTTTTTCTGTGCTATTTCTTACAGATAATAACATATTTTTCCATTTCCACGAATATTGCACATTGTTAAGTAAATATTTATTTGCCTTCATCATTGCGTTTCTCAGAAATAAATAAAATATTTCTTGGCATTGAAGAAATATATTTTCGGATATACTCTGCTCCATCATTTCTTTGAATCAAAGAAATATGCTTAGAGTCAGATACTTTTTTTTCTGTGTAAAATATATCATTTGATTTCACTTATTTCAAGTTAGTTTTACTTTATGTTCCTTTTAAGTCAAGAAGTCTTCTTAGTTTAATAACTGAACTATTTCTTTACAAATTTAATTATTATATGACATTTTTTTTGGCAAAAGTTGAACTGTTTTCTTGAAAATATTTATATTTGAATTAAGAATTGAACAACAGTGAAACCCTACTATAGCCTTTCCAAGAATTGACGCCGCGCAACAGATCCCGGTAATAAGCGTTGAATTCAGAAAAATTAAGAATTTGTATTCCTATGAATACGTGATTTTTCCTCCGTCTAAAAATCCCCCAACGGGAACAGAAAAAGTGCAAATCCTATTCCTCTCAATCAACTTAGTAAAATTAAACGAAAGCATTGACTTGACTTGTTTTTCATTATTAAATCTTTTTATAACTTATAAATTCGCAAAATATTCAAATTTATATTTATTTATATTTTAATAATTTATTTAAATGTCTTAAAAAATGCATTAAAGAAATCTATTCAAATGTATGAATTTAAATAATTTTAACTCTAGAGAGGCAGAGTTGAATTGGTTAGAATTAAAATTTCAGAACTTATATTTCGCATGAAGGAATTAAAACAACTTATTACACATATTTTGTACAATTAGAAGAAATTCAATATATTGAAAACGCTTTCTCTTCGGAAGAATAGAAAAACGTGTGGCGGTCGCTATAGAAATAGAAGTGAATAAGTTTCGGAGGCATCTTATCCTCATGGTGGCATTTTAGACAGATTAAAAAATCGCGCATTCAGAATAATAGAATGATCTTCACTTTTGCGCTGAAATCTGAAAATATTAATTTTTCTCTATTCTACACTTATTACCGGGATGGGAGTTAAAGGTGTTGCGGGGGGTGTACGATGATCACTCAGACGTGACCTAACAGGTGCGTTCCGGTATAAGGGGCGTACTCTTACGTAACCCTTGTCTCCGTATTAGAAAAATGATTTAAAAAATACTTTTTACCATGCAGTAAAGTCTACTAGAAACTATTTATATGCCCCTCACTGTTTACATACGGAGCGGGCTCTAATGGGTTTCTTCCCTCCCACCGTCAGCCCAAAAATCGGGGCTATAGAAGAGTTTCACTGTATTTCTTTAAAAAAATAACTATTTTCTTGAAGATTTCCACCCTTTGATTGAAAGTTAAACTCTTTGCTAATAAGTTGGTGAAAAACTAATTTATTTATTTCCTTATGTGCTACTATGTGCTTCAAACTTGATCTTTTTTCGCACTTATATTTTTTCTTCAAGTTCAGCTTTTCAGGTTGATAATTTAACAATATTCTAATAAACTCGTATATATATCTTAAAAATTTAACGAATTGGTTAAATATTCTATTATTTTGTTAACAAATAATTCGTTAGTTATTAGCTCAATAGTATATTATGCACAATTATATATTTTTATAACCACCTATCTCACGGTCGTGAGACGTGGTTGCAATTTTCCAGGTAAGCAGCCGCTTCCGGTGAAATCCTGCGGTTGTCCTTATGATGCGAGTGTGGCCCGTGAACGGGGTTACATGGCACGGCTGCATGCTCTATGGTGCGAGAAACAACCTGACCTATCTCACTTTTCGCAACAACGTCTGCGAAACCATGCTGAACTACTCCGTAAAAGGGGCTATGTAAGCGGAACGCGTACTCTACCACAGCTAGAACAAGCCGGCAACAAAGAAAGAGAGGCGACACTAAGACCAACCGCGGGCAGGCATCCAATGGATGAACAGCGATGCTTTACGACCCGGAGAAACATCAACACCAAGGTTTCTCTCAAGCCTAAAGATCTATCTGAAATGGATGACGAGCTTCGTGGACATTTTTCCGGTGAATCCGACCTCTGGGCTATCAATTATTGTGTGTATAATGCAGCGAGAGCTTTGGCCGATGCGAACCGTAAAACAAAACCAACGGCTGATCATAAGACCAAAAGACGAATGCACCAACTTGCCATAAAGATAGGCTGGGCAACACAGTACGCGTCCCGCATTCAATGTGTGATTGACTACATCACATCTGGCAGGAATTTTACCGCCAAGGTTCGAAAGTTCGCGCGCGAACTCCGGACCCGTTATCACACATTTACCAAGTCAAAGCTGCTGACCATCAGACAGCATATTGTTGAGAGAATACGGATACTATCTGACGCTAAGAGAAGTCTAGAGCGGAGGGAGAGGTGGATCACAGAAAATCAACAGTTTCTCTCTGACCCATCTCGACTCTTTCAAGACCCTCTAGTTACTGTCGAACACCCACCCAAACCAGAGGAGGTCGAAGTATTTTGGAGAGAAGTCTACGAAGTTCAGCATAGACTGGACGAAGACTCAGAAAATATAAATAGCTTCAAGGATTTATGTGTTGCCCTCATAGCACCTGATAAAGAATGCCCACCCATCACTATCGAGGAGGTGAAAAAAGTATTAAGAGGGATGAAGAACTATTCCGCACCGGGACCAGATTGTATCAAGACCTTCTGGTGGAAGAAGTTTTCTTTAACCCATCAGCATTTGGCCCGTATTTTCGCCTCATATTTGAAGTCGGAAGAGCCGATTCCAGAGTGGTTGGTGGAAGGGCGCACAATACTCCTGCCGAAAATAGGCAACTAAGCTGACCCGAAGAACTACAGGCCAATAACTTGTCTGAACACGCTTTATAAGATATTCACAGCTATCCTAAATGATAGGATTGTTCGGGCAATTGAACCTGTGTGTCAAGAAATGTATGCACAACGAGGCTCAAAGAAAGGCGTAGCTGGATGTCGGGAGAACCTGCTCATCGATAGATGTGTCTGCAAAGACGCAGCATTCTACCAGCGTGACCTATCGATGGCCTGGATTGATTATCGGAAAGCTTTCGATTCTACATCCCATAGACTCCCATATTTCCCATATTATCCCATAGTTGGGTGCATAGAGAGATTGATGCCGCTTTGGAAAACCAGATTTACTATCTCATCTGGAAAAAAATCGTGTAACAACTAACAAGGTCACGTTTCAGAGAGGTGCCTTTCAGGGCGACACCATGAGCCCACTCCTCTTTTGCCTTACATTATAGCCACTATCTCTAGCACTGCGCCATACTCTCCGGAGCAGATACAAACGTCTCATCCGACAGATTTGGTCTTCCGAACTGTCTGCGAAAAACAAAGTATCTGCAACGAACATGCTTGCCGTCCCGGTACTACTCTATTCAGTTGGAGTAGTTCCATGGACGAAGAACGAGCTCAGATCTCTTGATATCGGGACAAGAAAGGTTATGCACATGAACAAAAGCATGTATCTTAAGTCTTCCGCTCCGCGACTGTACATCTCACGCCGTCAAGGGGGTCGCAGGATATTGAGTCTTGAATGTCTTCACGACAGGATTATTCTGGGTACAGCAAATAGAGTTGCAAATGGAAGAGACCCTCTTCTTAAAATGGTCAGGAATCACGAAGAAGTGGGCAAAGGAGCATTTCTATACAGAGCAGCGGAGGAGGCTGCTGAAACAGTCGGGCTTGACTTCAGTATTAGAGGTGAGCAAAATGCATAAAATCTAATCTATCTCGAGTACTCACTCCTGAAAGCCCGGATTAAGAAAGCATAAGAGAAAAACTTTCGTGTTGCTCCTCGATAAGAGGATGCACGGTATCTTCCACAGAAATGTTCAGGATCAATCAATGTCTTGTGAGCTAACGTTTACTTACCTTAAATCGCCCGGATTGAAGTCTAGTACAGAGGGTTTCATTTTTGCACGCCAAAACGGTGTCATTTTCACCTTAGCATACCTTCGCCACATTTTGAGCCAAGACATTCCCGATGATAGTTGCAGGGCGTGCCATGCACACCCCGAGCATTTAGCTCACATACTATCAAGTTGTCCCACACACGCGGAAACGACTTACATTCAAAGGCACAATGTGGCACTAAGAGTGCTTTATTACAATCTCTGTCACTCCTACGGCATTCACCTTAATATCGCTCCTCTAAATGCTCCTAGGGAAATTGAGTCAATTGTCGAGAA
>NC_046660.1:44672606-44678267 GCF_010883055.1 Belonocnema kinseyi
CAAGGAGAATGAAAAGAAAGAGAGGTATCGAGACCTTATAAGGGAGTTGCAACGATTGCACCCGGAATATTCTGTTAAACTGATCGTCCTTATCATCGGCGCACTTGGAGTTGCCAAGCTTTCACTTGCTAATAGCCTAAAAAGCATCCCTGCGTGTCAACAATATGCTAGAACACTTGCGGGAAAAATGCAGAAGGCAGTTGTCCTTGGGTCACTCCGTGTTCTTAGGGTGCACGAGGCTTTTGCTGGATCGTCGTATTGATTTCTTTACAGGCTGTAACCACCTATCTCATGGTTGTGAGACGTGGTTGTGGCTGAAATTTTATCGTGATTTCGCTGGAAGCGGGTGAAATTTATCAGATTAGCACCCGCTCCCGGCGAAATCCTGCGGTTGTCTTTATGACAAATTTCAAATTATATATACAGGGTGTCTAAAAAGTCCCGGACGGTTAAAAATATTTTAATAAAATATTTTTCAAAAAAGTGAAGGTCATTTTTGAAGTAAATTTTAACGAGGAATTCAATGGTGACCTTCATTTTGATCTTAAAGTTGAGCTTCATGCCTTGTTGAAGGTCAAATTTGTTTTTTATATGAAAACCCTTTTTTTACATCTGAAATCGATAGAGCAGAAAATTCTACGTTCAGGTACGAACCCAAGTCATAGGTCAATTGTCATTTTCAAGGTCAGTTATAGGTTATTTGAAATTAACAAAGTTTTCCAAGATGTCAGTGTAATTCCTGAAGTAAATTTTAACGAGAAATTCATTGGTGAGCTCTGTATTTTATCTTGCTTACAGCGTGTTGAATATTGTAGAATCGTAAGGAAATTTTTCATTAAAAGTTCCAGGTGTTCTGGTGAGAGTTCTGTTCCTTCCCGTAGAGTTATACAGTCTTATACCGTTTTTCGATACCTAAATAAATACCTAAGGCAATACCATAAGTCCTATACCATTTTTCCAAACGAATATTACCAATCAAAACTGAATTTACGTATTACGAGTACATACTTACTATCTTTCGCTAAAAGATTATTATGGCGCAAGCTAAACTTTCGGAACGAGAGAGGGTATCTGTATTAATGATGCGTGGTTGGGGAGATCGAGTTCGATCTTATGATCAAGTTCGTTTGGTTTTTAATCGCACTTTTCGTAATGGAGAAGGGTTAAATCCTGTCTCAAAATCAACAATTGAAAGAACTGTAAGGCGCTTTATAAATCATGGATCTATCAAGGACCTTTATAGAACTGGTCGGCCAAAATCTGCAGGATCTGAGGAGATGCAGATGGACATAGCCCAAGCATTTGTTGAAAACCCACACCTTATTTTACGTCGAGCTAGTGAAGAGCGTGACGTCGCTCCTGAGACAGTGCAAAATGTTTTAAAAAGCATTGATTTCCATCCTTACAAAGTTCATCAGGCACAAGAGCTCAATGAAGACGATCCTAATCGCTGGGTTGCATTTTGTGAAATTATGATGGACAGAATTGATAGAAATCCTCTTTTCTTGTACAATACAGTATTTTCAGATTAATCTACTTTCACTTTAAAAGGTGAAGTTAACAGGCAAAATTGTAGATATTGGTCCGACAAAAATCCTGATTGGATGTTGGAGAGTCACATACAATATCCACAAAAGATTAATGTTTGGGCCGGTATCTTGAATGATACATTGATAGGCCCTATCTTCATCGATGTTAATCTCAATGCCCGTGCATATGTAAAGTTTCTCAGAAACCAACGTGTACCAAGAATAAGGGAGATTACATGCGATAATTTTCAAAATATTTGGTTACAGGAGGATAGAGCGGCGGCTCATTACGGTAAGGAGCTTTGAGCATATTTGGATACTCAGTTTCATCAAAGGTGGATTGAAAGAAGGGGTGAAATCGATTGGCCTGCTAGATCTCCTGATCTGACGCCTCTCGACTATTTTCTTTGGGGTTATTTAAAGAGCAAAGTATACTCAATGCAACCGCAAAGCTGAGACGAATTGCAGAATCGGATTCTGCAACAGGCTACTTTGATTGATAGGAAGATGATTCGTAATGCTGTAACTCATTTTTACAATCGCATAGCTTTTTGTCAAGAAGTTCAAGGTTTTCAGTTCGAACATCTTCACTGAAGCGTGAGAGGCAAGGGGACTCACGCTAATCAAGCAGCCCAAAGGGAACAGAATTTACTACGTCCACGTCGTTGTTCCTGGGTACTGCTAAACGCAGTAAACTGCTTGGAAAAAACCTTGGAAAACCCTAGAAGATCATCACCAAGATCAATATAGAGCTCACTAATGAATTTCTCGTTTAAATTTACTTCAGGAATTGCATTGACCTCTTGGAAAACTTTGTTAATTTCAAACAACCTCTAACAGACCTTGAACGTTACAAATGACCTATGATTTGGGTACGTCCCTGAACGTCGAATTTTCCGTTCTATAGATTGCAGATGTAAAAAAGAGGGTTTCCATTTAAAAAACAAAGTAGACCTTCAAAAAGCCATGAAGGTCAAATTCAAGGTCAAAATGAAGGTCACCATTGAATTCCTCGTTGAAATTTTCTCCACAACCAGCCACAACCACAACCACGTCTCATAACCGCGAGATAGGTGGTTACAGTCTGTAAAGGAATCAATACGACGATCCAGCAAAAGCCTTGTGCACCCTAAGAACACGGAGTGAGCCAAGGACAACCGCCTTCTGCATTTTTCCTGCAAGTGTTCTAGCATATTGTTGACACACAGGGATGCTTTTTAGGCCATTAGCAAGTGAAAGTTTGGCACCTCCAAGAGCGCCGATGATAAGGACGATCAGTTTAACAGAATATTCCGGGTACAATCGTTGAAGTTCCCTTATAAGGTATCGATACCTCTCTTTCTTTTCATTCTCCTTGGCTATGATGTTTTTGTCAGCTGGTGCCGAAAATTCGATAACGAACATGGTTCGCTTCCCGAAGTCGAGAAGAACCATGTCAGGCCTCGAGTGAGCAACAGAAACAATTGTCGAGAATATAAAGTTCCAGTATATGCGGCACTTCCCATTCTCGACAATTGACTCAATTTCCCTAGGAGCATTTAGAGGAGCGATATTAAGGTGAATGCCGTAGGAGTGACAGAGATGGTAATAAAGCACTCTTAGTGCCGCATTGTGCCTTTGAATGTAAGTCGTTCCCACGCCCTGCAGCCATCATCGGGAATGTCTTGGCTCAAAATGTGGCGACGGTATGTTAAGGTGAAATGACACCGTCTTGGCATGCAAAAATGAAACCCTCTGCACCAGATTTCAATCCGGGCGATTTAAGGAAAGCAAACGTTAGCTCAAAAGACATTGATTGATCCTGAACATTTCTGTGGAAGATACCGTGCATCCTCTTATCGAGAAGCTGTTCACGAAAGTTTTTCTCTTATGCTTTCTTAATCCGGGCTTTCAGAAGTGAGTACCCGAGATAGATAAGATTTGATGCATTTTGCTCACCCCTAATACTGAAGTCAAGTCCGAGTGTTTCAGCAGCCTCCTCCGCTGTTTTGTATAGAAATGCTCCTTTGCCTACTTCTTCGTGATTCCTGGCCATTTTAAGATGAGGGTCTCCTCTTCCATTTGCAACTCTATGTGCTGTACTCAGAATAATCCTGTTGTGCAGACATTCAAGACTCAATATTCCGCGACCCCCTTGGCGGCGTGAGATGTACAGTCGCTGAACGGAAGACTTAAGATGCATGCTTTTGTTGATGTGCATAACCTTTCTTGTCCCGATATCAAGAGATCTGAGCTCGTTCTTCGTCCATGGAGCTATTCCAAATGAATAGAGTAGTACCGGGACGGCAAGCATGTTCGTTGCAGATACTTTGTTCCTCGTCGACAGTTCGGAAGACCAAATTTGTCGGATGAGACGTTTGCATCTGCTTCGGAGAGTATCCTTTATAGATGTCACATCCTGAATGCGGCTCTGTGGCACGCCCAGGTATGTATAAGTCTCTCCAGCGCAAAGGTGTCGTATGGCGCTTCTATCAACGAGCTCAGGATCTTCAGGGATGCCATTAAGTTTTCCTCGCTTTTCCTCGCGCCAAGGTTTATACCTTGGCGCATTTGTCTAACCCAAATTCCATTCCAATTTCCTGAGTATATCGTTCGACAATCCCCAGAACTAGATGCAGTGGCTCTCTGTTTTTAGCATAGATCTTAAGATCGTCCATGTAAAATACATGAGTGACCTTGCACTTTTGATCTGCAGGTTTGCCGCACAAGTACCCGTCGGAATGGCGCAGTGCTAGAGATAGTGGCAATAATGTAAGGCAAAAGAGGAGTAGGCTCATGGTGTCGCCCTGAAAGACACCTCTCTGAAACGTGACCTTGTTAGTTTTTATACGATTTTTTTCAGATGAGATAGTAAATCTGGTTTTCCAAAGCGGTATCAATCTCTCTATGCACCCAACTATTTGCGGATGAACCTTTAAGATTTCCAAAAGACAGATGATATGTCTATGGGATGTCGAATCGAAAGCTTTCTGATAATCAATCCAGGCCATCGATAGGTCACGCTGGTAGAATGCTGCATCTTTGCAGACACATCTATCGATGAGCAGGTTCTTCCGACATCCGGCTCTGGAATCGGCTCTTCCGACTTCAAATATGAGGTGAAAATACGGGCCAAATGCTGATGGGTTGAAGGAAACTTCTACCACCAGAAGGTTTTGATACAATCTGGTTCCGATGCGGAATAGTTCTTCAACCCTCTTAATACTTTTTTCACCTCCTCGGTAGTGATGGGTGGGCATTCTTTATCAGGTGTTATGAGGGCAACACATAACTTCTTGAAGCCATATCTCAAAAATACTTCGACCTCCTCTGGTTTGGGTGGGTGTTCGACAGTAACTGGAGGGTCTTGGAAGAGTCGAGATGGGTCAGAGAGACTGCTGATTCTCTCTGACCCACCTCTCCCTCCGCTCTGGACTTCTCTTAGCGTCAGATAGTATCCGTATTCTCTCAACAATATGCTGTCTGATGGTCAGCAGCTTTGACTTGTTAAGTGTGTGATAACGGGTCCGGAGTTCGCGTGCGAACTTTCGAATCTTGGCGGTAAAATTCCTGCCAGATGTGATATAGTCAATCACACATTGAATGCGGGACGCGTACTGTCTTGCCCAGCCTATCTTTAAGGCAAGTTGATGCATTCGTCTTTTGGTCTTATGATCAGCCGTTGGTTTTGTTTTACGGTTCCCATCGGCCAAATCTCTCGCTGCATTATACACACAATAATTGATAGCCCAGAGGTCGGATTCTCCGAAAAAATATCTACGAAGCTCTTTGTCCTTTTCAGCCAGATCTTTAGGCTTGAGAGAAACCTTGGTGTTGATGTTTCTCCGGGTCGTAAAGCATTGCTCTCCGTCTATTGGATGCCTGCCCGCGGTTGGTCTTAGTGTCGCCTCTCTTTCTCTTTTGCCGGCTTGTTCTAGCTGTGGTAGAGTAGGCGTTCCGCTTACATAGCCCCTTTTACGGAGTAGTTCAATATGGTTTAACAGACGTTGCTGCGAAAATTGCGATAGCTCCGGGTGTTTCTGGCACCACAGAGCATGCAGCCGTGCCATGTGACCCCGTTCACGGGCCACACTCGCATCGTAGCACTCTAGCAAGTCCTAATTCAGTTGCTCCGTCCACCCAAAAGTCGCGA
>NC_046660.1:44678367-44688950 GCF_010883055.1 Belonocnema kinseyi
ATTATATATTTATGACTCCATACTTTTTGATAAATGTTCTAATAAATGTCAGTATTTAATCATGTGTTAGATAAAATTCAGTAAGAATTATAGATATATTATTGTATTATATTTACCAATACAATTAATGATGACCGCCACAGCGAAAACGAAGGTATGAACCTTCCTCATTTTCACAAAGCTCAAGAAAAACTGATTAATGCTTCAGCGAATAATTTTTGTTAACAACTGTAACCAATGAATTTTCCATTGTGTCATCAGAGTACAAATAATTACATAACTCGTCGTTACCTCAAGATTGTCCTTCTGAGATAATAATATTGATTTATTTTTTTTATTATCGTCATTGTCATTATTACATTAGCATCTAAATATTCCTATGATTTTCATAATTTTTGTTTTAATAATAAAAGATGTTATTAAAAATGAAAAATTCTATTTTCCGTTCAAACTGTGCAAGAACTGAAATAGGTAAATATAATAAATGCAAATTATATTTGTTTACATACACTGTATACAAGAAGTACCTAGGAAAATGAATGCGAATTAAAGGAAAAAAACTTCCTGCTGCGCGTGTACATACTCATCGCGCGCTACGCGCTTGGTTATTATACAACACCCACATTTTTTTATTGCGCTTTTAAAATTGAAGGTCACATGAGCGAAAGCTGAAATTTGGTCATTGTGAATTCTCTTTTGTCAAAGCTCCTTTGTCTATAACGAATAACTTTTCATCACGTGTATCGGGATTTTGTTACTGAACGTTTTATTGTACTTTTTGTTGTTTTTTTTCAAAAGTTTAATTTGTCGATTTGTAATGTAATTTTTCAGGAATAAATAATTTCTGTCTAATAAGCTTTTTTTGTAAAAAGTCGTAGCGATGAATTCCCTAGCGAAAGAGTCGGGTAGAAATTCTATTCAAACCAATCCAAATCATTCCGGTATCCTTATCTGAACCAATCGAAGTTAATTTGAACCAATCCGAAAAGAATTTTTGTTCGAATGAATCAGAGTTCGAATTGAATTGGATTCACACGGATTGAAAATCGTTTTAGGTGAATCTGAGGTCGGATTAATTCGGATCAAAAATTTTGTTGCGATTGATTCGGATGAAAAGTTCAGATTGAACGGAATTGACTCGGATTAATTTTTGACCAATTTGGATAAAAGAAAATCTATACATTTTTTTGAATTTGTTCAAATGAAGTCGGATTGAGTCGGATACAGATTCTGAAATGATTCAGATCACTTCGGATTGATTCGGAAAAAAGTCCTATCTGATACTTTCACCAGGATTGTCCCTACTTTACAAGTACTAAAAATAACCGTACATAGAATGTGCATTTCTTAAAGAAACAGCTTTAAACTAATTTCGAAAATACTTTAACTTTTTTGTGGTTGAAACTGAACTAATGTATTTATATTATTACATTTTTTAAAAAGGAAAATATAATAATCCAAAAAATTAATACATTTATAAAATTGCTATTATTAAAATTAATTTTTTTTTTAATTTTTAAATAAAAATACTTCCGTAATGACTTTGAGGTTTATTATTGAGAACTTAATTTGAAAAAATGTATTTACGATTGAAGACTAATCTACTTTATCAGGAATAATTTTATGTAAAGTTAGCGTTAGAAAGATTCTCTATTCAAAACAGATTTTCAAACTGTCTCTGTCGCTCTTTTCGGCTTACTAAAGACAAAAGTAACCAAAAGAAAAAAGGAGAAAAAGTCAACCAAAAACCAAACTCTCACTTTTTCCTTTCTCCGTTCTTGTTATACTACTAGGGAACCAACATATTTCGAGGCCACTTTAGACCTCCTCATCAAGGATTATTTATAGAATAAACTAAAATTAAGAAAAATACGAGGAAAAATAGATAAGTCTGAAAAGAAATTATTTCAAATAATATTAATAAAAAATGTATCAATTCTAGTATAATCTATAAACAGTGAAACTCTTCTATAGCGCTGATTTCGGAGCTGACGGTGGGCGGAAACTAACTCGTTATAACCCACTTCACTTTTGTTTGTACAACCTCTGGTGCGGCGTCGATTCTCGAAAGGGCTATAGAAGGGAGGGATTTTGCAGATTTTCACTGTATTCATGGAGACAATTAATTTTCTATATACAAATTAATTGTACTTTAAAGTGCAAGAAAGTTGCTTCAACCAATTAATAACTCAATCTCATACTTTGATGCTTCTCGAGAGCTCCCTTTTTAAATTAATGTTTTTCTAAAAATATTACTCTTTTAATGATTTGTTTATAAAAAAGGGTTAACTCCTTGTCTTTGTTTCCTATCGAAAAATACCAAAGTCTCCATGTTATTTTTGTCCTTTGCGCACTCGAGAATCACAGAATGGAAAGTTACATGAATTATAAACAAATAATCTCAAAATTGCAGACACAGTGTAAAAGTTATTTAGGTTCTTGTAAAAAGACAAAAAAAGGGACTTGTTTTCCAAAAGTATAAAAGCATACATATACATTGAAAAGTGCAAACATATTAACATTTTAATAATAAATAACAATAGTCAAAAGTTTTTAAATATGAAAATAATAAATTTTAAAAACAGTTATAATTTAATTTGATTGATGTACTTATTTTATAATTAGTATGCTAAAAAATTGAGATCATTTTAGTAACTTTATTTTAAAAATAGTAAACAAAAATTAAACCATTATATGAAACATTTTTTATTGTAGAAAATGTACAATTTTAATTGGAAAATTATATTCTAAACGAATATTTAACAATTTGAAAAAAAAAAAAATTTTATAAAAAAGTAATAATGATTTTCTAAAAAAAAGGCGGAGTTTCTCAGAAATTGCACTAAATTAGTAGAAAAACACATATAATAAAAAATGTTTTTCAGAAAGAATAAGATTTTCCAGGTTACTTCTGAATATATGTGACATACGCCGAAAAAAGGGGCTTACTCTAAAAAAAATGGAAATCGAGGTTTGTACACCTTTCAATAGTTTTTTTGTTTCATTTTCAAATCAAACCATCGAAAAAAAATGTTGAGGGTTTTTCTTGCTAATAATAGAGTTGGTAGGTCCCGAGGAATCGGGCTTTCGCTCGACATCCCGTGAAACACCTCCCACCGCTCACTACTACATCTTCGCGTCTCATCTATATCCCTTCCATTATGCGTAAGAATGAAGTGGTAAGTGGAGAGGGAAGATTTTGCGAATCTTCTCCCTTCCCTGAAAAATCTCACTTTTCAGAGTAAGCAACCTTTCTTCGGCGCACGTCACATATATAGTTACACCATAATCAGATTAAAAAAGTAACATTTCCGTTACATGAAAACAAAGAAAATAAGACATTGTTCTAAGAAAAGTAAAAAGGATATAGAAAACGTAATAATCAGAGATTATGTTAGAATTAAGGTTGCATGTAAAAAGATTAATCTCTGGTTGAATTTTTTGAAAAAGAGCTATATCTAAATAAAATACTTATTTATATGCTAAATTAATTTCAAATTTTGTTAACCATACCGATGCGTAGATAATTAATGTCAAAGTTGACTACTTTAACCTGTAGTTCATAAACAATGCATAGGCACTCTCCACATTTTAATTTATAGCAATTAAATGCTTTGATAGAGAAATTAAAAAATGTCGGTATTAGTGCTGCTTGAAAATACAAATTAAAACAATATATATCAAATTTTTTCACCATTTAGTTTCATAGATAATTCCATGGAGAATAGATATAAGGAGACCAATCTGTAATGCATGGACTTCACCAAAAACGGTCGCTTTTCTGTTTCCAGAAGTACGCACACACACACATGTGTAAAATAACACTTGCATATAGTTCAAAACTTTCCGAGCGTGGCGTGCCAACCGCACTTAAAAAAATATGGCCGCCTCCATTATTTTGTTTTGACAGGTCGCTTGAGCAAATTAATAATTAATAATCAGGCCAGATTTTGTGAAATGTTTGTGGAATACAAAATTATTCACCGCGAATGAGGTAGGCAGTATGTTTATGAAAATATCAAATTACTTTTACCAACGCTATGCGTGCGACAGGTATTCGACGCGTTCGTAACAAAAACAATAAACATACAACTTACCCCACTCTGAAAGTCTTGTACACTATACACTTGAAACCACACTTATTGGAAACTTTCGCTTTTATACAGCGATTTTTAATTTTAACATCCTTTCCGTTATTAACAAACTATTAATTGTTCAATAATTACTTATTTACATTTGACGCGCATTTACATCGGTGGTCATATGTTTTTTAAGTGCGGTTGGCACGACACGCTCGGGAAGTTTTGAACTATACGTAAGTGTGATTTGCACAGTTGATCCGCGATGGTTAGGTTTAAATTGCGACGTTGCACGATTTACGAGTCAGCTGCTGGCATTGTAGAGGTAACTATACGTATGCACACATGCTACGAATTTTAAGCCAGTAGCGCATTGAAATCTTCACCCAGCGGGTCCGTGAAATTGTTCAATATAGTATGGCTTGACGGCGCCCCACGGAACTCTACTATTTATACGGGGATGGGATTTGCATACAACCTTGAACATCAAATACTCAAAAATTAATTTAAAATAATATTTTAACTAAAAATCAAGGACAAATCAATGAAAATATAGAGGAAATATTACAAATTGTGTTAGTTAAATATTAAGATACCCAATGGCATATAATAAGATTATGCACACATTTTTATATATGGTATCATCCTCAGATAACCTTTGGTTATAGGTAAGGAGGATGAGACAGGATAAAGTTTTGTGTTCAGGATTTGACAATTAAATAGAAAAGGTCATACATTTGAATGAAGATAAACATGATTCACAAATAATAGTATATTACGATACAAGGCCAGAAAGGTGGATTTCCTGGCGTGCTGGATATGGGGCCGTGGCGCAGTCTTGAAGTGAAGAATGACGGCGGTACGCCTTTTTACTTCAAGCTGAAAGCGGACATTGCTAAGCGCGTAGCATTCGACCTGGAGTATGATTCGACCTTGTTACTCAATTTCTTATTTGGATAATAAACTTTGGTTCCTAACTTAATCTCTATTGACTCGACTCTGTCTGAAATAACACTGGCTCAACGTTCGTCAGAGTTTTTCTAAATTTGATTTTCTATTTTATAACGAATTTCGTCAGTTTTACTCATTCGTCCTGCCCATTCATCAATTGTGTTTTTGAAAAAGTTTTTGTCGACTTTTTATGGAAACTTGGTCACGTGCTTGACAACTGCTTTCCGCCCGCGATTCAAGAAGAATGGCGATACTCTACTATCCGAATGTGGGTTAGTGTCATAAGACTGGATTGCTTTGGGGATGAGTTAACGGGTTATTTATGTGTTTGAATAAACTTAGTTTATAAATCCTAAAAGACAATTAGATTAGAGTTTCATCTTTTTGTTTGCGTTTGAGAAACGATGGTGTCAACGGATAATTGGGCTTAAAGTGATTTAGCCTTGTAATCAATTTTTCCATGAACCTTCCGTTTACAGACAAGGAATTTTAAGGCACAAAAGATTTTTCAAAATGGAATGTCTCGCCTTTGAAAAAATATGAAAGTTCGATTCCCCATTTAAAAAATCTAGGTGGTAATAGGATCAGGTCCTGCGAGTGGCGCTCTAGTTCTTCATTTAACCTTTGAAAGGTGCGCGGTAAAAGTGGGTACAGTGATATAAAAGACCCTGCCTATAAACCACGTTAGTGTTTTCACCAGTTAGTGAACATTAATTTTTTTGCTTTATTTTGTATTTTCGGTTATTTATATGAGCAACATTAAGTTTTCATGTAATTCTGATCTATTTTTGTATAATAAATATAAATTAGCATCCAATATTCTACTTTTTCTATGGAATCGCCTGCATGAATCACTGGAAAATATTTTCATTAAGCAGGTCTTCAAATAATTTAACTTTTTAAAGCCGCCGCCAAGTGACCTATTTTTTTTTTGAAGGCCATGGTCTAAGCTTTTAAACCCAGCAATGATTTTTTTTAATGTATTTGTGGCAAAATTAGTAATTTTTTAACAAGTAGATTTTTTTCTGTTTTTTTTTCCAAATGCCAACTTTTATTTAAAAAATGTTTTAACGTTTGACATAAACAACAATTAGAGCGTGTAGAAACACCTAAAAATATCATCCTGAATTTTACTAAATTTTTTGAAAGCCAGAAATAGTTGAGAAACTGAATAGGACTTAAAAGATCCTGTATGTTAATGGAAGGTGGGACAAATAAGTCTGTAAACAAAGGGTTAAAGGTCTTTGGTTGTTATTGACCTTGCCGCATATTTAGCAATATACAACAAAGTATTTTACATCTTAAGACAGGGTCGGCGGAAAAGTTTTCAGTGGTGTGCAGAGTAAGTGTGGGGGGATCTTTTCTCGACATTCCATAAAAAACTCGCAACTTCTATTCAAATGTATTTCATTGTATTTATATGTCTTTGTTTACATTATATTACACTATATATTGCATATTATTACACTTATATTATATCTTTATTTCTGACACAATGGAAATACGACGGAACTTTTGGGAGAATCTTGCACGAAAACAATCAAATCTTTTACAAGTTCGATGAAATTTCTTGCAGTAGGAACCCTTTTGATTCCACCTTGAACGACAAGATTCAAGTTGTGTCCCATGCATTGCACAAATAAAGCCCGAGGTTCCACTTCTCTGAGTCGAGTTTGTAAACCAGTCACTTTCCCAGAAACATTGGCAGCACCATCATAACATTAGCCTCTCAACTTTTCCAGTGGTAGGTTGAATCGAGCAAACACATCTCTCACAATTAAAAATAATCTTTTAGCTGTTGTATCTGTTGTTGAATAAAATCCAAGGGAATACTCGCTCTAAATCAGATTCTTCGACACAGCTCTCAAGCATATTGAAACTTGCTTCGTCCTTGATAAATCAGCAGTTTCATCCAGCAAAATAGCACAGAATTCAGCACTTTTCATCTCTTTAAGATTAGTCAACATGACTTCCTCAGCCATTAAATCCAAAATCTCATGTTGAATGTCGTGGTGAAGCCATTTATGGCCGCTCAGATTCAACGACGCTTCCAGCTCAGTCACATATTCTGTTCGCGCTTTCAGGAATCGAATGAAATTCGAAAACTCGTCGTTGTTTTGTCTGCGGAGGGGAAGTCCTTGCTGAGCCAATACCTTCAGAGTGATACAAATTTTGCGCAGTGCTGTGCGGTGATCCATCATCTGCTTCTCAAGTCCAGTGGATAAATGTTGAATGAAGTTGATTTTATTAAGATGACGCAAAGCTTTGGCACTTAATGCGTAAAATTCATTCTTTGAATGATTTTCGATTCTTTTTTTACCACTAGTCCAGGTGGAAAATCCGTGTACAATCCACGCTGCTACATATCGCTTATGTTGAAGATTGCTTAGAAATACCAACTGCTGTCCATACGCATCGGAGCAAATCCGGAAAACCGCTTTGTTTTTGTTATTCAGTTCCAACCAGGGACATTAGCATCTGCTGCATCTGCTGCATCCGCTGGGACATTAGCGTCTAAAAGATTAATAAAAACCTAGTTATGAAAAAGCAATCGACATGCCATATAATTTTCATTAGGCTCAAATTTTTAAATTTTGAACTTTTCAACATTTTCAATTCAATTTCTGCTTTCAGTTGTGAATCAAATAACTTTAGTGTCTTATGGACTTTAACACGTAAAGCGTATATATTTTCTACTTTTTCGATTAATAACACATTCCACAGCACAGCTGTGTTGTGGAAAAGATGTCGATGCTTCACCGGGGAGTTTGATCGAAATATTTCTAAAAAAAAAATTCTATACAGAATACTTACGAGTAGCCTCTGAGCTGTTAGCTTTGGAGGTTATGACAGAAGACTTCGATTTATCGCACTCAATTGACGGCTTGAAACGTTTTAAAACCGTATCATCGATGGTTTTCGCACCGCTCGCACTTTCACTTTCTTTTCTCTGTTCATCGTCATCTGCCTTTCGTCGCTTTATCACAAACTTATCCATGGTCACATATCGAGTAATAATGAGAAGAATAAGAAAAAGGGGGGTTTTTCTAGAATGTTTGGCGTGCAGAATTCTGCACACCAAAAAACTTGGTGTGCAGAGTATTCTGCAACTCTGCTTACCTTCCACTGGCCCTGTCTTGAGACATACCTGACCAATTATTGTTATAGCACTTTCAACCTAGAATTTTATCAGGACCAAGATATTCTGCCCGCGAAATATTGTTTTTCGACAAGAAGAGTCGTCACGTCACAGGGATTGATTACTTTTTTCGCGGGTGTTCGTTGTAAATCAGAGCTTTTTCGTAAGTAGGGCGGTACTAAAACAATTCTTTATTCTTGATATTGCATTCAGAAAATCGGTCATGTTGATCTTCGACGAGTTTGAACTTAGTCTCTTACCAATCTTGTTCACAAATCATGTTCAGCTGGAATTTTTCTTGAATGGTTTCCTGTTTTGTATGTAGGAAACATTTGACTTTGTGATCATAGTCCCCCAACTTACTTAAAATTTCGCTCAATAAACGCAAAGGTAGGGTGTTAGGATCGCTGATTTCTATTTTGTTGACATCAAAGTCAACGCAGTCCAAATTTTTATGTTGGTCGATGTGTAGAAATCGTTTAAACATCGACGAACTTTTAAGACGAAGAAGGATTACATATATCACCAGTATTGCTCTTAGTTTCAGCAATCCGAAACAAAGTCACTAAGGATTCACTTTTCCCTGTTATCTTGGACAATTGGTTTGGACGGATAGAAAGGTTCTCTTGTTCCCTCCGATTTAGTTTTTTCGTCAACTGGGGTTCTAACGTTAATTCTATTTCTTATTTTCGCCTGATTTGACATTCCTTGAAACTTGTTCAAATTTTGTGCAAGTCTTTACCGCGTCATTGTTTTGGAATTTTGAGCCTTAAGTTATTTTTTAGGGCTCACGATCTGCTTTAGTTGAAAAGGATTGCAATCTGTCATTGAAGTCTTCGATCGAATACTCGTCTAGTTCTTCAACTGATTCCAACCGCTCTTGAACCTAATTTAAGTTTATTGAACTTGACCTCGGACGAGCCATTGGTGACTTATTTGAGCTCTGGTAGAGATAGCTACGTTAGTTAAAATAATGCAAGCATGCGGTACAGCTTTCAAGGGATACATTTAAAATGTCAAAAGTCAATCGCGGATTAAACTTTGCAGGATTTGTTTAAGCTGTTTCCTGAACTCTGGCGGGTACTGCATACGCTCGAATATGAGTCTAGCCCTACACGTGAACTCCGTAAGAGTTTCATTCTTCTCGAGTTTCAATTCATGACCCTCAAGGAGAAGATCAGCTTGGGCTTTTTGAACGCCCCCATTGTATCGTAAAGCGCACGAGAAGTTCCTCCACGTATGTCACGAGTTTTTTTTTGACGAGGTACTATGATTTGTACGGATCCTCGAATATTGTTTATAAACACGCAAAAATAAGTCTCTATGTATTTCGCTTGTACTCAAATAATCCTTTAGTATCAATGAAAACTGTTCAGGATTCCTCTTTGCTTTTGGAAAAGAGATTTTCCATGAAGTGACTATGCGACCGATTTTTATGGACATGTCACCGTCGAATCAGAGTAACCCCTATCGGGTTTTCGAATTCACTGTGTATTTTGACTTTGACTCCAAGAATTTCAAAAAGGACTGTCGATTTCGCTGAGTCTCCATCACGCCAGGAGAAAAACGAACCCATTCTCCGTGTAGTCAAAAGTTCGAATACCGACCGGATAATTTAAAACCGCGGGAATCATTTGAGCGAAAAGAGGCACGATTCATGCTTCGATTATTTCCCTGAATATTTCGGTTGATATTTCCCTCATTATCTGTCATTTCGCAAAAACGCTTTAAAACCAAAATCTCCCTGTCGGCTAATTGTCCGTTGGCATTTGTTTCAACAACTACAGCCCTAATAAGTCGGGAAACTGTCTTTTGAATGCCTGAATCAGAATCATTTACGTTTCTATTTTGTGAAAAATTATTGTCGCTAGGAAATCGAGAATCCACGGTTGGAATTCCAGGCCGAAACGTGGGTTCCTTGTTCTCAAAATGCACATGGATTAATTCCCTTTCCATTAAACCCATTCCATTTCCTACGGCCGACGGATCGAGCATCGCTTGAAGTGTAGAAGTCTCAGACGTGTCAAAACAACCATAAAAATGAGCAAATGCTGCAGATTTGAAGGTATGGCCATGCTCAATCTGATTTTGATTAGGTGATGATATTCTCTCTAAAAAACTACTCTGCTGGGAGCAGTGATCTCAGATCTGAAACGAGACGTGGTCCAATACTATCAAACGTCTATGGCCGTGTGAATATAGTAGGAAACGATATTCATGACTGGGTTGCGCGCGCAACTCATTTCTCCTCCTCTGAATTTGAAAGTTCGAAGGTTTACGATTGCCGGTCGGGAAACTTCGGCGGTTCTATTTATGTCTCGATCCATTCTGAAATAAAATTTAAAAAATTGGGATTTTAATGTTTCCATGTTTCGATGCTTCGATTTTGAAGCAATTTTTTTTCAGGTGTAGAA
>NC_046660.1:44689050-44705104 GCF_010883055.1 Belonocnema kinseyi
TTGATCCGCATTTCAGAGAAATTCAAGACATTGGCGATTTTCACGATTTGAATACTTCGCGCGCCTCTTTATACGCGCATGTTTTGAGGTTACGTTATTTAAAGTACTGTGTATATTATTGTACATAATGAAAATAAATTATATAATTAAGTATGTGATATTATAATTATATATAGAATAGAATAGAATTTATTGTTTTTATTGTATACTTTTGCAAAGTTTTTACAATATTCTTTTGCCCCCTCAAATTTTCAAATAAAAAGAAGCTACATATTTTCTCTCTTAGAATTTTTACCTGAACAGATAATATTTAAATCATTACATATTTCTGTGTCTATATTACAGTTCCTCTTGTCCTTATAGGCTATATTACTTCTCTGTATCACTATTTTCTTCGATATTATAATTATATTAATATTAATATTTATTAGCAGTAAATGATTGTGCTGGAGCTTTCAAGCGTTTGATTTTGGATTTATTTATTGAACCAACTAAGTTTAAATAGGCTCCGGACTTTCGAAATTTTAAAATTTGTTTATGAGAATCATTTGCAATAAAACAATTACAAAGTATAGCTTGTTAACACTTATAATTTGTAATTGTTTTATTTCCAATGATTCTCATAATTAAATTTTCTAATTTTGAAAGACTATTACAATTTTTTCTGTTTAATAGATAAATTCAACTTCAAACGCTTAAAATTCCAGCACAATCATTTACAGCTAATTAATATTAATGTTAATATTGATATCTGTTGAGATAATATTATTATAATTATAATGTCATATATAGTTGATTATATATCATATTAATTCTATTATAATGTAATGTAATATAAGTATCAAATATATTTAGTGTGATAGTATTAATCACGGAATTAATATTCTGATATTGCATATAGAAGAATTAATTGTGCGAAACATTGAAATCATTAAAGTCGCCAATTTCATGCATTTCTTTAAAATGCGCAATAATTGATAGAATATTAATATTAATACTGTTCTATGGAAAATTAAAATTATCTACAAATTTGAAATTGTTTCCATTGGATGGAAATTCTTTAGTTGAAATTATATGTTGTTTTTTAAAGGAAATAGGATGACATGTATGTAACCGATTTCACGGAAAATTTTTTTTGACAATTTTGTGAATATTTGAACTTAAAGAACTGATAAAATGATAACGTAAATTATCAAAAAATTTTCCAAGTTTTTCTTTAGTGTGCGATATTGTTTAAAATAAAAAGATAAAGGTAAATATTTGGTTTATAAATCTATCTGTGTTACCTATCTATAAATATTTATATCAATAGTCTAAAAGAAAAACACTTTAAAGAAATATGTGGATAATTTCTTGACAACACACCTGATCGTTTTCTTAAATTCAAATACTCATAATTATTTACATGCAATGCAAATTACACGTGTGTGCAACGTGTTTATTATACGCAGAGTGTAAGATACATTTTTGTATAAAACAAAACTAAAACTACAAGACAATACAACTGTAAAAGCAAATGATAATGAAAAAAATCTTACAAATATTATTTTTCACAGCTCAAAACAGATGTAGTAATTATTTAGTTTGTAAAATATAAGGACAAATCTTAATAAAAATATATTATTTTTTGGGAATTAGTTAGGTTTTTAAAATTTATATCTTGCAACTATTATTACTATAAAATTAGAATTTGAAAAATCCTAATTACACCTGTTAGGAAAAAAGAAATTAAATTTCTAAATGTCTTTGACGAATTTCACGGAAAAAATGTTTTGGCAATGTTGTGAGTACATACATTTTTTAATGTATCATCAAAAAATTATCCAAGTAGAGTAAAGGACCTGCAATTGATCAATTGATAAACTACAAACTTTGAAAATTTAAGTTACTAAATTGGAAGGAAGCTCATGTAATGAAAGAAAAACAACAATTTTGAGCCGTATATCTAAATAAATATATTGGATCGATGGGAAAAGCCTGTATGGCTTTAAAGGCTATTTAAACTTTTTTGGTTTCATAGATAAATCTAACATCAAACGGTTAAAAACTCCAGCATTTTCAACTAGAAATAGAATAGAAATATTTTCAGTTAAAAATGAATAAATTTACAAATAAAAATAGAAAAAATAAAGTATTAGTAAGAAATGCATTACGACAAAACAAAATGAATTTGTAACAAAATAGGTCGATTTTGAAACAAATAAATTTATTTTCAAATAGAAAAGATCAATTTTCAACTAAAAACATGAATTTTCAACTTTAAAAAAGTACGTCTCTAGCCAAATATATAATAGCTATACTTTTAGTAGAAATAAATTTTAACCACAAAAAAAATTTGTTAATAAAATACTTGAATGAATAGAAGCATTAAATTTTTAGTTTAAGAAAATTTCAACACTTTTGAACTAAAGAAATGAAATTTAAACTTGAAAAGATACGATTTTAAAAAAAGTAGAAATTTCCACAAAATATCTGAATTAATGGAATAGTTAAATATTTAATTGAAAAAATTGTTTAAACAGAGAGAAAAGAATTTTGAATAAATATCAGAATTTTCAGCAAAATAATGCAGTTTCAACTACGAAGTTGAATTTTCATACAAGAAAACTAATTTTCTATTAGAAAAAATGGATTTTCAACAAAATAAATAAATTATCAATTAAAGAAAAAAGTATATTATCAACCACAAATAGAATAGCTACATTTTCAGTGAAAAAAATTTCAACCAAAAATAGAATAGCTAAATTATTGTGAAAAAATTAATTTTCAACTAAAAAAATTAAATTTGCAAAAAATAGTTCAATTTCTAAATAAATACCTTAATTTTTAACTAAAAATGTAAATTTTAACTCATAAATGGTAAAGTTATATTTTCAGTTCAAAAAATTAATTTTCAACAAAAAAACAAAGAAATGTTCACACAAATAGTTCAATTTTGAAAAAAAGAGATGAACCTGAAAGAAAAATTAATTTTAAAACAAAGTAGTTCACCTGTCATCTAAGTACTTGTATTTGCTAGTATTTACTAGTATCTTCAAACAAAAAAATAAATTTTTAAACGAGGAGAATAATTTTTCAGTAGAAAGACAAATTATACAATTAAAAATTAATTTTGAAATAACAAAGGTAAAGTTTTTACCAAAAATGAAATAGCTACATTTTTAGTCAAAGAAACAAATTTTCGAATAAAACGTTCTATCAAGAAAACATTTCAATTCTTAATTATAAAAAGGAATTTTAAACTGAAAAAACATTGAACCAAAAATGGAATAGTTAATGTTTTAGTAAAAAGAATTAATTTTCAAGCAAAGAAAAGCGAACTCTCTCCAAAATTGTCTTAATTTGAACCAAAGAAATTAATTTTCGTATATAAAATATAAATTTTTAACTAAAAATGGTATCGTTAAATTTTCGAGCCAAAAACAAAGAATATAAAAAAAATTCATTTTTTGACGAAAAAGATGAAGTTTTAAACAGGAAAATTAATTTACTACTACAAATAAACCACATTTGCAGTTAAAAAAATTAATGTTCAGCTAAAAAGATTTCAATTGACAAAAATTAGATTTTTAAATTTTCAACTAAAGAAATTAATTTGCAACTAACTACAAACAACAGATTCGGAAAAAGTTATATTTTAAACCAAAAACATGAGTTGTCAAACAAGGAAATTAATTTTCTATTAGAAATGAGACGAATTAACACCAAAAAACGTACATTTTCAACCTAAAATAAAATAGTTACATATTGAGTCTGAAAAATTACTTTTTGATACAAAAAATAGTTCAATTTTCATCTAAAAAATGAATTTTTAATTAGAAAAGATAAATATTCAATCAAAAATGAAATTTTTCGTTAAATTTTGGTGCAAAAAAAACAATGCGGCACTAAGAGTGCTTTATTACCATCTCTGTCACTCTTACGGCATTAACCTTTATATCGATCCTCTAAATGCTCCTAGGGAAATCGAGTCAATTGTCGAGAATGGGAAGTGCCGCATATACTGGAACCTTATATTCTTGACAATTGGTTCTGTTACTCACTCGAGGCCTGACATGGTTCTTCTTAAATTCGAGAAGCGAACCATGTTTGTTATCGAATTTTCGACACCAACTGACAAAAACATCATAGCCAAGGAGAATAAAAAGAAAGAGAGGTATCGAGAACTTATAAGGGAGTTGCAACGATTGTACCCGGAATATTCTGTTAAACTAATCGTCCTTATCATCGGCGCTCTTGGAGGTGCTATGCTTTCACTCGCTAATGGCCTAAAACTCATCCCTGCGTGTCAACAATATGCTAAAACACTTTCGGAAAAAATGCAGAAGGCGGTAGTCCTTGGGTCGCTCCGTATTCTTAGGGTGCACGAGGCTTTTGCTGGATCGTCGCATTGATTCCGTTACAGACTGTAACCACCTATTTCACGGTCGTGAGACGTGGTTGTGGCTGAAATTTTACCGCGATTTCGCTGGAAGCGGGTGCAATTTTCCAGATTAGCACACGGTCCCAGCGAAATCCTGCGGTTGTCTTTATGACAAATTTTTAATTATATGTATACATACAGGGTTTCTAAAAAGTCCGGGACGGTTGGATATTTCCTCAGTTAAAATATTTTTCAAAAAAGTGAAGGTCATTCCTGAAGTAAATTTTAACGAGAAATTCATTGTTAAGCTCTGTATTTATCTTTGTTACAGCGTTTTGAATATTGTTTGGGCCGGTATCTTGAATGATATATTGATAGTCCCTTTCTTCATCGATGGTAATCTCAATGCCCGTGCATATGAAGAGCTTCTCAGAAACCAAATTGTACCAAGAATAAGGGAGATTACAGGCGATAATTTTAAAAATATTTGGTTTCAGCAGAACGGAGCAGCGGTGCATTACGGTAGGGAGGTTCGAGCACATTTGGATACTCAGTTTCCTCAAAGATGGATTGGAAGAAGGGGTGAAATCGAGTGGCCTGCTAGATCTCCTAATCTGACGCCTCTCGACTATTTTCTTTGGGGTTATTTAAGGTGGCTTGGGCGCTTTTAAAAAAAATCACAGGCAGTTCTGAAAATTTGATATTATCGAAAGAAAATATACTAGATCACTTTGCAAAAAAGAAATACTAAGGTTGACGATGAAATTATCGAAAAAAACGCTATTAAAAAGTTGTGATTTTAACATGTAGTCTTATGGGAGGGCTCAACAGAATGAGGTAATACTCTTGAACAAAATCACGAACTTTTATAAATCAATGTTATCCGAGTGCCTTTAAATAAAAGGAATCGATTAGTACGATTAGTATTAAAGGTTATTTAAAATTAACAAAGTTTTCCAAGAGATCAGCGCAATTCCTGAAGTAAATTTTAACCAAAAATTCATTGTAGAGCTCTGTATTAAGCTTGGTGATGATCTTCAAGGATTTTTCAAAGTTTTTTCCAACAGTTTACGTTTACGTTTAGCATTACCTAGAAACAACGACGTGGACGTAGTAAATTCTGTTCCCTTTGGGGTGCTTGATTAATGTGAGTCCCCTTGCCTCTCACGCTTCAGTGAAGATGTTCGAACTGAAAACCTTGAGCTTCTTGACAAAAAGCTATGCGATCGTAAAAATGAGTTACAGAATTACGAATCATCTTCCTATCAATCAAAGTAGCCTGTTGCAGAATCCGATTCTGCAATTCGTCTAAGCTTTGCGGTTGCGTTGAGTATACTTTGCTCTTTAAGGTGGCAGAAAACGACCAAAAAAAGTGACAGAAACATATGATATGATATGCCTCAGATAGTCACAGCTATTGTGGTCGTTACAATTGACCCATGACTTGGGTACGTACCTGAACGTAGAATTTTCTGCTCTATCGATTGTAGATGTAAAAAAGGGGTTTCCATTAAAAAAAAACAAAGCTGACCTTCGAAAAGCCATCAAGGTCAACTTCAAGATCAAAATGCAGGTCACCATTGAATTCCTCGTTGAAATATACTTTAGGAATGACCTTCATTTTTTTGAAAAATATTTTACCTGAGGAAATATCCAACCGTCCCGGGACTTTTTAGACACCCTGTATATGGTTGTGTGTGTATGTGTGAGTGTGCGCATGTGTGTTTATTTGTGTATGTGTATTTTATTAATATATATTTTACATAATTTTATTTTTTATATTAGGAATGTAGATTTTTAGTTTAATAAATAAAATTACAAGAAATAAACACGAATTTTCAACTTGAGAAATTAATGTTAAACTATAGCAAGACGAGTTTTTAACAAAACACATAATTAAATTTTCAACTAAGAATAGTCCCAATTAAGAATAGTTTAATTTTCAACTAAATACATGCATTTTTAGCTAAAAGAATAAAATCTAAACTTAAAGTGGAATTTTTACCTGAAAAAAAATAAATTTTCAACAAAAATGGAATATTCATTCAAATTTTCAAGCGAAAAACAAAAAGTATTTCGAGTTAAATTTTCAATTGAGAAGATGAATTTTCAAATAAGAAAATTAATTCCTTACTAGAAATAAGTCGTGTTTTTAAATAAAAAAACGTAAATTTCCAACCAGAAAAAGACAAGCTAAAAAGATTAATTTTCTAACAAGAATGATATAGCTACATTTTCAATTGAAAAAATTAATTTTCGACCAGAGAAAAACAAAATTTCAACAAAAAGAGTGAAATTTTCGACTAAAGAAATCAATTTTAAACACAAAGGTTATATTGAATAACTTACATTTTCATGTTATTTGATAACTAAACTATACATTGGTATTATTAACTTACATAAAAAAGACAATTTTTCATTCACCGAATTTAAATTTTTGCGGTAGCCAGAACACGTAGCGCAATTTGGTGTGCTGTAGCCGAATTTTGCTTGTAAATTCCGCTCGAAAATTCAAATGACGAAATGTTGGCGACACCGTACGTATCGTGTTAAGGTGATCCAAAAAATCTACTTTCAACTTTTGGTGATCACCCCGTCCCCCTTCACCAGTTTATTCTTTTCCCGCAAACAGAGACTATATTTTTTGTTCAAATATTCACACAATTTTCTCAACCCTCCTAAAAAAGATTATTGAAAGTTATTCTTATCTGGAATTAATGTCGTAGTTAAAGAATTTGAAGATTAATAATTTTGTTCAAAGATAGTTTTCAGTTATTGAAATAATTTTTCCACTTGTAAAGGGTAAATGTCAAGAGTGATTTTTTTGTGCTTAAGTTCCGTCGAGACAGAAGAAAAATTCCAAATCTTTATAAATTAAAGCTTCAAAGTTTCTTCAAACGAATCTAGAGAAGACATGTGTAACGCAGCCTCTTTTTAATGTGAAAAATGAGTTTTCTATGAACTAAATAAAGAGTTATAGTGAATTCTCTTTTGTTAAAGCTCCTTTGGCGTTAACGAACACATTATCATTATGTGTCTTGTTATTTTGCTATTAAACGTTTTATCTTAACCTTGTGACTTTTTATCCAAACATTTAACTTGCCAGATGAATATTCCTGTACAGAAACAAGAAACGATCCTGTACACGTACTTGCTCAGGTAATCTTGATTCAGGTAATGTATTAACCCTATTTAGAGTTTAAAATTCATGGGGCTTGTGGAACCTCTCAATATCGTTTTGTTAACACACATTTTTTGGACTTGCACTATTTGGAAGGAGACCGATAAGAACGATATTTACTTTAAATAAATTTGGATTATTCTATGAAGCATGTGCAAGAGGTAAAAAGAAAGAAGCCTTGAGAACTATAGTCCATTAACATTTTCACTTTTTATTTTAATGTTGATCCTGATTCGGATTACAAAGAATATTATGTTGGAGTTTACCTCTTCTTATCGAATTAATTATACAATTTCTGTAGTGAATCGAATTCTGCAATATGTTCAAGAAAAGAATTTGGAAAGATTGGGCGACGTTTGCCTATAGGGCAATTCTTAATTTCATCTCGGGTCATGTTTATAACTGCGGCGCTTATCATATTTATTTTTACCCTCGAATGATTTCTATTTGTCAAATATATTCCCCGAAGCGTTCCATCATCTTCCAGTATTGCAAAAACGTCACCATTGGATGCTGATAATACAATATGTTGTTGGGCTGACACCCGACCATTGCTCTGACGTTCTTCTCGCAATGTAATTGTTGCATTGGCAGGAAAAACGTATCTTCGAAATTCAAATTGAAGGCTCTGATTGGCGCGAGGACTAAGCCGAACATATCCAAGACGTTCAAGTGCATGTCCTAGTACTGTAGTAGAAGCAGTCCTGCCAGGAGCAAAACTGGTCCCGGTAGGAAGAAGCGGCTCTTTAGGAAAAGTACGGTTAGGAGAATTTTTTCTGCTAGAAGAAGAAGAACCAGTATCACGTTCGCTATTAGCAATCCCGTCGAAATGTAGTGAATCGTAATTTGTAACAACTTTAATAAAAGTTTGGAGGATTGGGTAATATTTGCCTACAGGACAATCCTTAACTTCGTCTTTGGTCATATCGTCAACTGCGCCGCTTGCAATGTTTATTTTTACTCTCATATGATCCCTATGTTTTCTGTATATTCCATTAAGAAGTCCATTATTATCCAATATTGCGAAAACGTCACCATTGGATGTTGATAATACAATGTGTTCTCGGGCTGGCACGGGTGCATATTTATTCCGTTTTATTCGCAGTTGAATGAATTCATAGGTAGGAAAAACATATCTTTGAAATTCAAATTGAAGGTTCTGATTTGTGCGGGGAATAAGCCGAACATATCCAAGTTCTCTCAGTTTATATCCAAGCAATTGAACAGGAGGATGCTCGGCAGAAGGGGACCTAGACCTAGCACGAAGTGAAGGCTCAGGCGGATAATTCAGGTCAAATGAATGTTGCGTGGGAGAAGGCGAAACAGATTTACGTTCGCTATTAGGATTTCCGCCGGACTGTGAACTTAATTCTGCAAGAAGAAATTAAAGATTCATTTTTTTTTTCAAACAAATATACGTCTAGCCAGTGTCCCCAATCTTGGGAACTTTTCAAACTGCGCTTGCGTCGTACCGACGATCTGATTAGACACGGTTAGCGCGTTGATTTTCAATTATATAAATATTGTAATTTAATATTTATAATAAATAATGATTGAGAAATGCCCAAATGGTATTTTCCTAATCCTAAAATAAGATTTTGTAGTAACAGACAACAAATTATGCTCGTCGCTCTCAAGCATTGAAATGAAATTTTTTTTATTTCCGAGAATGTTACTTGAGATAAAATCACTAAAACAGCCACAAATGAATTCAGAATACTAATATTTTTTGCTTAAAACTTAAACTTCTTATTACCTTTTTATTAAAATTTAGAAACATTCAAAATTCTCAATTTAAGGAAATTTTGTTTGAAGTCAGAATGAACAACATTATTTGCATGATAATCGCATTATTTTTTCATTTGTTACTTCACAATTCTAATTTAGGATTAAGAAATTACATTGGACAAATTTTCCAATTATTATTTATCATAAATATTAAATCTGAATATTTATATAATTCAAAATCAGTGCGCTAACAGTGACCAATCGGGTTGTCGGCGCGACGTAAAATTATTTTTAAAAGTTTCCAAGATTGGGAACACTGCGTCTTATATCTGTGGTTGAACAGAATTTTTTCAATAACACTTGCAAATCATTCACTTAAATTATGTACACTGAAAAAAAGTTGAATTCAAAGAAATGCTTTTCTTCGACCCCATTTCTTTGGGACACGGAAATTATTTACCTAACTTGATTAAATATTGTTTAAAGGTTAGTTTAAAGCAACAAACCTTGTGTATTGAATCGAAGGGATCTTTTCCTTTAATGTAATTTTTTTTACACAAAGAAATATTTCTTGGCTTAGAAATGTAAAATTATTAAATCAAGAAATTCATTTCTTTAAAATGAATAATCTAGTTCTCGAAAATCTGGCTTTAGCACTCAGAGAAATATTTGTTTATGTCAATGATTGCAAATATTTAAATTAAGAAATATTGTATTTAAGTTAAATAATTCTTATATGTGTGGTTTAAATACGTAATTTACTTGAATCAAAGAAATATTTAGAAAACTTAAAGGGATATTAATTAATTTAAGCAATTATTTTTTTCGTATCAGGAATTATACGCGTGAAAGGAATATTTCACTCTAGTTAAGAAATATATATTTGAAATAAGGACATATGTAATTCGTGCAAATAAAATATTTTTTAATCAGAATTTTGGTATGATAGCAACTATTGTACGGTTTTTATAATTTGAAGAATATTTTTCAAAATTAAAGGTTGGACAATTTCCGTTCAGAAAATATTTCTTCACATTCAGAACATGAAATGAATCATTATAAACACATACTAATCTCAGGAACATTTATTATTTTTTAAGAAACTGCCCATGCAGATATTTCCTCATCTTTCCCAATTTGAAGTTGTATTCTGATGAAGACCCTATGAGAATATCTAGTTTAGAAAAAACTGATGGGGGCCCTGTCAGGTTCTAGTATAGGTATGGCAAATCTATCTGTATCTAATGAGGCCTCAACCAGAGCATTCCTAAAATCTTAAATTGCCTAAAATATTAATTTTCAGGTTTTTGAAGGGCTGAGTAAGCAGAAATAATGTTTCATGAGGATTTAAACTCGTTATAGTCGAAAACCTGATTTAGGTCACTAAATAATATTTTCTTCGGGTCTAGTCAGATATACATATCAGTTAAAGTTGAAGAAGTTATGTCCAGTAGAGCTGGCAAGTGCTTTACCAGAGCAGTACTGGCCCAGTACTATGCAGACGGTATAAATATTTAATTAATTTAGAAAATACGTTTAAAAATATGGTTTATGCGTTCTAACATGCATCAAAACTATGAATACAACTGTCGCAAAAAGAATTTTTTCCCGATTTCCAAGTTCCATCTTTATGAAAAGTTGTAAATGTTCAGAAAAATTAAACTTTATATCAATCTTAACCGATGTAAAATGATCTAAAACACTGAACCATACACGAAAGTTAAACAAATTTTGCTATTAAAAATTGTCAAATTTCACGATCAAATTTCGAATTTCCTTCTTTAAAAATGTTTAATGTCCATAAAAACTTACATTTCTTGCCATTATAAAACGTTGTAAAGTAGTATATAACGAGAAAAAACGTAATATTGCATGAAAAAATGAAAAATGAAAAATTTCAATTGATTCCAATTATTTATTTAAAAATTATTTTATTGATATTTATGTTGACATTTCTTATATTTTACATCTACATAATCTCAAATAATAACAAATATTTAATTAGAAATAGAGGGTTTGGAATATAATGCTTTAACTTTTAGCAGGACCATTAATATTTATCAAAAATACTCGCAAATAATTAATAAACCAAACTCTTGATTTTAGTCACCTTGTTCTCGGCCTTCCTAGAACGTTTACGATATTATATATGTGACGTGCGCCGAAGAAAGGGGGTTTACTCTGAAAAGTGAGATTTTTCAGGACGAGCAGTTGAAGTTGGCCCGATAGTCTGGGCTTTTAGGAGAGAGGGAAGACTCACGCAATCTTCCCTCTCCACTTACCAATACATTCTCACGGAAGGAGATAGGTCTTAGACGCGGCTTACAGACGGGGTATAGTTGAGACGCGCAGATTTCATTGTGAGTGGTGGGAGATGTTTGACGGAATCTCGAGCTCTCGAGCCAACGCCTTATTAATCGGGTACCCAACAACTCAATTATTATTATTATTATTATTACACCATTAAGCCATTTGCCTTTCGGGGTAGACGTGACTCACTCGGCAGGGGAAAGGAGTAGTGTGTGGAAGGGATAGAGATTTTTCAGATTGATCCAGAATTCTCGTGCTATTTAAGTAAATAACACGTTCGTTCCGCAACACTGCTCCGACCCAGGTTGCTGATCAATCTCTCTAGCAATCACCCCAAGCGAAGAACCTCACGAAGTCGTTATGTAAGGTTCCCCACTTGGGTCCATTAATAGCCAAGGTCTTTGTTTCAGGCGTCATTCACTCTACTGACACTCTTTTTATAAACTATTTGGCGCCATACTTTCCTGTCCTGGCATACTTCTTTTATTAGCAATAATAACGCTCGGATATCTTTTTCCATGGTTTAATTAAAAAGAGCAGCTAAAAAACTATCGAAATACGTAAAAACCTTGATTTCGATTTTTTTAGAGTAAGCCTCCTTTTTTAGTGCACATCACATATATAGATCTATATGCCAATTGAAAAGAAGTCAGGCGGCTCTTACTGCTTATGTTTCGATTTCATCGAAATCAGTCTAAGGTTATTTCAAGGCAACTCCCGACACTGGACTGAAAGCGAGAGTTTGGTGTATTGATTTTCTAAATACCTTGTTTATCAATTCGTTAGAATATAGTAGTAGTGGGTGTTAAAATCAATGAAAATGTTAGAATGAAATTTTGATTTTTTAATTTTACATAATATTCGGACGATATGTAGTCGTGTGATGGTGAATGGATAAAATTAGTGGCTACCAGTAGCGTGACTAATTGAAAATTGACTTTCTCTACATCGAACAATATAATAACTTCGTTCGTATTTCGAAGAAATTTATCGAACCTTAGGACAGCAGAAACGTTTATTCGTATCTACATTCCTTTGTAGTAAACTAACGTATCTTATCTTTATATATAGGACCAAATTGGTTATTTCAATAAATATTTCTTTGCATTTAGGAAATATTTCTCTAATTTAAGGGCCTGTGATACTTCGTCACGTGGTCAATCGGGTACAGTTCTCCCGGCTTTCTTCCCAAAAAAATGAAAAATTCTAAAAACTGAATTCGGAGATGCTATAAAATATCATAACGGACGTCCCCGGAATCTTTTTTGAGGAATAATAATAAAAAAAATTATTGCGCGGGGACGTCCGTTAGCATGTTCGCTATCATTTCCCAGATTTTGAAAACAAAATATTTCTTATCATAGGAAAAAAGCCGGGGGAATCTAATACTGAAAAAATATCATACTAATTCCTAAGCGATATGGAAATTAATCACATTTTACTAAATTAAAACTTTTTTTTATCAACCCACAAAAAAATTGTGTGCGGACGTCCGTTAGCATGCTCGCTATCATTTCCCAAAATTTTCAGACAAAATATTTATTATTCTAGAAAAAAAGCCGGGGGAACCTAAATCTGGTAACATCGACAATTTTCTAAGTATCACATGCCCTTAAAAATATTTATCTTTATACAGGGTGGACACGCTGGGGCTTGCAAAAATCTTTGGTACAAATCACTAATTTTCCACAGACAACTCAATGGTATTATTAATCAATACATATTTAATTAACTTTCTTACTTACTTTGTATAAACAAAATTTTGATTTTTAGCACCGAAAACATACGTATTTTTCTCAAATAATATTTATTTATTTTAAAGACAAAGAATAACATCTTTCAATAGAAAATACTTTTTCTAACGCCAAGTATTATTTAGTTGCATGTTATAATTACAATTTAGAATTTAGGTTCTACTTCTCAAAATTAAAACAAACACTCTTCATATCAGAGAGCTATTTCTTACATATGATAACATATTTTTCTTTTTCAAGGAATATTGCACAGTGTTCAGTAAATATTTATTTATCTTCATCATTGCGTTCCTTAGAAATAAACAAAATATTTCTTTGCACGGAAGAATTATTTTTTTGGCTAAAATTAATAAATGCATAAATTAAGGGGAAAAAATGAATGACTCGATCATAGATATTTTTCTTGACAGGACGAAAAATACTTTTACGAACGAAGTAAAGACCGAACGAATTTCAATGAAAATACCTTCTACACTGGAAGTATTCGAAGATATTCAAAGTTAATAAGACTTCTTAATCAGTACTTTTTAATTGAATACTCATTATTTAGTTCAATTTTTCCATGATTGCTGTAAATAATAACCGATTTTTATGAATATTTTTCACAATTTCTTCAAATTATGCCAATAAACTAATTCTGTTAATTAAAACTGAATCAAACCATAACTTCCTGAGTTCAGTTTTTCAACTGGTCTGCATCTCATAATAATGAAAGGATCATGATTTACAAGCAAAAAAAAGCGGCTCTGTCGCCTCCGAGGTACCAATATTTAGATGACGCATGCAAGAAATCAGACAAGAATATTCAAAATTGAGGACCGAATCTTACATTCCTTATTTAGAACTCTAATAAATCCCCTTAGTAAGTCAGTGGAAAACTAATTTATTTATCTTCTTAGGCATTTGTTAAAAAATAAATCATTTGTGGTAAAGAAAATTGTATATTATTTAGGTTCACTCCACAGGCCTGATAAATGACTGTGTTTAATCATGTTTTAGATAAAATTCTGTAAAAATTATTGATATATTATAGTATTATATTTACCAGTAGAACTAAGGATGATCACTAAATTGAAAACAAAAATATAGACCGGCCTCATTTTCACAAAGGAGAGAAAAAACTGATCAAAGTTTTAGTGAATAATATGTGTAACAACTGCAAGTAAGAAATGTTCCATTGAGTCATCAAAGTACAAATATATACATAAGTAGTCGTTACCTCACATATATGTGAGATAGCGACATTGTAAGCATAAAGATTGTCCTTCTGCGATAATTATCTCAGAAGGACAATCTTTATGCTTACAATTATTAGAACTCGCATGCGATATTACGTATCGCATCTAAATATTCTTATAAGTTTCATAATTTTTGTTTTAATTATAAAAAATGTTATTAAAAATGAAAAATTCTATTTTCCGTTCCAACTATGCAAGAAAAGAAATATAGGTAAATTTGGACAAAAAATTGTTTTTAATTTTTTTCATCCTGGCCCACCAGAGATAAAAAAATGATTAATTCTTTTATAATAGATTTTTAAAAGCTCAGCTTACAGAAAAACTCTCATTTATTTTCAAAGCCAACTTCGTATTAAGAAAATTATTTGAAATATTTTTGAAATTTTTAAAACTTGAATTTCCCGCCAAAACACCGGAAACATTTTTCTATATAAACTTTCCAAGGTACCCTTTATCCTCAATTTTTGTCGTTTAAAAATAAACAATATGTGGAGAGGAAAAAAATTATTTGAAAAATTACATTATTAGGTGTAGTAGGGTTAATATGCAAGCAAGGGGGCTGAAACTTGGTAAAATGCTCTTCACCTCCCCAGGCAAGCTGCAAATCGTATGAGGACCCAAGAATATCGCATGCTACGCACTTGGTCATTGTGTAACCTCTACATTTTTCATAGGTCTTTTAAAATTGAAGGTCAAACTATAGACAACTGATATTTGATCATTGCGAAATTCTTTTGTTAAAGCTCCTTCGGCTTTAACGAACATACTCTCAATACGTGTATCGTAATTTGTCAAATTATTTAACAATGCCGTGTGACTTCAATTTTACTTTTGTGACTTCGTTTGACTCTAGTTTTTGAATGTTGTTGTTGTTGAATTCGATGAATTCAAGCGATCACTGCCGATTTGGTTCTGACTTCGTCCTGCCTTCATGAAACGGTTTAAATCGCGCGTACTATTTATTGCAGGGCAACGTCCTTTTCGATTATTTCTATACCACTCGATCTCGATTTCAATAACTTCTTTCTGACTTCTTACTGACTGGGAACTGACTTCGCATGACGTTACGCTCATCTTTGCTGACTCACTACATCATATGATGACTCTTTCCTTATTCTTACGACTTAAAGTATAGTTTCACTGACTTCGTCATTGCTACAACGACTTCCACGTTACAAGTTCAGACTTTTCATAGTTTAACGTTTTTTCTTCAAGACTGGACGAAAAATTCTAGTGTTCGAAATGTTCGACTTCAGAGTGAATAGCCCCTTGATGATTTCTTTCTAATAATGTTATTTTTGTATCTTGCATAGTTTGACCGAAAAATGGATTTTTTTTTATTATGTCTCTTTGGATAAAAATTTTTCCATTTTCGTTTTCTTTTATACAGTCTGTCAAGTTAAAGCGTGGGTGGCTTTACTCGCAGTCGGTAAGGTGTATCGACATGATTTTGGTGTCAAAATATTAAGAAGAGCTCCCT
>NC_046660.1:44705204-44717837 GCF_010883055.1 Belonocnema kinseyi
GCTCGACACCTTGACAAATGTAATTCCATGTAGAAACATGCGTTTAAATAAAATATTTTACCAAAAAAGTTACCCACGCTTTAACTTGACAGACTGTATCCTATGAAAATGCTATAATTCTGATTATAGGGATAAATTCCCTAGGGAATGTATCGAACAGGATTTCCTTTCGAATCACTCCGAATAAATAACTTGTTGAGCGCCAGCTAACGGGGCTCCCAATTAGAAAGGATAAGTAAAAAAATGACTATAAAACAAAAGAATACGCTCACAGGAAGGGTTCATTAGGAAGTCCGTGACGCGCTGCCGCCCTCTTCGTGGTTTGAGTATTTGAATTGATGATCGTGACTGCCGATTGGGCCGCAAGATCCTAGATCGACAATCAAGTCATGAATGGGTCAGCAACCTGACGTATCGACGATAAGTTTGAATTTAAAATTCTATCTCAGAGACTCAAAGTCGACATCTGGGTGAAGATTCTCATATTGAAGTCCACGTATGCTTTAGTTATTAAAATTTTATAATTAAATAATGGACGGGAATAATTTCCTGTCATAACCGTGAAATAACTTATTTTTGATAAGTATCAAGGTGATATATAAATTAGAAAAATATGTACATCACTTAAGCAACCCTATTTTTTGGGTAAGTAACTAAGATGAAATTTCAAATATATATTTTGGCATGCATCAAACATGTGATAGAAAAATATTCTAATTTTTTATAATAATAAAAACCTACAAATATGTACATTATGGAATATTGATAAAAGTAGATGATAATACGGAAAATAATTATCAATAAGTATATGGATAATAATTCATTATGAAAATTATGTAGGGTAATGTACCCAATTGTTGGAAGGTTAATGCAAACTTCAGGCTTTGGGAAAGAAATTAATGTCAAAACTTGTACGTGTGATAAGTGTAATCAGATTAAACTAAACTTTAATAGTATCACTATTAAGTGAATAGTGAAGAGAAACATTGTTTATCAATTATTTTTCAATTATAAACAAATAGTCTGGTTTAAATTACTTAATTATCAGCATCTACCTTGTCCAAATTTAGAGGTTATGATACTCGGCTTCTTTTGACTGCTTCAGCAGAATTAGTAGAATCGGTTTTTTTCGAAAATTGATTTTCTTTTTTGTTAGTGTCTTTAGCTTTTAACTTTCTTTTTCTAGTAACTCCTCCAGAAAAATCAATCAGATGGTTAATATTTAAAAATTATTTTTTTTTTTAGTTCACAGTCTTTTTGGTTCCTAACTTTTTTCTATTTCTATCTTCTTGGGCGTTTTCCGAAATTTAATTTCGCCGTTTTCGTTATTGCTTTTTAGCTTCCTTAACCTTGGTTTTTTTTTCATTTTATTTTTTATAATTTCTAATCTCCCCATTCCTGCGATGTTAAAACATAGATGCCTTTTGCCTTCATGTGCCTTCCTTTTCATTTTGGGGTAAGAGGGAAACGCAAATAATCATGCATATTTTCGTTTTTACAAATTTTAATGCAATTTCTTATACGTGTTAGGTTGAAATCGCTTTTCGTCACAAATCTGCAGAATCGTGTAATGTTTCATCAATTTCATGCTAATCTGAAAACTAGTTACAAAACACTTCGTTTCTCTCGACACCACTTAAATCAGCATTACTATTATTATTTAACACATATTCAGAAGTGTTAAAAATTACAAACGAGATTCTTTTTCTATATGTAAATCAGGCAGTAACTTTGTTGGATGGACTAGTTGTGAGTGATATATATTAGACTGATTTGTGGTTAAGTCTACATCGCTAAATTGCGAATTAACTCTAATTTCTGAATAACATATATCACTAAATATAATTACTTACTTAATTCTTTTAAGTACTGCTTTAGTAATTTACTCTAAAATATTGTCTTTACCTCTAATTCGGTCTTTGATTCAGAATTTTACACAACAACAAACGAACATAACCATACTTTTTCCGATTGACAATAATAGAAATCATTGCAAGAACATATAATCCAATTCTCCTATTATTTATTAAATGAGTTATAGTTAAATCTTCGTTATTTGTTTATCAACAATTTTAACGTTTCCTCGAAATGTGGTATAAAGAAAATAGTCACTTCCGTTAATTAGAACGTTGCTAGGGGTAAATTGAAAACTGGAATTATCTAAAGATTTTCTTTGGCTAAGCTGAAAATTCTTGGCAGCCTGGAAACAAGGCTGAATTTTGGTATTTTAGAACACGTAAATTATTGTTTAGCATAAGATGAATACATATTACTATGAAAAAATGTCTGTACTATTACAAAAATAATAAACAATTTGCTATTTATCTCTATTTTCTTATTATTTTATCAAATCTAGAGAAGGGTGCCAACAGTTGGGGGGGGGGGGGGTAAGAATTATTGCTCTTACCCTGTGTCACATTGGTAACTTTATTTTTAGATACACGGAGAAAATTCTGGCTGTAAAATTTCATATTATATTTATTTCACAATAAGACAATAGCAAGTCAGGATATAGTGTCACTGTTTGCCATAATCGAAGAGAAAAATAAAAAAGTGATTCGCAATCACTGTTTTATATTTATATTTATATGAAAAATAAAATTAGATATTAAAATTTTATTCTAAGCTGAACGAGGAAAAATTGTGCAAGAAGAAAACAGCGTTAGCGGGAATTGAACACCAGTCTGTGGAGCAGCAGAACGCAGATATTTTACTGCGATAAAACAAATCATAAGATTCAGCAATTTTATCATCATCATGAACCTCGGCTTAATACGGACAGGAAAAAAGGCTTGAAGAATTTGTGCGAGTGCTTATAAACAATACGATTATATAAAAATTATGCGTTTTTTTAGATTACGATAATAGATAAACGATTACAATGACAATGAAACAGCGATTTTAAAAATGAAAATGGTAAAAATATTTGTTTTTTTTTACGTGATTCATCATGCTGAGAAATGTTAATGTTGAAATGTTAAAATTCCAGATTGCAACTTAAATTAGGTTTCCATTGAAAATGCTAATTTTTCTCATTTATTTTGCAATTTAAAACAAACAATTGAGTGAATAAAGGGATATATCTATATCTCTCTATTACAAGTACCTATACTTTCTATCCCTTCTCTCTCTGTTCGCATCTCTCTCTTTTCGTCCACAATGTTTTTTAAATTTCTTTAGATTACAATAAGAACATTTTTAGTTTGTTAGTTGCGCTCCAAATTTGGTCGTTGCATTCTTGTTTTTTTTGTTGGAAGTTTGCATTACTTCGAATTGAAGGTTCTGATTTGTGCGGGCTATAGCCCAACATAGCCAAGTTTCCATAGTTCGTAGATTGTTGTCAGCCTGAAGAAGAAGTACCAATATTACGTTCGCTATTAGAAATCCCCTCGAACTGTAGTGAGTTGTCATTTGTAACAACTTTAATAAAAGTTGTAAAGATTGGGTATTTGTTTCCTACGGGACAATCTCTAACTTCGTCTGGGGTCATATTGTCAACTATGCCGCTTATAATGTTCACTTTTACTCTCGAGCGATTATGATTTCTTCTATAAATTCCTTGAAGAATCCCACTATCATTCAATATTGCGAAAATGACGCCATTAACTGTTGCAAATACAATGTGTTCTCGAGTTGGCACGGGAATATAGTGAATGGATTTTATTCGCAATTGAATTAATTCATCGGCAGGAAAAACATATCTTCGAAATTCGAATCGCAGGTTCCGACTTCTGCGGGAAATAAGCCGAACATAGCCAAGATTCCTTAGTTCATATCCAAGTAATCGAGCAGGATAATGCTCGCTAAGGGACAAAATTGGCGTGAGACGAGGAGAATGGCGCTGCGGAGAAGTACGCTCTGAAGAATGTTGTCTGCCAGAAGAGGAAGCACCAATATTACGATTGTTATTAGGAATTGCGTCGGACTGTAATGAATCGTAATTTGCAATTTCTTTAATAAAATTATTTGGAAAGATTGGGTTCTTTTTACCCACTGGACAAGCCCTAATTTCGTCTGGGGTCATATTGTCAACTGTGCCGCTTATGATGTTTATTTTCACTCTCGTACGTTCACGATTTCTTCTATATATTGCTAGAAGAATCTCACTATTATCCAATATTGCGAAAACGTCCCCATCAAATGTAGATAATACAATCTGTTCTCGTGTTGGCATGGGCGCATATCTATTATGCTCTGGTCGCACTTGAATTAATTCATCAGCAGGAAAAACGTATTTTCGAAATTCAAATCGCTGGTTCGGATTTTTGCGTGGAATGAGCCGAATATATCCAAGTTCTCCTAGTTCATATCCAAGTAATCGAACAGGAGGATGCTCTCTAGAATGGGACCTAGACCTGACACGAGGAGAAGGCTCTGGCGGATAATTCAGGTCAAATGAACGTTGTCTGGCAGGAGGAGAAACGGAATACCGTTTGCTACTTGGACTCCCGTCGGACTGCAAAATTAATTCTGCAAGAGAAAATTAAGGATTTAAAAACATATATACGTCTAATATCTTTGGTTAAACTGACTGTTTCATTACAATAAAGCATCTTTCTGATTATCCAATCAAAATTTTGCGAAATAATTCTGAAATATAATAACCTCGCACCATACGGGCTGTTTTTGTTAAGTGAACATAAAAGAAACGATTTTAAGCTATTCAAAGACCATCATTAAACAAACAATTCGCAGTGTATCCAATTATTATTCAAATACTTTTACACTTAGTTAATATTATGGAATAAGACTTTTCAAATAATCACTTAAAATATTTATAGTATATAATTGAATTGCACTTATTTCAAGCACCTCTGTATACTTCTTTTCCTTGCCAGTCTAAATTACGTCAAAATCATTAGAAGAAAGTATTCTGTAAAGAATTACTAAATTACAAAACTATCATACAGATTTTGTTGTTGTTAAATAAATATATTTCCATTTTAAGTTAAGAAATGAATTTTAAATTATAAAGGCTTTTCCACTGAACAGTTAAATTTTCAACAAAATAGTTAAACATTTAACCAAAGAGATGAATTTTTAAATAAAAGTATTAATCTGCAACAGCAAAAAATTATTCTTCAACAAAGTGATTTAACTAAATCTTTCAGACAAAATAGTTGAAGACTCAAGCAAAAAAAATACTTTAGCTAGCATGATGCTGATAAAATGCCTTTCTTCCACTAGCAGAAACTTTTAAAGAATATTTGAAACAATACAAAAGATGGGGTTTTACCAAATTTTTTGTTCGTGTTGCCAAAATCTGATTAAAAAATAAAAAAGGTTTTCTGGATAAGCTCACCTTTGATATTTTCCGCATATTTTTTTCAATTTTTGCTATTAATTAGAGCCATTTTAATAAGAATATTGAACTCTCTATCAAATATTTGTCGCATTAATTTAGATTTTTTTAAAGAAAATAGTTGGACCAAGTCCTAAGAAAAGACCGGGTTTCGTTTCGAGAAGTTGCTATGTGAGTGTTCAACTTTCAAGCCAAACGACGAATTTTTCTGAAAAACTCAATTTTCGAACAAAATATATGGTTTTTCAGCAAAAAATTAACTTTCCACGAAACTGATGCATTTTTATTCGACAAAAATAAAATTCAAAACAAAGGAAATTACTTTTTTACCCAAAAAGGAGAATTTTCTATTGAAAAAGTTCAATTAAAAAATGTAAAGGTTACATTTTTAGTTATAAAATTTAATTTTAAACTAGAAACAGTATTTTCCACTATAAATTTAAAATTTCAACAGAATACTTAAACTTTCTACCAAAGAGATAAATTGTGAAATAAAAGTATAAATCATAAAATAAAGGTTTATTAACAAAGTGATTCAAGCAAACATTTTAAACAAAATAGTGACTTGCTGAAGCAAAGAAGAAGAATTTTTAACCATAAATGTGCATTTTCACAAAAAATTTAAGTTTCTACAAAAACAGATAAATCTTTAAATCAAAAATGTAAATTAAAAAAAATAGTTGAATTTTCTGTTAAAAAAGATTCCAGTTGATTTTTCACAATCATTAGGACGGTTTTTGGCGCAAGTTATATTTTTCCTTGAAAATTCGAAAAAATTCCTACAGTATCTACTAACAATAAAAAGTCAATTCCACATTAAACGGATCACCCTCATCCCCCTATTCACCTCAAGCACCCTTTACAAAAATGAAAACTTCAACGCTTCTATGCAGTCTTTTTGGGAAAAAATCCAATAACAAAAATAAAAAAAAATAAATATATAAGTTTTTGGGGTCGGTGATTTCGAATCCAAGGTCCGTTGACCTCCATCATATTAGATTGAAGGTCATTTAAAGGTCAAACTGCAAAAAATCCGATAGGAAAATCCAGACAAATACATTCATATGTATTTGGGGTCACTGATTTTGAATCCGAGGTTCGTTTGACCTCCGCCATATCAGATTCAAGGTCATTTGAAAGCCCAACTGCATCAAATCGGACAGAAAAATAAAAAAAAAATGCATTTTTTCAGCTCTACCGTTGTTGGATTTTTTCGTCAGGTTTTTTGCACTTTGACCTTCTAGTGACCTTGATTCTGATATGGTAGAGGACAATGGACTTTGTATTTGAAATCAGTGACCCTAAAAACCTACGTATGTATTTTTGCTGATTTTTGTTATTGGGTTTTCCCCCAAAAACACTGCATAGAAGCGGTGAAGTTTTCATTTTTGTAAAGGGTGGTTGGAGTGAATAGGAGGGATGAGGGTGGTCAGTTTACTGTGGAATTGACTTTTTATTGTTAGTAGATATTGTAGGAATTTCTTTAATTTTTTGGGATAAATCTAAATTGGGTTAAAAACCGTCCTTAAAGACCCTCCTCCTTTAGAGAAACAAAGAGTTGAATTTTTATCCAAAAAGATTTAGATTAATTTTTTAAAACAAAAACACGAATTTTAAACAAAAAATAAATTTCCAAGAAAATAGTCTTATTTTGAACGAAACAGTTGCGTTTTTATAAAAGAAAGATGCAGCAGTTTAACATACTGAAGAAGATAAATTTTAATTCAAAAAGACAAATTTTCCGAAAAAATAGTTTTCACCCAAAAAATAATTCAGTTGACTTTTTTAACAGAAAATATGAATTTTAAATAAAAGATTGTTGCTCTACGAAAAGGGTTACATTTTTGACCCAAAAAGACGAATATTTAACAGGACAGTTGAATTTGCAACCAAAAAGGATGTCTTTTTAAGAAAATTGTTAAATTTTTAACTAAATAATACAATTTATAACTAAAACCATAGTCGAGAAAGTTTTTGGGAATTTGAAAAAATTACGTACATAGGTGGAGAACCCCCTATTCTCTACCGTAACAATTTTTAACAAAATTTCTCGATCGCCCCCCCCCTTTGAGCTGTTATGTAATTTGAGTACGGTCAATTATGTTCATTTCACGTCAAAAAGTCTTTCTAGGTTAATAACTGAATTATTTGTTTAAAAATGCAATTACTTTATAAAAAACTGAACTATTTTCTTGAAGATTCCACTCCTTTGATTGATAGTTAAACTGTGTGCTTATAAGTAGATGGAATAATAATGCATTTATTTCCTTAGGTTATACTATGTGCCTGAAAATTTATCTTTTTTGACGGGAAATAATATTTTTTCTTCAAGTACACCTTTTCAGTTTGATAATTCAACTGTCTTTTAATAAATGCGCCTTTGTTTGCTCCACAGGCCTGATGATAAATTGCCATATTTAAATATATGTTACAGAGAATTCAACAAAAATTATAGATATATTATAGTATTATAATCACCAATATAATTAAGGATGATCGCGAGAGGTAAAACGAAAGCACAGACCGCCCTCATTTTCACAAAGCCGAGGAAAAACTGATTATTGCTTCAGTGAATAATTTTGATAAAAATTATAACTAAGCAATGTTTCATTACGTCACCAAAGTACAAATAAATACATAACTAGTCGTTATCTCACATATATGGGATACAACGACATTATAGACTCAAAGATTGTCCTTCTGAGATCGTTATGTTTTCTTACATTTGTGAATATCATCATTATAATTATTACATTCGTATCTAAATATTTTTATAAGATACATAATATTTGTTTTAATTATGAAAAATGTTACTAAAACTAAAAAATTCAATTTTCCGTTCAAACTGTGCAAGAAAAATTAATGGGAATTGGACAACATTCACATTATTGCATAGGATTTTTAAAATTGAACGTCAAATCCTCAGCAACTGAAATTTGGTAATTCTGAAATCTCTTTTGTTAAAGCTCCTTCAACTTTAAAGAACATATGCTCATCAGGTTTATTGGGATTTTCTTAACAAATGTTTTATTGTACTTTGTGTTTTTTCCCAAAAGTTTAATCTATAAATTTGTAATGTCATTTTTCACGTTTTAAACCAAAATTACGCATCCTACATAAAAATTTTAACAGTGAATTTGAAGATATTTTTTGATCAAATTATGTCCGTGTAATAACGTTTTTTTTAATCTTGCATAGTTTGACCGAAAAGATGGAGAAGGGAAAAACGAAGAGTGGTGGGGAGAAATTCCCTAGCAAAAATATTGGATAGGAATTCCTTCCGAAACAATTCGATTCATTCTGCAATCTGTATGCGAACTAATCCGAGGTCAATCGGATTGATTTACACTGAATTTTCAATCCGAATGAATCTGAGTTCTGATTGAATTGGATTCATACAGAATGAAAATCGTTTTAGGTCAATCCGATTTCGGATTCATTCGGATTGAAAATTTGGTTGGGATTAATTTGGATTAAATGTTCATTTTGAGTCGGATTAATTTTTTCCAAATTTGGATAAAATGAAATGTATAAATTTTTTCGGATTGGTTCGAATGAACTCGGGTTGGTTCGGATACAGATTCCGGAAAGATTCGGATCATTTCGAATTGGTTCGGAAGAAATTCCTTTCCGACACTTTCGCAAGGATTGTTCGGTTTTTCAAGTAATACAAATAACTGTAATTAAAATTTGCAATTCTTTAAAAAATAGTTTTAAACCATTTTGAAAATTCTCTAACTTTTTGTGGTTGATACTGAACAAATATATTTAGATTATTACATTTTTTAAAATGCTGAAATAATTTTCGAAAAAATTAATACATATCTGAAATTACCAATATTAAAATTAATCCTTTTTTAAGTTTTAAACAAAAAGTCTTCCTTTAAGATTTTGAGGCTAATTATTTATAACTCAATTCAAAGAAATCTGAAAATATTCATAAGCAATCCCTGCAGTTTGGAACGAGTCATAAGTTTCGTGTTTCTATTTAAAAATTTGTATTTAGGATTGAACAGTAATCTATTTTATCAGAAACAATTTTATGAAAAATAAGCTTTAGAAAGTTTCTGTATTGAAAACAGATTTCCAAATTGTCTCACTTTCTGGCTTATTAAAGACAAAAATAAACAAAAGCAAAAAGAAGAAGTTACAGAAACATTACTATACTTTCCCGAAGGATTTTGGTGCGCTGAATCTGAATCTGGCTTCAAAATTGCGCCATCGCGTCCGTCTTTGGAGATATTCTAACCTAAATGTGCAAGAAACGCTTTTTGCCCATTTTTGAGGTTATGTAGCCTCGCATATTTTTCTTTCTTAAAAAAGTACACATATTATCTTAAAGTACAAGTTTTACTCTTTCACATGCCGTTGAGTTTGCTCAAATATCTTATTTTCACGCTGAGATATTGCACTTTTGACTTTTTAATGTTTGTAATATTGAATGTGACAATACATACCGTACTTATGCTGATTTTTAAAAAGCAATTTTGAATGTTTCTCGAAAAGTTTTTAAAGTTTGGCCTCGGCATTTAAATGAACAGTAATAAATCATTAATTTTTCATTAATTTTTAAACAATTTTCTCGTTCCCTATTAAAAAAACTAACCGACTATATCGCGTCTATGTTATGTCAATATATTTTCAGTTATGAAAAAATTCACAAACATGAAAAATTAAAAGTGCAATATCTGAGCGAAAAAATAAGATATTTGAGCAAACTTAACTGCATTTAAAGGGTAAGACTTGTACTTTAGATTAATGTGTGTCCTTTTTTCAATGTAACAAAATCCGCGCGGCTACATAACCTCAAAAATGGGTAAAAACAGCGTTTTTGTACGTTTAGGTTATAATATCTCAAAAACCTGAGTTGATGGAACAATTCTGAAGCCAGGTGCAGATTCAGCGCACGGAAATCCTTCGGAAAAGTATAGTCACGTTTCTGTAACTCAAAATCACTAAAATTTTGTTAGACTGTATTATTCTTCTGTAATAAAAATTAGTTTCACTTTATAGTGCAAGCTAGTTGCTTTAACCAATTAATAACTCAATCCTATACTTTCCTATATCTCGAGAGGTCCTTTGTTAAATTTATACTTTTTTAAAAATATTACTGTTTTAATATTTTTTTAAAAAATAAGGGTTAACTCCTTGCATTTGTTTCCTACCAAAAGATTCCAGTCTCCATATTTGTTTTTGTCCTTTGCACGGTTAAGAATCGCAGAATAAAAAGCTACGTGAATTATGGAAAAAAAGAATATAAAAATTGCAAAGACAGTTTAAACATTATGTAGGTTCTTGCAAAAAGGAGATTGAAAAATTTTATATATATGGTTTATTGCTCAGATAACCTTTAGCTTTAGAATTTTCCTGTGAGTTGGGATTTCAAAACTCTATTATAATAGAAATAAATTATTTTTTTATCCTTGGTGCGCCATGGTGAAAAAATTAAAAACTATTTTTTGTACCTTTTTTGTAACTATATGTACATATTAGTGTACTGGTTGGAGTTACTTTTTTGTAATGGAAAAAAGTAACTAAAATTCTCAATTTTTGTGCAAGTCCAATACATACTGCACATCTAGTACACGTAACGAGGCGTGACCTTGCAGGTTGTTAACCTGAAGTCGTACAAAAAATCAAGCGCTATGCCGTTTATCTCTCGCGTCTTTTGTTTAAAGGTCACGTAGAGGTCACATTGTTTTCGTTTAAAGCCTTGGTTTTGACGATTTCAGTTCACATAAAACTATTGCGTTTGTCTACAAAAAATGCGTTTTTCTTCCGATATAAGTAGTTAAAACTGTTGCGTGCTTTTATACTGTCCGTACTATGTCTACTAAAGTAAAGAAGACGGACAATTTAAAGTGCATTAGATGTGACTGTTTTCTTTGAAAAACGGTTGGAACTATAACAGTGCTTACAAGTGATGCCGAGGCAACAGCAATAACAAATATTCTGAATAAAACAGTGTCAATGGTCAACCAGTTGTGTATCAAATGTAGGAAGTCTATTTGAGTTTCAATAAGGCAAAAAATCAGACAATAAGGTTCAAAGGCCTATTGAAGAAGAAGCAGGTTCTAGCGTGTATCAAGAGGACACTATTAAAGAGAAGACATCTTCGAGTTCCTCTGAAAATGACTCATTCATCGACGATAAAGAAATGAATCCATCATTCCTTTCAAATATGAAAGGGACTGCACAGGAACAAGATTCGGATTCCTTAATAGAAATGCCTTTCTGCAGAATGATTGCCACGTACAGGTACTGTTTTTTGTGTTCAAATACGAAAAATCTTGTTGTTGTTCCATTCAAGGCGCGTGTACAAGCATTTATAAAAAGAAGGATATTCATTTACAAATGAAACCGATGTTGTGGATCTCATGTAATTAAATACCGTTCCTTTAAAGAAGAACTTAACTCTCTCCAGACAGATGTGTAACGGCAATCGCGATAAAATTTCAGCCACAACCACGTATCACGATCGTCGGATAGATGGTTACAGTCTGTAACGGAATCAATACGACAATCCGGCAAAAGTTTCGTGCACCCTAAGAACACGGAGCGATCCAAGAACTACCACCTTCTGCATTTTTCCCGCAAGTGTTTTAGCATATTGTTGACACGCAGGGATGCTTTTATTAAGGTTGCCTTCATTATAAATTCTCTAGCGAACGCATTCGACAGGAATTCCTTCCGAAAAAATCCGAATCATTCCGAAATATGTTTTCGGGCCATTTCGAAGTAAATTGAACCTATCCGAAAAAAGTTTGATAAAAGTTCTATAAAATAACTTGATGAGAGCCAGCTAACTGAACTACCAATAAGCAAGAAAGAGTAAATCAAAAATGGACTATAAAGCAAAAGAATACGCTCACAGAGAAGGTTCATTGGAAAGCCCAGAAATGAGAATAAGAACAAATACCAAATTCCAGATATACACAATTTATATGGGGCATTATTCCTCAACCGCCCCAACTCAAAAAGTCATGTTTTTCGATTGTCTCTAAACTCTGGGAATATGTTCGCCTACCTAACAGTAGTTAATCCACAAACTTATAGACCAGGATTACCAACCCTCCCCAAGTAAGGGGGGGTTGAATTTTCAGCACCAATGCCTGCAGGGGTAGTTTCAAACGCCTGTAAATTCCTTTCTAATTACGCGATTTAAAATTTTTATGCGGGTTTTGGAAAGTGCTTTTTACGCGCTTTCCTCCTATTTTATTATTTATAACCAAAAAAAATTGTTTAAACAATTTTTTCAATAAATCAATTGTTTATTTAACTTTTTTCGCAATTTAGGCATCTACGATTTTTTTTGAATAGTCTCAAAAGAA
>NC_046660.1:44717937-44730935 GCF_010883055.1 Belonocnema kinseyi
TTTCCAAAACCCTCATAAAAATTTTAAATCGTGTAATTAGAAAGGAAGTTACAGGCGTTTGAAACTACCCCTGCAGGCATTGGGGTTGAAAATTCAACCCCCTCTCACTTGGGTAGGGTTGGTAATCCTGGTCTATAAGTTTGTGGATTAACTACTGTTGGGTAGGCGAACATATTCCTAGAATTTAGAGACAATCGAAAAACATGACTTTTTGAGTTGGGGCAGTTGAGGAATAATGCCCCATATAAAGTTTGTACTTACAGATTCCAAATATCAACATTCGATCAAAATACTGCAAACTCGATAACATTATCTGCTGTGGTTCAACGATTATTACATTTGTTAACAATAACTAAAACGGTAAGAACCGACCCCTCAATAAAATCCGCAAAACAATATCTTTTGACGAATTTTGTGACGCGCTGTCATTCTCTTCGTGGTTCAGTATTTTTATTACCGTGCGTGACTGCCGATTGGGTCGCAAGACCCTATGACCGTAAATCAAGTCATAAATGGGTTAGGAACCTGACGTATCGACAATGAATTAAAATTTAAAATTCTATCTCAGAGTCTCAAAGTCGACATCTGGGTGAAGATTTTTATATTGAAGTCCACGGATGTTTTAGTTATTGAAATTTTATAATTAAATAATTGACGGGAATAATTTCCTGTCACAAGGGTAAAATAACTTATTTTTAATCAGACTCGGGGTGATTTATAAATTATAAAAATATATACATTACTTTAGCAACCTTATTTTTTGGATAAGTAACGAAGACGAAATTCCGAATATATTTTGGCATGCATCAAACACGTGATAGTAAGAAAACCTCTATGGAGGTATGAACCTCCGCACATATGACCTTATTTGGCACTGAATTTCTCATTTTTAATGGAAATTTTTACGATAAACTAAGGTAAATGTCCCAGTTTGGCTAAGTGACCCAGTTCAGGCGAATACACAGATACCATAGCTAAATTCGTGAAAATCTCGAAGTCCGACAATAGCAATAATTTAATCACACTTTAGAATGGATTGAATGTATTTTTTATTTAGGTTTTATAGACATTTTATTAGGTCTTCGTATTGTTTAGACATTATATAATTATAATATTACCAACTTATTTAATACAAATGGAAAAAATAGGTTGGAGGAATTTGTGCGAGTATTTACAAACAATACGATTAAATACAAATTATGCGTTTTTTTAGATCACAAGCACACTATGAATTCTATCAATCACTGTCAATCACTATCAATCACTATCAATCACTATCAATCACTTTCAATTCTTAAACCTTCCTCTTGTCATGATGCTTGTTTTTTATGCATTTGTATTGAATAATTGATAAAAATGTGCGGGAAACGATTACAATGATAATAAGACAGCTAATTTAAAAATGCAAAAGGTAAATATATATATATATTTATTAATTACGTGATTTCTCATGCTGAGAGATTTTCACGTTAAAATATTCAAATTCCAGATTGCAACTGAAATCAGGTGTCAGTGCTTATCAAGGACGATAATCCGCCACTGTAAGAATTCTAATATAGGTTCGGTCGTCCCAAATGGGACATTTGATTCAACCAAGCTGGATCAGACGAAAAATTCATACGCCTAAATAGGTTCGTCGGAATACCATAAAATATTCTTTATCATTTAATGAAATTGTTTGTTTATATCGATGAACAGACAAAGAAGTGATGAAAAATGTACACACTGTTCGGTAGTAGGAACTTCTCTCGATTCGTTAGATTTAAAATACTTTTTTAAACAAAATGCGCTGCACAAGTCCTTACATTCGTCTAAATTGGGACATTCATCTTGTATGTGTCAAAATTTGTCAAGCAAGCCACTTTTTTATGGGTTGTGATTTTTCTTCGGGAATGCGTGATAAGCTATGGTTTTACATAAATAAAATGGCACTAAAACATTCTTAAGAAATTTTAATTTTTTGAGTCGTTATTGTTATTTAACTTTTTTAGCATTGTTCTTGTAATTAATTTTTTTCTTCCGATCGGCACAAACTATCGCTATAATTTTTTGCATTTTTCGTTAAATATGTTCATTCTATAAAATAAAAATCATTTTACCATTGTTGCATAAATATGGATGAAATTAGCAACAGTTTTTATAAACAAATAAAATTAGTTCTAACTTTTCAATTGATTTCAATGCTTTACTTGACTAATTAAAATAGATCATTTAATTACGAAGATTTTGGTAAAAAAGATAAGGGAACTCGCATTATCACTGCAGCATCTTACACGTTTTAATGTGAATATTTGTAATTTTTGTTCTTTCATCAGCCCGTTATTTAGTTGCATTTAGTGCTTTGTCGAGTATAGGTTCACGCAGTATTCAAGTAATAATAAAGGCAGTTAAGCAATCTGAAATGCAGGACAATTGCTAAGTCTATTTAAAATGCCTAGACCGAATGTTTGTTGTAATCATTTGAATAAAAAGGGGCATAAGTGCATATGCAAAAAAAAAGATCGAATTTGGTGAAAAACCGAACGCGAACAGTTGCATGTTTGCTCAAGAAAGATTAAATTTAAAATTAAAAAGATACGTTTTAGAACCAAAAGGACGAATTTTCAAGAAAACAGTTACGTCGGTTGAGAGGAATAGGATTTGCACTTTTTCTGTCCCTGTTGGGAGATTTTCAGGCGGAGGAAAAATCGCGTATTCATAGGAATACAAATTCTTACTTTTTCTGAATTCAACGCTTATTACTGGGTACGCATCTCCTTTTTGTGCGACGACTCGCAACTGCTCTACAGACTCCTCTTTAATTTCCCTAATAGTGTAATGTTAGGCAGACATGCATAGTCTCGCTCTCTCTCTCTCTCTCTCTGCACTCTCTTAACATACGAGTTCCTTAAAAACAATGATGAATCCTCACAACAAAAATTAAAAGTAATTACATTAAATTTTAACTGTTCTATTTATGTTCGATAACTGATCGATCTTATTTGAAAATTCAACTATTAAATTTTTCATTAAAAATTCATCTTTCATGATTAAAAATTTAACTGCTTTACTGAAAGCTTTCCTACTTTGCCACGGCGTTATTTTATTGGTCAAAGATTACACTATTTTGTTTAAATTTAGTTTATATTTTGTTCTTGAGATTTTAATATCTTAACTGAAAATTACACTATTGTATTTTTTCCTGAAAATAAATGTTTTGATTGACAACATAATATATAATCGGAACGCTATCGGTCGATTTGGGCGATATGCTGTTTTCAAAAATTCATGTCTAAAAATTAAACATCGTGTAACTCTTTCAATTTTGAAAATTGTAAAAATAAATTTTTACTTTAATTTTCACTCATCCAACAATAAATATCAACGTCACCATTAGATGTTGATAATACAATATGTTCTTGGTATGGCACGAGACCATAGCTCTTATGTTCTTCTTATAATATAATTGATGCATTGGCAGGAAAAACGTATCTTCGAAATTTGGATCAAAGTTAAATCCAAGATATTTAAATTGGATTAAAATCCAAATTAAATTTCATATTTAACGTCCAATTCTCAAATTTATGCAAACTCTTACAAAAACAAGAATCCAACGACCAAATTTGGACCACAACAAACAGATAAAAAATGCCTCTATTGCATCTGAAAAATTTAAACAAAAGGTTCGGACAATAATAAAAAAAAATGAAAGCAAAACGAGAAGGCAACCAAACGCATCCGCTTCCTTCTTTCTTCCTCTCATTCGTCTTAATTATTTTAATTTTAATCAAATTTCGATAAAAGAACAGTGGAAATAAAAAAATAGTATTACCAACGTTTCGACACTCATACATTACGCTTATCAAGGCTTCGATACCTGACAATTGAAGGAGCGTGACTATATCAATCTGTTGTAAACACACTAGAAATATCTGTCATAAATGCATCAGAAATAGAGAAATTAAAAGAAAAAAAAGTTTCATGAAACCTTATCGTTAATTTTTTCTTTCCTCTCTATTATTTTCGTCCACAATTTTTTTTAATTTCTTTAGATTACAATATGAACATTTCTTGTTTGTTAATTATGGTCTAAATTTGATGGTTGCATTCTTGTTTTTTTCGGGAGTTTGCATTACTTCGAATTGAAGGTTCTGATTTGTGCGGGCAATAAGCCAAACATAGCCAAGTTTTCCTAGTTCGCAGATTGTTGTCAGCCAGAAGAAGAAGAAGCAATATTACGTTCGCTATTAGAAACCCCTTCAAACTGTAGTGAATTGTGATTTGTAACAACTTTAATACAAGTTGTAAAGATTGGGTACTTGTTTCCTACGGGACAATCTCTAACTTCGTCTGGGGTCATATTGTGAACTGTGCCGCTTATAATGTTTACTTTTACCCTCGTGCGATCATGATTTCTTCTATAAATCCCTTGCAGAATCCCACTATCATTCAATATTGCGAAAATGACACCATTAACTGTTGTAAATACAATGTGTTCTCGAGTTGGCACGGGAATATAGTTAATGGATTTTATTCGCAATTGAATTAATTCATCGGCAGGAAAAACGTATCTTCGAAATTCGAATCGCAGGTTCTGATTTCTGCGGGAAATAAGCTGAAGGTAGCCAAGATTCCTTAGTTCATATCCAAGTAATCGAGCAGGATAATACTCGCTAGGGGACGACATTGGCGTGAGACTAGGAGAAGGGCGCTCCGGAGAAGTATGGTCTGAAGAATGTCGTCTGCCAGAAGAGGAAGCACCAATATTTTGATCGTTATTAGGAATTGCGTCGGACTGTAGTGAATCGTAATTTGCAACTTCTTTGATAAAATTTTTTGGAAAGATTGGGCTCTTTTTACCTATTGGACAATCCCTAATTTCGTCTGGGGTCATATTGTCAACTGTGCCGCTTATGATGTTTATTTTCACTCTCGTACGTTCACGATTTTTTCTATATATTGCTTTAAGAATTCCATTATTATCCAATATTGCAAAAACGTCCCCATCAAATGTAGATAATACAATCTGTACTTGGGTTGGCATGGGCGCATGCCTATTGCCATGTGGTCGTACTTGAATTAATTCACCAGGAGGAAAAACGTATCTTCGAAATTCAAATCGCTGGTCCGGATTTGTACGGGGAATAAGCCGAAGGTATCCAAGCTCTCCCAGTTCATATCCAAGTAGTCGAACAGGAGGATGCTCTCCAACAGGGGACCTAGACCTGGCACGAGGAGAAGGCACTGGCGGATGATTCAGGTCAAATGAACGTTGTCTGGCAGGAGGAGAAACGGAATAACGTTTGCTACTAGGACTCCCGTCGGACTGCGAACTTAATTCTGCAAGAGGAAATTGAGGATTTAAAAACATAACTGCGTCCAATTTATTTAGTTGAACTGGGTGTTTCTTTTCATAAAGCATCTTTCTGATTATCCAGTCAAAATTTTGCGAAGTAATTTTGAAATATAATAACTTCGCACTATACGGGCTGTTTTTGTTAAGTGAACATAAAAGAAACGATTTTGAGCTATTCAAAGACCATCATTAAACAAACACTTAGTTAATATTATTGAATAAGACTCTGCAAAACAGACTTGCATTTTTATTCAAGAAAGATGAAGCTTTAGTTCACTTTCCAACACCAAAATAAGAATTGTAAAGAATAAGTTAATTTTCTGGTAAATAGTCAACCTTTAAACTAGAAAGTGAGACGTTTTAACAAGATTGTTAAATTTCTAACCAAATAGTTGCATTTTTGTGCACGAAAAAGGAAAATTCTAATAAAACAGGTGAATTTTAAATTTGAAAATACAAACAGTTTCTATCCAAACAAGAATTCAGTTGACTCATCAGCTAGAAAATATGAATTTTAAATAAAAGTTTGATGTTTTACGAAAAGGGTAACATTTTTAACCCAAAAAGACGAATATTTAACAGAACAGTTAAGTGTGCTACCAAAAAGGATGTCTTAAGAAAATTATTAAATCTGTAACCAAATAGTAAACCTTATAACTAAAAACATAATCGAGAGTGTTTGTGCGAATTTGTAAAAATTACGTACATGGGCGAACAACCCCCTATATTCTATCGCAACAATTTGTAAAAAAATGTCTCGACTGCCTCCCCCTCCCCCTTGAGCTGTTTCGTAATTTCAGTACGGTCAATTATGTTCATTTCACGTTAAAAAGTCTTTCTAGGTTAATAGCTTAACTATATGTTTCGAAATTCAATTGCTTTGTGATAAAATTAACTATTATCTTCAACATTCCACTCCTTTGATTGATCGTTAAAATCTGTGCTCATGAGTCGGTGGAAAAATAATGAATATAATTTCTTGGGTGCTACTATGTGACTGAAACTTTATCTTTTTTCGTTAAAAATAATCTTTTTTCTTCAAATACATCTTTTTAGTTTGATAATTAAACTATCTTCTAATAAATTCATCTTTGTTTGCTCCACAGGCCTAATGCTAAATTTGCGTGTTTAATCATATTTTACATGCAATTTAACAAAAATTATTGATATATTATAGTATTATATTTACCAATAGAATTAAGGATGATCGCCAGAAGTAAAACGAAAGTACAGACTGTCCTCATTTTCACAAAGCTAAAGAAAAACTGTTTAAAGCTTTAGTGAATAATTTTGGTAACACTTATAACTAAGGAATGTTCCATTATGTCATCAAAGTACAAATATATACATAAGTAGTCGTTATCTCACATATAAGTAAGATTACGAAATTAGAGGCTCTAAGATTGTCCTTTTGAGATAATTATATTTTCTTACATTTGTGAATAACCGAATTATAATTATTTCATTCGCATCTAAATATTTTTATAAGATGTATAATTTTTGTTTTAATCATGAAAAATGTTATTAACATCGAAAAATTAAATTTTTCGTTCAAACTGTACAAGAAAAATTAATGGGAAATAAATAAATAACCTTCCAGCTGCGCCAGCACATTCTCATCGCTCATATGCTCATATGCTCATCAGTTGTCTCAGGATTTTCTTAACAAATGTTTTATTGTACTTTGTGTTTTTTCCAAAAGTTTAAAATATAAATGTTTAATGTGACTTTTCACGTTGAAAACGAGAATTACGCATCCTACAAAAAAAATATTAAAAGCCAATTTGAAGATATTTTTTAATGAAATCATTTCTGTTGAATAATGTTTATTTTTGTATCTTGCATAGTTTGACCGAAAAAATGGATTCTTTTTCTAATATGTTTCTTTGGGTAATAATTTTTCCATTTTCTTATACTTTTATATTTTTATAATGCTATAACTTTGATGGGTTTCTTCCTGCCGAAAAAAGTTGTAGGGATAAATTCCCTAGCGAAAATTCATATGGGAATTTTTTTCGAACCAATTCGATTCATTCCCGAATCTGTATCCGAACCAATCCGAAGTAAATCGAACCAGTCCGAAAAAGTTCTATAGATTTTGTTTGACCCAAAATAGTTACTCAATGAGGTTCAACTCGAACCAATGCACCAATTTTTCAATCCAAGTGAATCCGGACTCGGGTTGATATACACTGCATTTTCAATCCGAATTAATCCAAGTTCGGATTGAATTGGATTCACATTAAATGAAAATCGTTATAGGTCAATGTGAGTTCAGATTCATTCGGATTGAAAATTTATTTGGGATTGATTTGGATTTAATGTTCAGATTCAGCCGGATTAATTTCTTACCAATTTGGATAGAACGAAATGTATACATTTTCACGGATTGGTTCAAATGATCTCGGATTGGTTCGGATACAGATTCCGAAATGATTCGGATAATTTCGGATTGGTTCCGAAGAAGTTTCTATCCGATACTTTCGCGAAGGTTGTTCGGTTTTTCAAGTAATACAAATAACTGTACATAGAATTTGCAATTCCTAATAAAACAGTTTTAAACCATTTTAAAAATGCTTGCAATTTTTTGTGTTCAATACTGAACTAATATATTTAGATTATTAAAGTTTTAAAAAGGTAAAAATAACTATCCAAAAAATTAATACATTTATGAAATTACCAATATTTAAATTCATCCTTTTTTGAGGTTTTGAACAAAAATACTTGCTTTGAAATTATTTTGAGGCTAATTATTTAGAACTCAATTAAAAGAAAACAGAAAATATTCATAAGCAATCCCTGCAGATTGACACGAATCATAAGTTTAGTGCCTCTATCTAAAAATTTGTAATTAGGATTAAACAGTAATATATTTTATCAGGAACAATTTTATGCAAAATAAGCATTAAAAAGTTTCTCTATTGGAAACAAAATTTCAAATTGTCTCACTTTTCGGCTCATTAAAGACAAAAATAACCAAAAGTAAAAAGAGGGAGAAAAAAGGAAAAGGTCAACCAAAAACCAACCTCTCACTTTTTCCTTTATCCGTTCTTTTTATAATACTAGGGAATTAACATGTTTTTTTGTATAAATCTTTTTTTGTATAAGTTTTTTGTATATTCCACGTCTAGTACACGTATCAAGGCGTGACCTTGCAGGTTGTTAACCTGAAGTCGTACAAAAAAACAAGCGTTCTGCCGTTTATCTCTCGCGTCTTTTGTTTAAAGGTCGTATTGTTTTTGTTTGAAGCCTTGGTTTTGATGATTTCAGTTCACATAAAACTACTGCGTTTGTCTAATAAAAATGCGTTATTCTTCCGATCTAAGTAGTTAAAACTGTTGCGTGCTTTCACACTGTCCGTACTGTGTCTTTAAATCGTTAGCTTTTTATTATTTCATTTGTATTTCTTTGTATAACTTAAAGTTTTCAGTACAACTAATTGCTATGTCTACTAAAGTAAAGCAGACGGAAAATTCAAAGCGCATTGGATGTGACTGTTTTCTTTGAAAAACGATTGGAACTATAACAGTGCTTACAAGTGATGTCGAGACAACAGCATTAATAAATATTCTAAATAAAACAGAGTCAATTGGCGACAAATTGTGTATCAAATGTAGGAAGTCTATTTGTGTTTCAATAAGGCAAAAAATCAGAAAATAAGGTTCAAAGGCCTATTGAAGAAGAAGCAGGTTCTAGCGTGTATCAAGAGGACACTATTAAAGAGAAGACATCTTCGGGTTCCTCTGAAAAGGACACATTAATCGAGGATAAAGAAATGGATCCATCATTCCTTTCAAATATAAAAGGGACTGCACAGGAACAAGATTCGGATTCCTTAATAGAAATGCCTTTCTGCAGAACGATTGCCACGTACAGATACTGTTTTTTGTGTTCAAATACGAAAAATCTTATTGTTGTTCCATTTAACGCGCGTGTACAAGCATTTGTAAAAAGAAGGATATTCATTTACAAATGAAACGGATTTTGTGGATCTCATGTAATTAAAAACCGTTTCTTTAAAGAAAAACTTAACTCTCTCCAGATAATTCGAAAACGAGTGAGATAAAAACAGCAGGACTGGTACAGTTTATGGAACAACTATCCCTCGGAAGCGATTCTACTGCCATAAATAAAATAGGTGCAATGTTCTCTTTCAGAAGATAGTAGGTATAAGAGTATTTACTGGTTTGCATTGGAATCAGTTAACTAAACTATCAGATAGAGCTGCTGTTCTTGAACTAAAGGATGCAGAAGACGTGTATGATTTTGTCATCATCTCCTTTAAAAAAGACATCTTATTGTCTCATTTTGGAGCAGGAGCCATTACACGAGATGATGTAACTAAGAATCATACGGCTTCCATAGCGCAAAAATGCTTTAATTCAAAAGACGAACAGTTGACCTTAGTTTTCGCCGGTACTTACATATACCACAAAAAAGCATTATACAGCGAGGCGATGTGATAATAGTGGAAAGAGGATTTCGCGACATAAAAGATCATTCAGAAAAACAAGGCTATATAGTATTGATGCCCGCGTTAAAAGGGAATCGTTCACAGTTAACCATAGCAGAATGTAATGCATCGCGCAAAGTAAGGAAAATTCGTTGGGTCATTGAAGCAGTACACGGAGCTTTACGTCAAAAGTATAGGCTTTTATATAACCAGCTACATAATAGACTGTTTCCAAAAATTGTTTCCTACTGCAGAATAGCTGGATTTTCCCGAACTTTCACAAAAAGACCTGAGAATTCTTTTTACAGGATCGTACCAATTGGCACAAGCTGTTTTCTACTTAGCAGAAATGTTAAATGAAGATAGTAGTATCAATTCACGTTAAAAAGAAAGTCGGAAATAATCAAAGTAGAAGTCAGATCTAGGCATGTAAACCGCAGAACTTACAAGTGTTACATACATTATTAGTCTAATTCGAAGGGATATACCGAAATTTTGCGCTACTGTTGTGATTGTGGTCCGCTAAGATTTTGAGTACTCTTTTCTAGTATGAAGAAATATTTCCAGCAATTAATGACGACTTAAATGCAATTCGGTATGTGATGAATATTTTAATTTTATCTACACCAAACTCTCGCTTTCAGTCACCCCGGTCTGAGCCTTCCTAGAACTGCTGGCTCACGTAATTTCTCAGGGGATTAGGGCAAGAACGGTTTTTAAGGTTATTTATATATTCCAATTAGAAACGAGTCAGGCGGCCCTCACTGTTTAGGTTTCTGTCCCCCCGAAATCAGGCCAAGGCCATTTGAAGACAACCTCCGACACTTGACTGAAAGCGAGAGTTTGGTGTCTGTTTAAATTATTGAGAGATAAATATTAAATAATAAAAAATAATGTATATTAAACATAAAGCTTCCTCTGCGAGGAAGAAATATATTTATTTTTGTCAAATATATGTACATATTTTTTTTAATTTAAATTTTTTTGTCAAAGTTACATTTTTCGATTCGACAAAAATTCAAAAAGTTTTTCAAAAATACTACCATAAAATTTTTTAATTAGAAAAAAGTTCGAAAGGTTGGATCATATAAAAAATATGCAATTTTGGGTTTTTAAGAAATCCATAAGCTTAAAACGTTATTTTTAGTAGATTTTAACAAGATTTACAGATTACCTTGATGAAGTTTTCTAAGTGGACAAGAATTATCAAGCGCGAAGCGCGAGTTTCGTAATGAGAATGTTATCGTCAAAGCCGTAGGTGCTTTGAAAACATTCTTTAAGATCAAATTGAAACAAAAATTAGTTACAATTTATGGCTGTAATTCCTCAGAAGTTTGAATTACATTTTTCGATTTAAGTTATAGTATTTACAATATTTGAAAAAACTTAGTTAAAAAGTACGCATTAAACGCACGAAAACGAGCTGAAGCGTGGGAGCGTAGCCGCGCGCTCCAGGCGCGCTCAAACTAGGCGGATGCTCCTATCGCACAATGAGAATGTGCCCGCACAGAGGGCGTATATTTTTTTCAAGACTAGAAGAAAAATTCTAACGTTCGAAACGTTCAAAGTTTCTTTCTGCCAAAAAAGTCGTAAGCATTAATTCCCTAGCGAAAGTATCAGACAGGAACTCCTTCCGAACAAATAGAAAATTCCAGAAATACACAATTTATATAAAGTTTGTACTTACAGACTCAAAACGTCAACTTTCGATCGAAATACTTCAAACTCGATAACATTATCTGCTGTGATTCGACCCACCGGGGTAGCGAGGGATATTTTCTTATAAAAAAAACGCCTTTTCTTCATTTTTACTTAAAATCATAAACTGTTTAGTATTATTTTCATTAAAATCTGCATTTTCCAGTCCATTACACTCAAACCCACTCCCCACCCACCCAACCTCTTGGGTACAACCCCCCTCCCAGTTAGGGTAGCAACCGCTACTTTTCATACATGGTTTGTGCGCCCCTGGACCCCTCGAAAAAATCCGCCAAATAATATCTTTCGACAAAGTCCGTGACGCGCTGTCACTCTCTTCGTGGTTGAGTATTTTAGTTTCCGTGCGTGACTTCCGATTGGGTCGCAAGACCCTAAGATCGTCAATCAAGACATGAGTGGTCAGGACCCTGACGTGTCGACGATAAATTTGAATTAAAAATTCTATCTCAGAGTCTCAAAGTCCACATCTGGATGAAGATTCTCATATTGAAGACTACGGATGCTTTAGTTATTAAAATTTTATAATTAAATAATGAACTGGAATAATTTCTTGTCACACGAGGGAAATAACTTATTTTTGATAAGTATCAGGGTGATTTATAAATTAGGAAAATATATACATTACTTGAGCAACCTTACTGGGTATCTGGGTAATTATTAATTATGAAAAATAGGTACGTCACATTAGTAACTTTATTTTTAGATACACGGAGAAACTTCTGGCTGTAAAATTGGATATTATATTTATTTTTACAATAAGTTAGTAGCAAGCCAGGATATAGTGTCACTGTTTGTCATAATCGAAGAGGAAAATAAAGAAAAAATCATTCGCAATCACTGTTTTATATATTTTGCTGTAATAAAACATATTATAAGATTCAGCAATTTTATCATCATCATGAACCTCGGCACATATGACCTTATTCGGCACTAAACTTCTCATTTTCAATCGGAATTTTTGTGAGGAACTTAGGTAAATGTCCAAGTTTGGATAAATGACCCAGTTTGGGCGAATGCACATATACTATAGCTAAATCTGTGAAAATCTCAAAGATTGATACTAGCAATAGTTTAATCACACTTTAGAATGAATTAAATGTATTTTTGATAGACGTTTTATAGTCATTTTATTATTTATTCGTATTGCTTGAACGTTATATATGTAATGAGCGGAATGAGCGGATATAATTCGCATTTTCGCTGCTAAGAACAGCACAGTCAGTGACGCAAATTCGCGGTTTCAGTTTGAATAAAAAGAAACTCAAATTTGAAAAGCGAGTCTTGAATTTAGAATTTAAGTATTATTTCGAAGAAAAGATTGGTAAGCAACAGTCGGGCAAATCGACATGGAAATGTTTGAAATGATAATCGTTTCTTGTAAACGAATAAATGTATATACCAGGTGTATACATATGAAACCGGTATTTTTTCAAGAAAAAAACACATTTATTTCAAGAGAATGATAACAAATATTTTATTCAAAGTATGCGC
>NC_046660.1:44731035-44737344 GCF_010883055.1 Belonocnema kinseyi
CGGAGCCGAACAGGATCTATTTTAATAAATCAACGCGAAATTTTTGAACTTTTAAATTCGGGATAATTCCGCGCCAAATTCGGCTCCGCGTGTTACATATAGTCACACGTGTCGCCATCTGTGATTGATCAAGCATAAAATTGCTCTCGGTTTGTTAGGCCGCGAGTTGACAACAGGTGGTGTTCTTCTTCACAACAGTGTTTAAAACATTTTGTGTTAAGGGTCTTTGATTGAAAAGTGAGTAATAATTCTAAGTTTTTCAAATGGGATCGTGAATATAACTCAAAGTTAATGCATAACTATAATATTACCTACCTCCTTAATACATGTGGGAAAAATTGATTGGAGGAACTTGTGCCTGTGTTTACAAACAATACGGTTACATAGAAATTATGCGAATTAAATATCCCAGGTGGGATATTTAATTCGCCCAACCTGGTTCAGAGAAAAAATGCATTCGCCTTAATAGGTTTGTCGGAATGTCATAAAATATTATTTATTATTCAATAAAATGGTTTGTTTATATCGATAAGCAGACAAAGAATGGATAAAAAATATTTAAACTGTTCGGTATTAGGAACTTGTCTCGATTCATAAGATTTAAAATACTTTTTGAAGCAAAATATGCTGCAAAAATCTTTAGATTTGCCCAAATTGAGATATTTACCTCATATTCAAATTGTTCATCTCATTGCACATTCCCATTGAAAAGGCTCATTTTTCTCATCTATTTTGCAAACTGCTTTGCTAAAAATTCATTTTATTGTTCGAAAATCAAAATATTGTTTGAGAGTTTTTTTTGAAGTGAAACCTCTATTCCGAAGAGAGTAAATTAAAAAAAAAACAATTTATTGAATTAACGGTTATCTCTCTATCTCTCTCTTACACGTCATATACTTTCTATACCTTCTCTCTCTGTTCGCATCTCCTTTTTGTGCGCTGACTCGCAACTGCTCTGCAGACTCCACTTCAATGTCCCTAATATTGCAACGCTAAGCAAAACAGGCTTATTATTTCTCTTTCTTCCTGCACTCTTTTACTATACGAGCTCCTCAAAAACCCTGATGATTCCTCACGAAAAAATTAAAAGTAATGCCATCAAAGTTTCACTTCTGCTATGTGGCCTTATTTGCACACACCTGTTTTATTGTTTAAAAATTAATTTTTTTATCTAAAGATTTTAACTGTTATATTGTTGTTCGACAACTGATTGTTCTGATTAAAAAAATCAACTATTAATTTTTTTATTAAAAATTCATCTTTCGTGGTTATAAATCTAACTGTTTTGCTGAAAGTTTCCTTACTTTGCCACAGCATTATTTTATTGGCCAAACATTAAACTATTTTGTTTAAATTTAGTTTATATTTTGTTTTTAAAAATTAATTATTTCAACTGAAAATTACACTATTCTATTTTTCCCTGAAAATGGATGTTTTGATTGAAAATATGATACATAATCGCGACGCTATTGGTAGATTTGGGCGATATGCTGTTTTCAAAAATTGAGGTCCAAAAATTAAGCATCGTGTAACTCTTTGAATTTTTAAAATTGTAAAAATTAATTTTTACTTTAAATTTCACTCATCCAATACTAAATATCAACTAAGTTTAATATAAATCATTTAACTAATGTACATTTCTTGATGATTTGAACTATTTGGGAAGGATGGTGAGGTACACGAAATTTACAGAGCATTTGAGAAACGTACACATTTTAATGTTTTTATTTAATTTTTATTCGGCTTCGGATTACAAAGAATATTATATCTTAATTTACCTGCTATTATAAAATTAATGATACAATGTCTGTAGTAAATAGAATTTTGCAATATTTTCAGTGCAAAAATTTGGAAAAAAGTGGTTTTTGCCTACAGGACAAGTCCTATTTTTATATTGTGATATGTCTATAATTTCGACGCCTATCATGTTTATTTTTACTCTCGAATGATTTTTATCCTTCCCTTATATGTCGCGAACAATCTTACTATATTCCAGTATTGCAAGAACGTCACCATTGGATGTTGATAATACAATATGTTTTTGGTTTGGCACGAGCCCATAGCCCTTATGTTCTTCTTATAATATAATTGATGCATTGGCAGGAAAAACGTGTCTTCGAAATTCAGATCACAGCTAAAATTCAATAAATTTAAATTGAATTAAAATCTAAATTAAATGTCAAATTTCACGTATAATTATCAAATTAATGCAAACTTCTGAAAAAAAACAAGAATCCAAGGACCAATTTGGAACACAACAAACAAATAAAAAATGCTCCTATTTCAATCTGAAAACATTTATACAAAAGTTTCGGACAATATTAAAAAAAGGAAAATGAGAAGGCAACCAACTATACCCCCTTCCTTCCTTTATTCTTTCGCCTTCTTTATTGTTATTATTAAAAAATTATTATAAAAATTATATTGTTATTATAATAAAAATATTATAAAAAGTGCTGTATTGTTATTATAATAAAAATACAGTTCGCTGATTAAAGCAAGAAAAATGTGAAAAGGTAGCGACAGCAACGAAGAACCAGTGCTCTCTCTTTGATACCTGAGAATCGAATGAGAGTCAGTAGGTCAATCTGTTGTAAAGACAGTAGAAATAACTGTCATAAATACATCAGAAATAGAGAAAATAAAAGAAAAACAAGTTTCATGAAACCTTATCGTTAATTTTTTCTTTCCTTTCTTTTACTTTCGCCCACAATTCTATTAAATTTCTTTAGATTACAATGTGAATATTTTTTGTTTGTTAATTGTGGTCCAAATTTGATCGCTGCATTCTTGTTTTTTTCAGGAGTTGGCATTATTTCATATCGAAGGTTCTGATTTGTGCGGGAAATAAGCCGAACATAGCCAAGTTTCCCTAGTTCGTAGATTGTTGTCAGCCAGAAGGAGAAGAACCAATATTACGTTCTCTATTAGAAATTCCCTCGAACTGTAGTGAATTGTAATTTGCAACAACTTTAATAAACGTTGTTAAGATTGGGTATTTGTTTCCTACGGGGCAATCTCTAACTTCGTCTGGGATCATATTGTCAACTCTGCCGCTTATAATGTTTATTTTTACTCTCGTGCGATCATGATTTCTTCTATAAATCCCTTGAAGAATCCCACTATTATCCAATACTGCGAAAACGTCGCCATTAACAGTTGATAATACAATGTGTTCTCGACTTGGCACGGGGATATAGTTATTGTGTTTGATTCGCAATTGAATTAATTCATCGGCAGGGAAAACGTATCTTCGAAATTCAAATCGCAGGTTCCGATTTGTGGGGGAAATAAGCCGAACATAGCCAAGATTCCTTAGTTCGTACCCAAGTAATCGAGCAGGATAAGAATCGCTAGGGGACAACATTAGCCTGAGAGGAGGAGAAGGGCGAACCGAAGAAGTCTGGTCTGAAGAATGTTGTCTGCCAGAAGAGGAAGCACCAATATTACGATCGTTATTAGGAATTGCGTCACTTTGAAGTGAATCGTGATTTGCAATTTCTTTGATAAAACTCTTTGGAAAGATTGGGCTCTTTTTACCTACTGGACAATCCCTAATTTCGTCTGGGGTCATATTGTCAACTGTGCCGCTTATAATGTTTATTTTCACTCGCGTACGATCACGATTTCTTCTGTATATTGCTAGAAGAATCTCACTAGTATCCAATATTGCGAAAATGTCCCCCTCAAATGTAGATAATACGATGATTTCTCGGGTTGGCACGGGCGCATATCTGTTGTGCTCTTTTCGCACTTGAATTAATTCACCCGCAGGAAAAATGTATCTTCGAAATTCGAATCGCTGGTTTGGATTTGTACGGGGAATAAGCCGAAGATATCCAAGTTCTCCTACTTCATATCCAAGTAATCGAACAGGAGGATGCTCGACAGAAGGAGACCTAGACCTTCCACGGGGAGAAGGCTCTGGCAAAGAATTCAGGTCAAATGAACGTTGTCTGGCAGGAGGAGCAATGGAATAACGTTTGCTACTAGGACCCCCGTCGAACTGCAAACTTAATTCTGCAAGAGGAAATTAAGGATTTAAAAACATATCTATGTATAATATCTTTGGTTGAACTTAGTGTTCCTTCGTATAAAGTATCTTTCTGATTATCCAATCAAAATTTGGTGCAATCATTTTGATATATAATACTTCCTATCATACGGGTTTTTTTTGTTAAACAAACATGTAACACACGATTTTTTGCTATACAAAAACCTTAATAAAACAAATACTTCTGTCACGTCTGGGTAAATATTAAATTTACGCCACTTACTTAATTATCCTTAATACATCCTCGTTTTTTGTTCGACGTTCATCCGAGCAGATAACGTTAATTGATTGCTCAGATTTGGCTGAAACAGGGAGTTGAGGAAAACTGAGAGAGATGTTTAGTAATATAATAGATTGAATACAAATTGAATGAATTACATATTTATTCATCCTTTTGAATTACATGAGTTTAGTTGTTGCATTGAGAAGAAGAGAGAGAGAGTCAAATTACTGTATTGAAAAGAAGAGCTTGAAAGGAAAATTAAGAGTTGAATCATTTGGTTCTAACGTAAACATGAAGGGGTGGACACTTAATGAATTTTCCTTGAACTCATCGAATTTTTTCCAAGTTTCAAGATCTATTGCTGAGGGGAGTTAGAGATCTTCAGCTTTTCCTTAGTTTCTACAGCAATTCCTTGGATTAAGTTGGTTGACAACTTGTGGGAGGTATGAGTGGGAAGCCCAGTAGCAATTCCTTGGATTTTGGTCGTTGACCATCCGGTTACTCGTCAAAGTTTCCTTGTTCCGTCTCGTTAAGCGGGAAGCCTCGCCAGAAAATTGGCAGAAGTGGGTACAGTGTTCCCTTCTTGCACCGAAGGAAGGTATCAGAATATTTTCGTAAATTTAGTGGGATTCACTTGATGGATTAAGGGTCCACTGAACAAAACCAAACTCATGTAATCCAAATGGCACAAATTATCGACACGAAACTACATGAGGTAAAAATATTTTAAGAAGATTCTTCCTTTATACTGAATTAACAAAGACAGACTAGGTAATGACGGGATTACAAACAAGACAGAATTTTTATTAAAGATGGGGTTACGACTGACAGAAAAATTAGGCAGAGCCCACTGCGGATGACCGGAACAGACTGAAAAATTAGGCAGAGCCTATGGCGGATGAACGGAACAGACTAACTGACTGGCGATTTTTTAGGGGTTTATATAGTGAAAAGCCGCACTTAATTGGTGACTATTAAAGTAATAAATGTGCTGCCCATTATCGTGCCTAAGCCAATCCATGTGCTTCACAATAACTTTTATTTGAGTGAAGCAGGATTTACATTGGGCGTAGTTATTGATCAGAGTATTTTTGGGAAAGGTGACGGGACGTCACGTCTCCCCTCTTACTGTTTTTGAACATGTGCATGCAGTGCACATGTTCAAAAACTTTTTGTATATGAAATGTGGATATAATCTTGCAAATATCATACAAATTGAAAAAATCTATTGCATTCCGTCCAATCAGTTAGTTTTCGCATAGATTGATCAGTTCTACTTATGTAATAATTAATAACATGCTAAATAATTTTACATTTATGACACACAAGAACCATTTTAATTTTATATCTTTAACAATTAATATATGGAAAAATTTTTTTTTCGCATTCATAGTAATTAATGTCCACTGATTTCATATTTATAATAAGCAGCATGCAGGATTAATATTACACATACGTTGAACGATTTGTTACAATTCTTCGTAGATAATTCGAATTTGATTTTTCAAGATATAATCTTTCAATACTAAAGTTTAAAGATATGCATTAAAGCTATCGCTCTTACTCATGATGAAAGACATTTTTTATTTTTATAAAATTCTAGTCACCAGGTGACATTTCCCCTCTTAAAATTTAAACGGGTTAATAAAAGGGATGCGTTTAAATGTTTAGTAGCTGCAAGGGAAACAATTTTTTATGTATTTTTTCTTATTATTATTTTTTTATTATATTACAGACGATAAAGAAAATACGACTTATAACATTTATTATGTGCTAAAAGTAACACAGCCTATATGATGGCTTCTGTATTATAATTAACATTTTCACGAAATTTAGCTTAGAGGTACATATGATTATAAATGTTTAGGATTTCTGTTTGTTTTAAGGAGAGGAAAAGGCTGCTGTATAATATTATATAAGTGTCAGTGTGAATCTTTTCGTCTCACTCTACTTAGTCGCGTGAACTCGGTGTGTTTATGATATTTTAACGAGTAGACCTGATTTAAATATTTTTAGACTAAGTGAAATTTAG